>NC_143577.1:76578319-76936627 GCF_048544385.1 Mastigoproctus giganteus
CATCGTACCAATCTTTTCCCTAAACCAATTCCTAATCTCTCATATATTCTTCTTCGCTTCTCAAAAGCTCTTTTTTATACTCGTTGATATTCTTATTTGCCTTTTCAATAATTATTCTCATTTAAAACCTATCGCAACTTTTCTTTAGCCTATTCAATTAATTTCTGTAACTATTCCTCAGCATCTTTCAGTGTCACCTTTTCATACCATAACTATTACTTTTTTGTCCCCAATATAATCTACTAATTTTCTGTTTATGCTCCAGAATTCTTCTATTCTTCCAATCCAATCTTATCCTTTCTAATAAATTCAATAATTTAACCCAATTTACCCGATTCAAAGCCTTCTTCAAATCTATAAAACATATACGTACGTATTTGTTCACTTCTAGATATCTTTCTGTCAACATTCTCATCACGCCTATTTCATCCCTTCTTCTCTCCACCCCTCCTGAAACCAAACTGTCTTTTTCCCACGCTTTTCTCCATCCTTCTTATCACTGAATTCGTGAAATTCGTGTTAGTTATTAAAATTTTTTAATGTACTTTGGTAAATTATGGATTCAAGGTGCATGAACGAAAATATAAATAATATTTTTCCCAGTGAGCTAAATTTTCTTTCGTCTATTGATACAAGTATTAAATGTTAAAATTTAGTACTATGATTACGCGCTGTGTTCTTTTTAATATAATACATCTATAAAACGGCAATTTTACTCTTACTCGGAGATGGAGACGCGCCGAGTTCTGTGATCCACTTGTCTGTAATACCTGGAATGCAACTATACAGAGAATTTCGGATATCCTGGAGGGAAATTGGTTATTAGACTAAAAGCAATATTACAAAAAGATTGTTATCAATCATTTTTGTATAAATTGTTTATATAACTTATTATTTTTCTAAAATTTCTCATTTATATCACTTCCATTTATTTATATCATTTATATCATATATAAATATATTTATATTTATATCATATATAAATATAAATATATTTATATTTATATCATATATAAATATATCATTTATATAATTTATTTCACTCATTTATATCAATTTTGTTTTCAAAATACCAATAAGAAAATCAATGTGTTATGATAATAATTATAAAAATGGAAAGTTAGATGTAATCAAAAATAGCTTAACGATTTCCAGAAAGGGTGGAACATAAATGAGAGGCAAATTGTTAGACAATTATATCAAAATATTCTCAATGAATTCTGAGAAATTAAGTTATTTCTCAGTTAAAATTTCATCTATTTAATTCTGATTATTATCATAAATTCGATTCCTCATCAAGACCTATCGAATGATACATGACATGTCCTTGTAGTTGTAAAAATGGCCGACCGGGCTAGCCAGGTGGGTAAGGTGCCTGCCTGGCAACCCAAAGGTCGCGGGTTCGAATCCCGCCTCGGGCTTGGATCAAAGTACTGCAAAAACCTTGGGAGGTGCACTATGGCCATAGAAGCCGATGCGCCAACAACTACCAAAAAAAAAAAAAAAAAAGTTGTAAAATTCGAGGATAAAATCATGGACAAACAATATTTAAGAAAGGCTTTAACGTACAGATAAAAGATTAGTTAAGCGCAATCTTATAGAAAGAAAGTAAACTTGTATTCATTAATCACCATTAAGCTTAAGAATATGAATGTTTTTATAATAAATCACCACATAACGGAAGTGGCGGCCATTATCGATCAGTCAAAATGAATGTTACACAATGTGTTCAGAAGCAGTAATCTACCGCTGACATTATGCCAAGAGGTGTGCAAAATACGTTAAGGCAATCGTTCATTAAATTTTAAACATAAGAGGAAATCTGATATTTCCTGACCATCTATGACTGAAGAAAATTCTTCCAAATTATCGGGAATAAATACACGGAATGTCAGCTATTTCACAAGTTGCTCTCACAAAATCAGATGGACTATTTTGTTGGACAATGAATTGTGCTCGTCTTTTTTTTTTTTTTTTTTAAGTTTAAGTACCGAGGAAGCTAAGCAAGCATTAATAGTATTACTATTATTAGTTTATTTCCGAAGAAATACCCCTATACAGCCATCCAGAATAACAACTCAGATGATTACGAAGCGTTCTATGCACTGTTTAAATTGAGGCCATTTCCATCGAAATCGTTGCCATCTACATATCACCCAATCCAAAAAAGGAAACAATGCAAGAGGTGACCAACTGGATCCTTCACCACCTCCACACCTCACCAACGAAAACTGTCTGTGGAGAATTCAACCTCTCTCCATGTCTGGATCATATGAAAAGATTGCTCCTATCACTGCTAAGCGTTGCTGGCCTAACTATAGCCAATGAGGGCCCCCCACAAGGGAAACAAACCAACTTGACCTGATATCACTGAATTCGTGAAATTCGTGTTAGTTATTAAACATTTTTAATGTACTTTGGTAAATAACTCAAGATGGTTATTTTTACTTAGACCATGATCCAATCCTAATGCAACTGGAACCACCAATTCCAATCCTTAACGCAAAACAACAGGTGACACGGAGAACAATTTACAGTCCCAAATATCTCGATGTTTACAAATGCATTACAGCAGCATCTATCATCCCATGGTACGCTTGAGCCATGTGATACCCTACTAGCGGCCGATCTGTTAACTAAATGAATTATCACGGTACCTCAATACGCGGTCTCAAAGACAGTCACAATCACTCCTCACTCTACAGCATGGTGGACCCCGCATCTTAACTCCAGCTTTCAAATAAAGCAGCAACTCCATAAGCAATGGAAACAATCTGGCGAAATTAACGAGAGGACAGCCTTTTCAAGAGCACGAGCCATTTTCAATCGCAAAAAATCCCAGTCCATCAAGAGCTATTTTGAACGGTTGCTAACAGCGGGAAAGACACCATACACAGAAGAAACTACTAGTTTCCCAACTTGACTCCCAGAGATGGATTGACTTCATTACCCGATTTTAAGACGTTGCAGCATTCAACAATAATTTCGACTACATATTAAATAATTGTAGTACACAGGACTCGCTGACATCCATCACTATATCTAACCACCAAATCTTAGCAGCCTTGAACTCAATCCCATCCTCTACAGCTATGGGTGCAGATGGAATACCCCAGTTCATGCTGAGATGCTTGGGTCCATATATCATCCAGCCCCTTGTTAGTATCTTCAATGCAGTACTAACCAAACACACCTTTCCCATCAATGGAATGTCTATTTGGCAAGGCCAACCCAAAAATAAGAACGCCATCATTAGAGAAACACTTCAGGCCCATCTCCAATTTCTCATGTCTCCTGAAACTACTAGAAAGGACCCTCCTGCCAACTCTAACAGCTCACATACTTCCAGATGTTCCACCACAAATTCATTCATCAATACCAAACAGGTCCACCATTACCAATCTCCTTGCCACCACCCACAGCATCTTTACAGCTTTTGAGAGGAAAGAAGAACTCCTCATAACTTACCTCGACATCGAAGCAGCATTTGATGTGCCGTTCAAGTACCTGCCCTCCTACGACTGCTTGAAGACCACTACTCCATAGGTGGGGATGCATTGAATTTCCTTTCATCACTCCTTCAGAACCGTACAATCATACTCCATAATTATGACAAAAGCTATACTAAGCAAATATCTACAGAAGTACCACAAGGGGGAGTCCTCTCCAGCCTCTACTTTACTGCCATTATCTCCCTTTTTATAATCCTGAGACCAGATATATTTTCTTATGTTGACGATTATGATCATTCATCAATACCAAACAGGTCCACCATTACCAATCTCCTTGCCACCACCCAGAGGAAATTAACAGTATGCTTCTCGCGCTAGTAGGCTACCTCAAACAATTTGGCTTTAATATCAACCCAGAAAAGACTGACTGCATGCTCTACTCTTTGAAGAAAGAGCCCACAACCATCTCGCCAAAGATTAATGCAGTGTCCCTACTTCCTGTTTCATATCATTTAAATTTGGGGGTGGTTTTTGACACAAAGCTGACATTTAACCATCACATCGAAAAACTCATCAGGCGAGCTACGCACCTGAAATGGAAAGCGAAGTAGCACCTTCACTACGTCTCAGACAAGGTTACTGCAACAAAATATGTCAGGACCACCATATATCCCCCGCTACTTTATGCAGCAGAAATTTGGGCGTCAGCAGCATCCACGAACACAAAACCCATCTGGGCAGCAGAGTACTGGCTCCTCAAGTGGGTAACCTACAAATACAGGATACCATCCCTGGCCGCGGGAATTCCCAGGCTGCCCTCTCTTATTGAACAAAGGAGATCACACTGGTAATCACGATAAAGATGCTGACCGGTCTGCGACTATTATTATTATTATTATTGTTAACAGCTACAAAACAGCAAACAAACGTGCCGGAGGGTGCAGCTACAAAGCATTATTACACAGCTTCAAAGCAGAAGCTTGGAGTATACATTTCCCAAAGTAAAGAGAAAAGTAAATATACATGAGAAGACAAGTGAATTGAAATGTACAGATAAAATAAAACTAAATAAATAAAAGTAGGACTCATTCGTCCTATTTAAGTGAACAGGTAGAAGTAAGGAAGTAAGGAAGAGCACTGGTATTTCTTCACACACATTACACAATCAGAATCTTAGAACTTCCAAGAAGAGTAAATTTTAAGTCCGGTAACGGATGGCCTAAATGGTTATCTAATGAACTAATGAGACTCGTAATAGAGAAGAAAAATGCATGGGATGCATATAAATTATCAAGCGACTCAGAAGCCTATGGCAGATATAAGCTAGTCTGTAATCAGGTGACAAAGGAGGTTAGGCAGGCGAAGGCAGATTACGAGAAATCCTTGGCAAAAGATGCTAAGAAAAACAGCAAGGATTTCTTTACTTATATAAACTCTAAAAGAAAGGGGAAGAATCTGATTGGTCCACTTGACATCGATGGTTCGACTGTTGATGATCCTGCTCAGATAGCAAACAAACTGAATGAGTATTTTGCATCTACATTCACACATGAGGAATTATTAAGGTTTGAAAATGGCAGAAGGTTATCAAATTGTAGCAGTGTGCTTAATGATTTGGTAATAACTGAAAGCAAAGTGGAGGAGAAATTGTTGAAGTTAAACATAAGAAAAGCACCTGGGGTGGATGGGATCTATCCAGTTATATTAAAGGAGGCGGCAAAGCAACTAAGCAAACCCTTAGCCAAAATTATGAGAGCGTCCTTGGACTCAGGGGAGGTTCCCACGGACTGGAGATGTGCAAATGTATCCCCAATTCACAAAGGGGATCGAAGGGTGACACGAGTAATTACAGACCAGTTAGTTTAACTTCTGTTCCGGGTAAAATAATGGAGTCACTGGTTAAAGATGCATTGCAGGATCATCTAGACAAGACTGCAGCAATAATTCAGACACAGCATGGGTTTGTTAAGGGAAAGTCT
The DNA here is from genome assembly GCF_048544385.1 of Mastigoproctus giganteus. Lineage (NCBI taxonomy): Eukaryota > Metazoa > Arthropoda > Arachnida > Uropygi > Thelyphonidae > Mastigoproctus > Mastigoproctus giganteus. Next base: position 76,583,751 of record NC_143577.1, read on the forward strand.
TGTCTGACAAATTTGATAGGATATTATGATGTGGTTACAAAGGAACTGGATGCAAAAAATAATTTTGATATCATATATCTGGATTTCAGGAAAGCTTTTGATACTGTTGCGCATGGAAGACTATTGTACAAATTGGAGCAGAATGGTATTAAGGGTAAGTTGCTACAATGGATAAAAGGATAGTTAAGTGGGAGAAGACAGAGGGTGGTAATCAATGGGTGCTGCTCTTCTTGGACTAATGTTATTAGTGGAGTCCCACAGGGTTCGGTGTTAGGTCCACTGTTGTTTTGTATATTTATCAAATGATATTGATGAAGGTATATCAGGCTTAATGTCGAAGTTTGCAGATGATACAAAGGTTGGCAGGGTTGTTAATGACAGTAATGGCAGTGTGCTACTGCAACAGGATCTAGATAATTTGGGCAGATAGGCTAAGAAGTGGCAACTGAAGTTTAACCTTGACAAATGCAAAGTACTGCATATGGGTAGAAGTAACCCCAGAGAAACGTACCAACTGTGTGGTACCACACTTAATTAAGGTGGTAGAAAATGAAAAAGACCTGGGAGTAATTGTGCAGGCAGATATGAAGTTTTCTGAGCAATGCAGACAGGCTGCCAGGGCAGGTCATGGGATTTTGTCAATGATATATAGGAATTTTGCTAGCAGGGAGAAGGAGGTGATTATCCCTCTGTATAAGGCAATGGTCAGGAACCGCCTTGAGTACTGCGTACAGGTCTGGAGGCCCTATTTTAGGAAGGATGTAGATTTACTCTAGCGTGTACAGAGAAGGGCAACAAAATTGGTGAGGGGAATGAAGGGATCCTCTTACCAATAGAGGCTTAAGTTCTGAAAATTGCAGTGGCTGGAGACTAGGCACCAGCGCGGTGATCTGATTGAGGTGTATAAGGCCTTGAATGGGTTGAGCACGCTGAATTCTGATGGGATCCTTTCACTTGTTCAATTACGAACCTAAGGGGGCATAAATTCAAATTAAGAAAAGACAGATGTAGATTAGATGTGCGGAAATTTGTCTTTAGCCAGCGGGTGGTTAATTGCTGGAACAAACTTCCATCTGTCGCTGTGGAAGTTGAAGATAGGTTGAATAAATTTAAGGAGGAACTGGACAGGCATTTGGAGGGAATAGTGTGATTTTTTTTTTTTTTTTTTTTTGGCTGATGCTGTATAAGTTCATACACTTGCTTTCTTCTATGAAATGCCACTGTACTACTACTACTACGAGCTGCGAAGACGAAAATTGGCTCTTTGAAGTGTCATTTTGTTAATTTAATCTAAATGTTACTTTACACCAGTATTTATTTAATGTAATTTTTATGTCATCTTAATATTTTTCTGTAACCTAATGCCATTATGGAAGTCATTGTATCGTCTTATTAATGTCTTATGTCACTTGACGTTATTTCATTTAATTTGTTTTATGTCCTATATCATTTAATGGGCCTCCGTAACCGAGTGGTCAGGAGCGGGAGTGCAGTAGCACACGCTCCTTCAGTAGACAGGGATTCAACCTCTGACGGCTAAATACGGTCGATCTGCCAACCCGCACTGGATCAGTGTGGCAGATTATAGTCCATTTCCCTCTACATGAATTGTTGAGGAGACTTCCAACCTTCAGTGGGTTGATAATGGCTGCAGTTTACCTTTTTTATCACTTAATGGCAATTTATTTATTTCTGTAATATATCTGCTTGTTATCGTCTCTATAAGTGTTAACCCCTGGCCTTTTGGCCGTGAAGGGACATTGCAACACGATCCAATCATGTAACTGTCATTATGAAGGTGGTGCAATAAAAGACCCTCTCTCTCTCTCTCTCTCTCTCTCTCTCTCTCTCTCTCTCTCTCTCTCTCTCTCTCTCTCTCTCTCTCCATCACAATAAAATACAATATAATACAATGAAACAATATTAAAATACTATATATACCGTTAGAATATATTATAGTCAAAACATTTGTGTGCTTTCTAATTTAACTTAAGAGTTAAATCTATTGACGTAACCTGAAACTGGATGAATACAACTCAGTGTGGAATAAGAGGCTACTAGACCCAACAGGTATCACCTGATATAAATCGCTCTTAAACCACTAACTTCTATCTACGAGATGTTTAGTAGGTTAATCTGAGGTTACGCTGTAGCTTGACTTCTGGCAACTGAAGTTTAACTTTGACAAATGCCAAGTACTTCATATTGGTAGCAGTAACCCCAGAGAAATGTACCAACTCTGTAGCAGTGTAGACACAGGGTAGTGGAGAATGAAAAGGACCTTGGGGTGATTGTGCAGTCAGATATGAAGTTTTCTGAGCAGTGCAGAGAGGCTGCAGGGCAGCTCAAATGCTGACGAGATTCTTCCTCTTGCTCACATTACGAACCTGAGGGGGCATAAACTCAAATTGAGGAAGGACAGTTCAGTTGTAGAATAGATGTGCTTAAATTTGCCTTTAGCCAGCGGGTAGTTGATTTCTGGGACAAAATTCCACCTGACGTTGTGGAAATTGATAGCTTAAACAAATTCAAGGAAGAAATGGACAAACGTTTGGAACGAATGGATGGGTGAAATGGGAAGGGTTTTTTTTTTTTTTTTTTTTTGGCTGAATAAGCGTGCTTTCTTGCATCATATGTCCCTGCTAATGCTAACTTGAGGAGGTAGTAAGTAACCGCAAGAGTGGCAGATCTATGTTTGGTCATTGCTGAACTTCTGGTTGGTGAGGTTTCTATTCGTGAGGTATCTAGGTTGGTAAGCAGGAGGCACAAAAGACCATGTTACAGAGGTATATAAAGGAATTGGGACTATGCTTATTGTTATTGTATTTTAGGAGCATCGGCAACTAAGGCCATATTTTTTCTGGCTTTGCAGTAGTTCTGCATTCTATCACAGAGTATATACGGCGCAGATGTGGGAACCACCGGTGGCGTCTGACCCTAAATACTACGCCACTAAGGCCATGTTGCTCCATGTATTGTCTATAAATTGCGTGTGCTCTGAGGACGATTTTCTGTTTCCTGGACGACAAACCCGAGTTTCCAGGAGAAAAAACCATGCGATCCTCGCCTGAGACCGACTAACTCAGCCACGTTGTGAAAAAGACCCATAAAAATTCCTCCCGTCATCGACAGGATCCTAACTCAAGTCTTTTACACCCAGTGTGGGGAGTACGGCGATCCCAACTGTGCTACCCACGAAGGCTTGGGAATATTCAGCAAAGAATACAGTTCTGATGATAAGATGTGGATCATGAAAGTTGGAGATCCTCTGTTTGACTGCCCATATTGCTGCATATTTCTATATGAATGGCTTTAAAATGAGCTAAGAAAGTCAGGTCTTTGTCCCAGGTGCCGTCCAAATGTTTATGTTAAGCATCTTTTTTAACTGAAGAGTTCCCCATAACGATGGTCACTTCATTGATGATTCTCTTCTTGGTGACAGCAAGCTGGGCGGTTTTTTTATTGTTTATTGAGAGCCCAATAACATGGAGATAGTTTCGATTTTCTGGTAACTGTTTGTTTCACATCTCTGTGGTGGTTATTATTATTATTAACATCCTTTATTTCCACATCAGTGGGCACTCCCGGAGCAGCCAGGTTGATGGAACAGATTAGGGATCTTCTGTAACAACATATCTTAAGTCGTCTCAGCATAGATGGTTAGCAGGGTCGGGCTCTAGGGACAAGTACATTGCAAAGTACATCGTGTTTATGAATTCCGTCTATTCTATGGCCGTTTGGCTTTTTCGTAGAATTAAAAATCTGAGGCAGTATAAGATAAAGTAATTGATGTAAGGAATCAAGGCTTATTAAAAGTCAGTCTTTAAAAGAAAAGCCAAGTGGTTCCCCGCCCAGCCTTCCTTCAACTTACTTCAGATCTTTAGTGCTATAAGATTAAGTGGTAATTCATTCCAGCAGTTAATACCTTTTTGGTTAAAAGATAATTTTCTTATACCCAGTATACATTACCTTTTCTTAATTTAAGTGATGTCGTCTAGTTTGTGCCACTTTGACTTGGATAGCACATTCTGTTAGGACAGAACAATATGCTACCCTAGCAGCAGAACATCTACACCAGAAGAGAACTTCACGTCGGATTTCGCAATTACTGTACTTCAAAATATTTTTCATTGTTAACTGACTAAGACCTGTTGAAACAGCACACTTTGGCAACCTTCCCAACCTTTGCATCATCAGAAAACTTTAACACCTGGCCTGGCCCTCATCAAAACCATTATTAAATATCAAGTTTCCAGAAAAAGAAAACATCTGGAAAAATGCAACTCCTTCGTCTAACGAAGGAATAAGAAATTTAACATAACTTGTAGATTATCACATCGAGCAGAGATCTAAGCTTCTGATGCTCCACTAATATCAAACTGATATTGTCTGATGAACACTATCATCTACACTGGCTATCAATGAAATATCACCTTTCCAGAGATCCGTATCGCACAACTAGTTGCTACCTACGCTTCACCTTAAAATTTACCTAACTACACTTAGAACCACCATCTAAATACTTACTGGGAGCATACACTCATTCTGTTAATCCAATGATGGCTCCAGTAATCCATTCAAAGAAGTTGTTTTGATAAGTTGCAAGAGCGGAGGCCAAAGACTTGCGAGGAATAGAGTAGCAGGCACCTCTGGATATACTGAACTACGAGGCTACAGAAGTGTATTCTTTGGTATTTCTTGCCTTGCGGCTCACATCCCCGCATACCTTTTCGTCTTGGTCTCACAGAGATAAGGCCAGAAATGTTAGCAGTACTGCGCATAATATTACACAAAAGTAGCAAAAAAAGGAAAAGTTTCATTGACTAATAAAATACGAGAAGAAATAATTCTTAACAAGCTGAAGAAACCTGTAACAACGAAACAAAAATGACATTCGTCATGCGGAATAAGAGATAAAACTGAATTTAAAATTTTCTTTCTTATTTTCTTATTCTTAAAATATTGTAATCAAATAGGACCAAATGTACTAATTAAAACGTTGCCACTTCTTCATATCGAGTGTGCCGCCTTCAGCATCCTTCCCAATGCACACAAAGCAAATAATATATATATATATATATATATATATATATTTAAATGCATCTAAGAAGCTTTAAAATTAAAGTAATACGCAGAAGAATTCATTCAAGTTATTCATGCTATCATAATTATCAAGTATGGAGTAACAACAAGCATTTCAAAAGCTAGTAGAAAATATTAGCGATATCAGTTACAAGTATTCTCTTATATGTCTATCAGAGAATAATCAATTCCGTCGGCTAAATCCTCACTATCTTAAACGCCAAATAACTGCTTAATGCTCCCAGAAACCACTAAGTATATTGATGGCGCAAAGCCAAATCGGGTTAAATGATCACTGAAACAAAATACTTGTAGAGATATAACGAAAATACGAATTTAGAGTGGTATATAGAGGAAATACACTTTTTAAAATAATTACCGAATGTTTATGACCTTTGAGAATGGCAAAACTCGACTCAATACAAATGATAATAAAATAAAAAAAAAACAGGCATCGGTAGAAAGTTTGAAAGAAAAAAACGACACCATGTCTGTACCGCATGGAAATATAGAAAATTTACAACGCCTTATCCAATAGATTTTGAATTTTAATGAGATGAGGGAGGTAGAAAGGTAAGAGGCGAAAAAATGGAAAACTGCCGACTCGAAAGAAATAAATGCGGTATTAGTGGAGTTCATGAGAACCAAAACTGTGATGAGAAATATCATCTATGTAACATTTTTGATGAAAGAATTAGCTGCGTTATAACTCTGGGAGCTCTTCGCTCATTAAACTTTAATATCTTCAACGTCATGAACCTACAAAGCTATTAGCAGTAATCGAGAATACTATGGAATAAAGAAAATAAAAGAAATATGTATCTTATGCAGATAAACTAAATAAAGCTAATAGAGAAAAAAACCTAAATTTAATTTGACCTCCCAAATCAAATTATCTGGTTGGTGAGAGGAGAGAGGAAGGGGAGGGGAGGGGAGGGCAGCAGAAAATATCAATCGTTGAACAGAACAAAAGTGGAAATAATTATTCTATGACATGAATTTTTAAGAAATCGATTCTAATTTCTATTCGATAAGAAATCTAATTCCAGTTTTGCGCTATTTAAGACTGAATACTTTAGATCAGGGATTAGTGTGCCTATACGAATAAATAATATGATTAGAAAATCCTACTGTATTAATACTGTATATTGATAATAATAATAATAACACGAAAACAGAAAAATTTCGGACCACATAGTGGTAGGATATTTCTTGATGTTTTTTCTGATCTGAAAATGGTTCAGAAAGGTTTAATTTAAACAAATTTGCAAATATATTAAATGAACATTGAATATGGGGATAATATCCGTTATTTAGAGCTCAATAAGGTCAATTTTATTTTGAAAATTCTCATATATGCTCACAGTGTTCAAGAAAACCGAAATAAAAAAATACAGTATTCCTAATTTGATTTTTCAGATTTAATATCAAAGAAAATTGCTACTAAAAAGTGCCAATTTAAAACAGCACTGAAATGCTACTCATAACTTTATTTTATTACACTTCACGCAATTTCTCGGAGACATTATATTATTTATCGCAGGAAAAATGAGTATAATCTATAATCATTCTGGTCGTTTTTGCTTCATTATATTCCTAACATTCCGGTTGTAGCGAGAACTTCCTTGAAGGATTTAAATGTCAAGAATAGCAATGGCACTTTTTTTCTTTTGTTAAACAAAAATGCTTCTTTTCAAATAAAAGCAAGTTTTCGAGAGTTTCAGCGGGAACAATTTGCCGACTAATCACTCTTTATCCACTGAAAGCAATTTGTGAATACATTTCACAATAGCTTATGGTCATTAGACAAACATCATTCTCTGCTGCACGCTCTAAATCTGGAACAAAATGAACCTTCACCTCGTGCTAATCCAGCACAGACTTTTATTACTAAACGTAGCGAGCAGCTTTGGATAGAGAGAGAGATATTAATCGTCACTGCGAGCTCAAGCTTTCCTGACTAATGACTAAAGCTCAGTATTAAAGCTCAGTACGCATTTGTTATGAGGGTGTGGTTCACTACGAGACAGAGAGACGGAGACAACGATCGACATGCCGGACAAAAAGGAGATTACACTGGATGCGTTTGTAAGCTTATTTGGCGTGTCTCTACTAAGAGATGAAGAAAATAGAAAGTTACCTTTGTTGTGTTACGCTTCTTATAAATTGCAACACATAAAAGGAACTTGATAAAATTCGATGTCTAGAAAAATTTACAAAATATTGGCACATTTCATATCATGCATTCATAATTCTTATATCTTAGTTTTATAGCACGTAAACCTAAACCTTGAGGTGTCTATCAGAATAAAGTAATATTGTTGGCTCCACAAAGCCAAAATATTAGAAACCCTACCGTTGGCATGGCAGGAAAATCACGGAGTTGTTGTTGGGTTTTAGGAGCATTAGCGACTAATGCCATATTGCTCCATATATACTGTCAGTAAATTGTGTGTGTTCTGTGGTCAATTTTATGTTTTCTGAACGAAAATCCGAGTTTCCGGGAGAAGAAACCATGCAACCCTCGCCTGAGACCGACTAACTCAGTCACGTTGCGAAAAAGGCCGTTAAAAATTCCTCTCGTCATCTCGAAGCCTCGTCTTTTCCACCCTGTGTAGGGAGGACGCGATTCTACCAAATGTGCTATCCACAAGGGCAATCAGGGAGTCATATGATGTCGTACATCAACGTTGAAAACTTAATATCACCAGCAAATCTAACAAACAAAACTCGACATCGACGATTTTAATTTCCAACAACTGTGGAAATCACAATCCAGCGATTTCCATAGTTTCCATTGTAAGGATGCCATTATAAGGGGATCTAAAAGCTTTATATTTATTGTGAGGCCGAATCGCTAATTTACTGTCAAACAACTCGGGGATGCTTTCAATCTGCTGCGAGATCAATCTATATCTTCTCGAACAATACACAGAGAATCCCAAAATCCGTGATTCCACGGAATTTACCCTACTCATGAACCGATGAAACGAAGGACTCGGTGGTGCCGACAGAATTGGACTATAAAAATTATAAACAGGTATTATTGTCTGATAAATCCTGATTTCCAAACATTTCTAGAGATGGCAGTGTTAAAATGTGAAAACAACCACATGTGGTGATGGTTCCATCATGTGTCATTCCTCCTGTACAAGCTGTAGGACATGTAGAAAAATTGCGCTCATGGAAATTTTTCATGACGTGGTTTGGGCCTGCTGATTTATCTTTCAGACACAGTATACCCAATCAATGCGGAAAAAGCTGCTGCATATTTACGAAATTTTATCAGTCACATACATCCTGATGTCTAATTTGTACCACAAAGGAGACGGCCACTTTTAATATATTCGTGAATGGTTCTGTGAACAGTATGATTAATTTAGTAGTCTTCCTGTTTCCACCTTCCGGTCTCCAGACCAAACACTATTCAAAAATCTGTGGGACGCAGATGCTAAGCTCATCAGTGTGCTGAAGCTCAGCAGCAGTGAGGCTCGACCATGTCCATATGTTACTTAGAATATTTTCTAGGTTACAAATAGTTATATAATATTATACATAAAAAAAAAAAAAAAATCACTAAAATGCATTGCATCTTTTTTTTTTTTTTTTTTTTTTGAGTTATTGGCGCATCGGCTTCTGTGGCCATATTGCACCTCCCACGGTTTTTCCATTTTATACTGTGATCCAAGCCCGAGGCGGGATTCGAAACCTTTTGGTTGCCAAGCAGGCAATTTACCCACCCGGCTGGCTTCAAAATGCATCATTATTTTCATTCTTATGATTCATCATATAATATAAATTAATATCATGTCTCTTATTGTGCAGAAGATTTTAGAAAACAAAGCCCAGTGGTTTTCTAGAAGCAGCATAATGATAACAGTTTACATTGTGTGGAAAAGGAAAAGGGCTTAGGTTCGAGTCCCATCCAGATGGCAGGAACTGTAATGGACTTTTGTCATCTAGTGGCAGAGTTACTCGCTCTTGTTGAGTTGCATGGGTTTTTACTCCTGGAAACTCAACTGTCAGACACAATACGCTAAAATCTCATGTTCTTAGTTACCTTGGCACAAAATCCAATAATAACAAAATATAACTTGGAATCATATTCCAAAACTCATTAAATTCACGGTTACGACTGCAAGTAGTAGCTTTCTCATGCATTACTAAAAATGCTTATGAAAATTCAGTGGAAGCGATATTACACTGGGGTGCAAAATTTAAGGACCAGGCAGGTTTTCACCTGTAGCTTCTCATAAGAGTGGCCTGGATATGGGAAAAGCATACCGAAGGAACCTCGTGAGGTATAGAAATTATGAAGGAAACAACACCGACACAACAACGGAAACAAAATGGTACAGAGGGACTTTATTCAAAAATTTATTCAATTGCTGCCATGATACTGATGCTCACTGCCAAATATAGAACAAAGGGAAGAGGTGGTCCTCAGTAGGAGATATGGCCACCCCTAATGTCGATGCGGGCTTTGCACCGCCTGTCCATACTTAGAACAATGTTGTTGACATGGTCTTGCGGTAACATCGTCCATTCCTCTGTCAGCACCATCTTCAGCCAGTGAACTTTTTCTGGTGGGTGTGAACGTGCCGCTAGGTGTCTCCCCAGAGCGTCCCATATGTGTTCGATGGGATTTAGATCGGCTGGAACGGACAGACCAATCCATACGGGCAATGCCCTCACTTTCCAAAAGCATATCAACAGCTGCAGTGAGATGGGGTGTAGCATTATCATCCATAAACAAGAACTCGCGGCCAATGGCACCTCGGAACAGACGCACATGGAGAAGGATTACCTCAGTACAGTAGCGTGCACCGGTTACAGTATCGCCTTCCAATATCTGGAGTTGTGTACGTCCATCCAAGATAACGTCTCCCCAGACAAGAACAACTCGACCACCATATCGATTCCTTTCAGTGATGTTTGCGGGGTGATACCGTGTGCCAACCTCTCGCCAGATTAGCTGACGTCTAGAATCGCTTCTGAGACAGAATCTACTCTCATCAGTAAAGAATACCTTAAGTAAAGATTTTGTCGTTATAACCTTTAGACATAGTGTTAGTCCTTAAATTTCGCACACCAGTATAGTATATAAGGAGTCCTCTAATATCACTAGAAAATTATAACAGAGACTATACTTTTAATATATAATTCGCTTTTCACTCTGCCTTATTACGACTGGCCAACCAGTCAAACACAAGGAATGTCTGCAACTATAATAACATTGAACAACAAATTTTGGGTTATGTCTTGTTACGGGCATGCAGGTAAGTTTACTTTATTGATTTTGGGTTGCTAAACACGGAAATAGTGCTTAAAATGGCAGATTGGCTCTTTCTTTCGAAAAAAGTATTTTTTAAAATATTTATACAAGGTATTTTTTATTTATACACCAGTAAGATGTTGCTACCAACATGCCTTTATCAAACGCGGGACCTTTTAACCTTTCGCTTGAATTCAGCTTCGGGAGCATCCCTCTTCACCATCCAACAATAATCAGCTAACATGGCGGCACTACATTTGCTTTAGTATCTTTGTTCCATTGCTGCGATGTCTTGATGGAAGCGCTCACCATTTTCGTCATTGAAGGCACTACAGTTTGGCGGGAAGAAATCCAGGTGCGAGTGCAAGAAATGCACCTTCAATGACATGTTGCACCCCAGTTTTTCGTAAGAAGTAATAAGATCTTCCACAAGCTGTCTGTAGTTGATGGCTTTATCATTTCTTAGAAAATCAGTAGAAACATTTCGAAAGGCTTTTCACGCTATCACTAAGGACAAATTAGAACTGTTCGTCTTTGAAAAGTTGTCTTATTTGTGGACCAAAGAAAACCCCTTCCTGCCTTAATCTTATCTGTTCTTGGGAATTTATCTTGCAAGTATGTGAATGCAGGCCCTTTCAATTCCAAAGCCTTCACGAAATTTTTCATGAGCCCCAGTTTGATGTGGAGTGGTGGAAGCAAAACTTTATTTGGATCTACCAGAAGTTCAAATGCTACGTTCTTCATTCCAAGTGTTAATGATTTTTGTTGAGGCAAACTCCTCTACTCGTGGTGGGATAGTCGTGCCATATCCTTGGCACGACTATTCCACTCGCAGAGAAAGCAATAATACTCAGTGTAGCCTAATAAAATGGCGATTACCTTTAAATCGCCATATTTTTATATCTGCCACTCATAGTTCTGATAGTGTAGACCTAAGAGGATGTTCTCCATGTTTGCGTATGTTTCTTTTTGGTGGACGGCATACACAAGAGATATTGAAGGCAGCATATTTCCATTGTGCAATAACACAGCCTTAAGGCTAACCTTAGAAGCTTCTATAAATAGTCGCCATTTTTCGGGAACGTGGCTCACGTTCATTGCTGCCATTAGATCATCAACATTATTACAGACAGTGAGTTCACCTTCTGTTTGACAGATTTTTTTCGTAGTCTTTATTTCGAGTACGAAATGTTGTCACTTTCACAGAATGATCTAGAAAATTAGACTGTTGTAGCATTGAGGCCAAAAGCTCTGCCTTATTCTTTGGCAGTTCGTGATCACCGATCAGGTCATTAAGCTCACTTTCTGTGATCTTATGTGGTTCAGAAGGATAAAGGTTTGGGCAAAATGGTGGATTCCATGACATACACAGCTGCTGTACTTCGTGTATATCAAGTTGATGTTCATCAGAGTGTACAGAAAAACGGTCAGATGGTTCAGGAATACGTAGTACTTCACCGTGAGGCACAGGACGAATTGCTTGCACATGGTATATTTGGGTACGTCACTGTCCACTTTTTATTCTTTGTCATCCCTTTCTACTAGAAGGCACCATTCAGAAGCAATGCCCATATCATGGGCATTGCAAAATGCATAAAATGACCCTTTCGATTCACCTACGCTTTGAGCTTTGATGAACAGGTAGTGCAGAATGTGTGGAGCCCAGTTCTCGTCATGGTCGCCTACCTTACACCGAAAGTACAAGAAGCAGGCCTTTTTATGGCTCGAGTTAAGGGAAGCTTTCTTGAAGCTAACGTGACTTCTCCACATACGTAACAGAAGTCATCCGGGACTATTCACACAATTACGGGGCATATTAACCTTCCACGATACAAAAAACAGAAATCTCACAGAAAACAACCGTTAACTAAGAACAAATCACCTAGTACCTAGCCGTATTCGAGGATTACTGCAACAGAGTTGAAGACGCATTTCAGGCGACAACAACTTAGCACGTGATGCAGAGCGAGGCAACATTTGCCAATGATAAGAGCATGTAGTACTGAAACTGCGGTGTTCCCATATGTTTTGCCGAGAGCAGTAGTTGCTAATGTAGAGTAACTTGCTAATATGACAACCCAACTGTAATTCGAAACAAGAGCCAATCGACAAATGTTAATGTGATTTTTGTGTTCAGCAGCATAAAATTAGTCAAGATGGGGCATTTTCGTTTCCGTAACATTTTACGTGTTTACCCGTGTAATGCACAACTTTTTTAAGTGAAGGAAACGCCAAAATGGTGTATGCGCCATTCGTTGAGCATCGCTAAACTAGAAGAGTTAGCTATGGTATAAAATTATACAAAACGCCTTTCAGCCACTAGATGAATCCATCCCGTCGAATTCAAAAAGTAATTTAGGCACGCGGAGTTCAACATGATAATGCAGCTCATTTTCCCATATTATTTTAGTCAGGAAGCACACTTTTCATCCTTTATATATCGTTTTAAGTTAAACGACATATAAAGCTACACTCTTGTTGATTGTTTTGTTCCCATGTTTGATTACTTTCAAAAGTTCCAATTATTATTATTTTAACAGTGCCGGAGGAGCTTGTTGATCATATCCACACATCTGTTCTATTAGGGCAGTGTGTTCGAGAACCGGTTTGCAGGCTATGTGAACTGAAAAAACCAGAATAGTTCACGGGGAAGAGAAACTCGCCTCCCTCCGCTTGAGACTGGCTAACTATAGCCTTGATTGAAGAGTATTTAGAAATTCCTTCAGCAGTTGACGGGAATCGAATCCAGACCTCTCCAAACGAAGAAACGGGTGATGCATCGCGCCAAATAAGCTGCTACGAAGAACGATTTCATTCAGAATCGAATACACTGAGTGGCCACCGAAATATGAACAGCATAATGTCGCAGAGTAAACCACGCAGCGCAATAAAGGACAAGCTGAGTCTCCATTCAGCTCGTTTATTACGCTAAGCCTCCATTCAGCTCGTTTATTACGCTGACAGTAAACACTGGCAGGCCATAATTTTTATTATTTGCTAATAATAGTTTGAAACAAATCGAAGCAGTGAAGGGCATTTTGCCCCTAAAAATATATTTTCCTCGGTTCCTCCACATGGAAGATCCAGATGCCTTTTTCATATCTACTTACGATTCCAAAACGCCCTCCTCCCCCCGCAGGACCAGAGAATTGAAGTCTTCATTATAGCTGCTTATGGCTGACGATAAGTCATGGGCATAGTGAACAATGGATTTTCTGGGAATTGCCCAGATTTGATCGTGCAACATACGTATTAGTACCCTTGCTACTTCTCCCAAGCAAAGTTTGTTTCTAGTAAACAGCTGGTGTAAATAAAATGCTTACACTCGTTATTGTAAATGTCTTGCTTAGTCGCAGTCACAGTATGGATCGATAGTTACTGGGTGATCAATTATAACATGGGTGGTACTCGCTAACACTCTGAATCAATAATTCTCCCTCACAGACGAAGGTACGTTGTGCAATTTACATACTTTAACCACCGGTCGGTGACGTACAGTATTCACTTGGTACGTGACGTATAATATTCAATTTAGTAAATAAACACAGATCCTTGTAAATTATGCGACGCTTAGAACGTTTTATGCTAAGCTGAAACTCTTATTTCGTAGAACGCGTCCTGTTTATGAATTCCAGCTTTCATGTGGAATTGAAAGATCACAGGGCAATCCTTGTAATGTTTCCATTCAGTCTAGAAACGGAATGACTGATGAATTAATTTTTTAAAATTATTGGTTCACTGCCAAGTCGAGCTAGATTTTTTGGGGAAAAAAAGCCTTTCTTCTCAAGATTTAACCAAAATACTGTCGTCAGTAAGGAGAAGGTTAATTGCTATAAAGAACACTCTGACTCGTGGTTCATGATGAAAAAAAAAAATATTTTTTTTTCTGCATGTCTCAGTACAAACCGAGATTCTTCTGATAATTTTACTTATTCAAGTTTAATTCGTCGGATTTTCTTCACTTCCTGCTATAAATTGCAAAAGGTGAGAATGATGCTGTCTAACATATCCTCACTCAATCCTCATTTCTAATCTCTTTACCGAGTTTTTTCATCACCTGGGTGGGCTAAGTCCATTGACTTAGCTCACCGAAGAACGAATTCCACTTATTCAAAACCATTGTGAAGAGAAAGAATATGAAATGAACGAATTTTCTAATTTACTCATTCGCCATGCACACAATCTAATTAGGCAACTAACAAAAAAAAATCAGTTTAAATTTAAAATTCTTATAATCTTAAAAGCGATTTGGTTCAAAAAATTATCTATTGACTTTTTTATATTATTTTATAAATTTCTGACTGTTAGGTTACCGTGGTAGTGTATCACACAAGAACCACTTAAAGTTTGGCGTAGAATATGATTGCTATATACACCCTGGAAAATTATAATAATGTTTGATTCTTGTCCAGACCGTTGGTTGGAATCAAAATTCGCAGTACAGAAACTAATTTATAGTTTTCTTAAAATTTAAATGGGCCTTATTAGGAACATGAGGTTTCAGTGAGTTTTATTTGTAAAGTTTCTCTGTATCTTTATGATTTCGATTCGATAAAATTAGAACCTTCAGTCGTGTTAATGGCATATTTCGTTCACAGGATGTAGTTTTTTGTGAAAGCAAATCTTACACTATTTAATTGTATTCCAAGAATCCATCGAATAATAACGGCACCTCACAAAGGCGTTGCCTGTTGGTCGTCTCGGATAGCATGACCTTCTGTCCGTTTCGAAGAATACCTGGCACCCTTAATCGACTAAATATTTTCTTGATCTTAATGGAGTCTCATATCGATCCCAGGAAAAGAACACCTGCTGTTAACATGAGCAAGACATTGTACGTGGACTGAATATAATGTAAGCATCACAAATAATACGGAAGGCTTGATGTTGAATGACATCTGGCTGCACCACCTGTCCACTTTGCGGGGTTCTTTTTACAGCAATTATCTTTTCTTTCTTTCCAATCCCATCTTAATATCATCAATTATTCCGATTAAATGGCTCGAAGAATAGGGGTGTACATTATATGCCTGTTAGTGACATTATGGTATTTTATCTTCGATTATTTAAACAGTTTCTCATAGTTGTTTAAATAAATATACATGTATTAACATGCATACTCAAATTATAAGATAGGGATCACCATATAACACACATGGATCATTCTGGAAACTCAAAATGAAATAAAAAAAAAAAAGCAAGCTTTTGCACCTGTGGTGTTTTCTCTTTGAAATTTATAATGGGGCTGCTAATAGATGAATTTCCTTGAAATTTTGTTAATAAATGCAATACACACTGAAGAAAGTATAATTTTTTTTTTTTCGTAAAACAATTCGTTCTGAGGAGCTCTAACTTTTACTATTTTTGCGATCGAAGAAACTATTATCGTGTAGTTTCTTTTCCTATCTAAACAAGCGAGAGCACGCAGACGAGAGCACACAGATGCAATACCTCAGTGGTTTTCAACCGGGATGCCGCAACAACATTCCAGGGGTGCCACGTAATTTGGGTTTAAGTTACTTAAACTTATTATTATTATTTAATTTATATGTTTATTTCATTATAAAAAGGTATACGGTATCTTTTTAATTTTGTGGTGATCTATAATTGATGTTTACTTAGTACTTCTATATAAAGAACAAAATTATTATATTAGTATATATAATTTGTATTATAAAATTGAGTAGGGGTGGGTGCCGCAAAATAAAATAAATTACTTAGGGGTGTCGTTATTAAAAAAAGGTTGAAAACCACTGCATTAGCTGAACGAACCAGGTACGGTTACCGACGCTATCTAGTTTCTCATTAGTGATGGTAAGGGCGCGAACAGCTGACGCTTCAAAAATTCTTATGCCAGTTTAGCGAAGATCACACCCACTTGCTTTCGCAAGAAAAAGCCTTAACATTTTCATATTTGATCCAACATTTTTCCTGTTTTCTTGATAACTAATGGAGATTTGTGGAATTTTAACTACGGGAATCAAAGAAAACATTTTTGTTGAAATGTAAAAAGGTAAAGTGCAGCCATTATGAACCCAACTGCAGGATGGAAGCCTCCTCAACAATTCATGCTGAGGGAAATGGACCATAATCTGCCACGCTGGTCCAATGCGGGTTGGCAGATCGACCGTATTCAGCAGTCAGGGGCTTGAACCCCGGTCTACTCAAAGAGCGTGTGCTACTGCACTCCCGCTCCTGACCACTCGGCTACGGAGGCCGTTGAAATGTAGTGGGAGTTAAAAGGTAGTGGGAGAGAGGAGCAGAAATTGAAAAGGTGGATTCATATACTTATCTTGGAGAAGTCATTAGCTGTAATAAAGATATATGGCTGGGAGTCAAGAGAAGAATAAATTTCGGATGGATAGCATTCAGGAAATATAATCACATACTATATTATTATTGACTTATGGAAGTGAAACTTGGGCACTCACCAAAAGAATGGAAGAGAAGCTGAGAACTACACAGCGAAGAATGGAACGAATTATATTGGGAATCAGACTGTTAGATAAGAAGGGAAACACATGGATTAGGCAGCAAACTCAAGTAAAGGACTTCTTATCAAAACTAAAGGACTGAAATGGACTTGGGCAGGACACATAGCTCGAAGATATGATGAGAGATGGACTAAGAAAATAACAGAATGGTACCCAAGGGGAGCTAAAAGAAACCTGAAAGACAACAACAGAGATGTACAGATGAAATTCAAGAGTCTGTGGGTAGTAAATGGATGGCTACTGCAAAAAAAAAAAAAAAAAAAAGAAAGAAAGAAGGAACTGGAAAGTTGCTGGAGAGACCTTCATCTTGCAGTGGATTGAGAATGGCTGATGATGGAGTGGGAGTTTCGGCTGTGTGGACAGAGTAGAAATTGTAACATGAAATCGCTGAAATTTTATCTGGATCTAATAGATGCAGGTAGACTACCAAAGAGGTTGAGAATAAGGATGCGTCCACTCATTCTTAATAAAATTTACTCCACTCAACAACATCACCTGTCCTCACCAATCAACGTCAGCTGTTCTCAAATACAATGCGCCAGTATTGTTAAAAAAATTTATTTTTCTTGATAAAAACTAAATATGATGCATAACAAATCTCTCTCTCTCTCTCTCTCTCTCTCTCTCTCTCTCTCTCTCTCTCTCTCTCTCTCTCTCTCTCTGTGTGTGTGTGTGTGTGTGTGTGTGTGTGTGTGTGTGTGTGTGTGTGTGTGTGTGTGTGTGTGTGTGTGTGTGTGTGTGTGTGTGTGTGTGTGTGTGTGTGTTATTTCTTCCATTTGTGATGCTTTAGACGATTCTAACGACAGATATTATTCAGTTGGAATCCACTCTACTTCCTTTCAGCTGAAGCTTCTTCACTACATTATATTACAGTATATATTGTATTATATTACATGGAATTTAAGTGCGCGTGAATTCTTTTCACTGTGCAGTGCAGTGTTGATTTTATTAGCACTGAAAGGTTTTCGATTTTCCTGCCAAGGAAAACTTGATTTTTATTTTCCAAAAATTATTAATGAAAACACATGCATGTATAAAATAAACAAAAAGGCAATTATGGCACGACTCGATTACATGAATTAAGTAAGGAACTTGGTGATCTTATGGCTTTAAAATGGATCCATCAATTGCTCACTGATATAGATTTTCTTTTAAGAAGTTTATGCGCGCGTGTACGTCTTATATCACGGATTACTCATAGCAAACTTGGAGTTTCTCAGATATAAGCTTCCACACTGCAGAGATTAATAAAGCCTTTAATCTTTCTTGGAAGTCACCTATAGCATTAAAGGTTGTAACAGTGACTCCATACGTGTGTTGTAATAATAAGTGTCTGTGTGTTGGTTATAACACTCTGTCTTCACGGCCACTCTATTTATAGGTTACTACCCATGCGATATTTAATACACTATGATGACAACGTCTCCGTTAAGTTGAAATAAATTACCCTATTAACGCTTCCTTGTCTCTACATAAACGTTACTTGTTCTATGTTCTAATCCGGAAGCGTGCTACGTTTACTTATAATTACTCCAATTGACTACTATCGTTTTAAAACGACAAAGACTGAAAAGGAAAACAGGCATAGCTCATTTTGATATGCATGAGACGAGGAACTGGTTAAGGTAAATGTTTGTATTGCGAAGGTCATCTGCATTTGTTAAGTAATAGTATATGGGCAACCCGACACTACACGCTTCACGCTCTGTTTGTAGGGCCGACTTGGAAAGAGCAGAAGCCATAATAAAGAAGGGGTCGAAATGAAAAATTTTACGCAATAGAACGCTCGTTAATAAAATATCTTATTCTTAATAATCTCCTTTGTACATGACATTGCCGGAATGGCGTACTGGTGTACATGAATCGGAATGGCGTACCGGTGTGCTTCGGTGCATTTCGTGTAATATAAAGTCAAGAAAATTATTAAATAAAGTCTTGTTCAGGCAGAACTAATCTCTCGTTAGTTCAGAAATGCCAATATAAACGTATAGAAATTGGAAGCCCGTAGTGAAATTAATTTCCCAACCCATTCATATTTTGGCTTCATCAGCGGATAATGGACCCCGGCCAAGTCTTCGAAACGTTACCTAATTGTATAGTACATTTGGTCAATAGGCTAAATACACTAACTTAGAGAAACTCACGTGGTATAAGTGTAGTTATTTAGAGAGAGAAAAAATCCGTGAAAAATTACGACGTAACGTCCTTTCATAACTGTATTACATCCCTGAAGGTTGTGAACAATTGGTCCTCCAATACATCACAAGCCTTTCTCCCCATATTCAGCTTACAGTCGAACTTCAGGTACACCTCTCTACTACTACTCTCTACAAAAAGCTTACATGAAAGGACCAGTTCGCCTATTACAAATCAACTATGATTCTGTGTACAGGTATAACCAGAAAATTATAATAAGAAATTTGTTACAGAGAACTGGTCTTATTGCAATGTACCTACTGAGAAGGTTGAAAAGATTGCCAAGATCAGAGCTGACTTGAGAGGTGAGTCTTCTCAGAATGGACTACAAAGAATTTCGCATTTTTAGTTATGAAATAGAACTGTACCATCTGTCCCTGTCAGCACTCTATATCTTCCCTACTATCCAGACACATCTTATGCTACTGCCAAGATTTAACATGATTATCGTGTTCAATGCGTGAAACTTCCTTAAAATAAGTTAGAAAATATTATTTCTGAAGTTAAAACCTCGATTCCTATGTTATCTAAGGACGATTTCATTCATCTGGTGCCTTGCATAACTGTAGCACAGAATCTAACAGACACTTTAAGGACAAAATGGCCAGACACAAGACATTAATTTGTCATTCATTATTTTGACCTCACGATCCGGCCCTGGATCAGCACTTTTGGGAGGACCAACATAACGTTAATGTGTGTGAACATGGACGTGTGTTGTGTCTTACGTAGAGCGGCCCCTAAACGTTAGTTCAACACCTCCATGGTTTTCTGTGATGATATATGATACACAAACTCTGTAAAATGGCCAGAAATTAGTGTAGAGTATGTTTGCGTTGTTGTGTTGTTTAGTTGGTTTTGGCCAGTTTGCTACCAGGAAGCAGTAAATCCCAGAAAGGCTGCTTTGCAATACCCATAATTTCAAATAATAATAATATTATTCAAATTGGATTTTATTTTGAATAATAATAATAATAAAATCTGTTTATACCCCGGACGACTGACAGTCAAAGGAGTTCATAGGCGAGAGAGAGAGAGAGAGAGAGAGAGAGAGAGAATACCAGAAACCGCACCGTATTTAGCAGTTATCTGGTCTTGAATCACGATCACTCAAAGCGCGTGTATTTATGCACAATGGCATTGACCACTCGGCTACGAAGCCGGACTGATTTCTTAATTTTCCTTATATTGAGAACATTTAACAAGGGAGTGAACTATTAAACAATGTACACAAACAGCTCTTTCTAAGGGCAAATTCTATCCACAAAGTACGGCGACATTCACATTCAGATCGAAAATATAGACACTCAATCATTTACATTCTGATCTGTATTCTTTAAGTACCGAACACACAGACGACTTGATGAAAGCTTTTATCCAGCCGCTACTGAATTAGTCAGTCTCAGGCGAGGACTGAAATTTCACTGGAACCTAAGTGTAATCTCGTAAAAAGAAAACCGTTCTATACAACGCATTAATTTAAAGATCCAGAGTACAGCGCGACCAGAGTTACCACTTTTTTTTGTTTATACTTGAACTGCATATTTGTTCAAAATTGAGCTACGGCATAACTTTTTGTTCTCAAGATTCAATATAGTTAAATTTTTTAATGTGTTAAACTCCTTTACATATGCGACTGTAATTCTTTACTTTAGTGGAGTTTTAAGTTTCGCTGCTTTGTATGTATCTAATAGACAGGCGTAACATACCAAAAGACACTAGGAGACCGAACTAGTCACAATGATGGCAGCATATTTGACACTGTATAAAAAAAAAGTCATTCCAAAGGGCTTTCAAGTCCTTTTCAAAAAGAACAACGGCTTAAAAGGTAGTCCTCATTAATTTCAAGGACCAATTCATCTACGCTGCTGTTATCAGAGGTTCCGGTTGCAACAAGTAAAAGATAATTGACTTTTTTTACCGGGTAGGATGAATATATGAAAAGCAAAACACGTGTGCTTAGAACCATGCGGTTAGCATAATTTTTTTTTTTTTTTTTTAAGAATACAAGCAATAACTTTCGGGGGGTTTCTTGAGCATACTTGAACATTGAACAGCCAAAAGTGAAGAAAGTGACAGTAGCACACATACAGGAGCCTACTGCATTTATAATTTGATGGGTTCGTTGAAGGACAAAGTGCTCTTTGTTGCGGCATTAAAACTAAATTAAAACTAAACGGAATTACAGAAATAGCTGTCACAGAGATTAATAGGTCGCAAAAGCAGAGGGGATATTTTTAAAAATAAGAAAAACGCACCATAAACTTCGCTTTTATTCACGGTAAACAACTCAGAATTTCGTAATGCTCCACAAACAACTCAAGTTTTCCACTGAAACCCCAATTTAAATACCGCCACCCTTCTAAGTCGTATTTATTAGGCAAGTAAATATATGGGCTACTTATTTCTTGAACGATGATGTTCTTTGACGTCATCTGTAGAACTGACGTTAGTGGTTGACGAAGATAGTAACAAGGCAAATTCCGAGGTTTTTGCAAAGATGTACTTGCGGAAAAGAGAGGGAAACGACGACGACAACAGCAGCAAAAAATTAGAATAAGAACGTAAAAGTTGAGCAAAGCTAAGGTGTCATCGATCGCTTCTCAAGCATACCTTATTTCATGACGTGCTTGGCTTCCCACAAACTGTCTACAAGAAGCAACTATATTAGGGAAACGCTATCATGGAGAAACGCTGCCCATGTATCAACGAGTGAAAGTTACCTAGTCTGCTCATTTTACCGATATTGCCGAGTACAAATATGCTTGTCATGAAATAAGCGGTAATATAGAAGGAAATCCCTTTACGTAGTCAATTAAAGATTCAAAAACTGCCATGTGTGGCATTTCTTTTTGTGTTCATGTATCCTCTCATTCAATGAGGGTTTTGCACCATAAAACCCAAAATCAAATCCAATGCGGCAGCTGAAGAATGTTACAATCTGTGCTTACAACAATGGCAATACTTAAATCTCAAGAACTTGACAAAACCTTTCAAGAAATTATGATATGAGAAGAAATTAATTTAGTTGCATCCGGCGTAATATCAGTCGTAATTATACCGGATTGAACACATATTCATCTGTTTGTAAAATTATACCCATGAGTATAAATATCATTTCATATTTATGAAAAAAACTCGGACAAAGTGACATTGTCTTGCACATATTTTTAACAATAATGAAAATGGATACTTTATATTTTATATAATAAAAATTATGTTGCTAGTATTCCCACTGAAGATCCAACAAGAGAAAAGTAATAAACTATTAACTCATGAAACAGTTTGAATAACAGACTAACGGGCATGGGTAATAAAGGCTACTTATTCATGATACTAGAAGACAGCTTTCGGATATGTTTAAAAATAATTCACAAGATGTAAAATAAAACATTCATCTAAAACAGAAGAATAAGATGCACATGGGAAAAAATATCAAAAGCACTTTCGGTGATGAACTATTCAAGTCTGTATTCGTGACATGTGATATCCACTCTTTCCACACAGATTCTCTTCAACTGGCTGTTCGATCAGTTCGATATCGACGTTAAATCGAAAGGTAGACGAATAAATTATTTTTGGCCATCATTAATCCAGAACCACTTGTTTAACTGTATGCATTGTTTTTGAAGTCTCTCTTTTAAAATAATAACAATTTCGGGAGTTTATATTATAATAATAGATCCCGATTATTTCATGCAAGTATAAAAAGGGAAAGCAGTGATATTCTCGTGAAAGAGCATGCATCTCGTTTGGAAAAGTCTAGGGCTCGATTTCAATCGCCAGACATCGAGGTGATTTAAAACGCTTTTCAAGCAACAGCCAAGTTATTTGGTTTCGGGAAAACGAAGATGGGATATTTTCTTTCTGCAGCTCGGCTTTTCATTTTGCAAAACCGACAACAGATCACATGAAATTACCAGTATCTATATAAAAATACCAAACAACTGTGGAACCGACTTACAACAACTACCCAGTAAAAGAAATGTAGAGAAAATCAAATAAAAGAGCGGAGGGGAGGTAAGAATATATTCTGCCGTTTAGAATTTGAACTGATGCAACTAAGACCATCAGACGAATTAGTATATAAATTCCGTATATTCTATGACCAGTTTAATTATTTATTAGAATGATAAATCAAAGTTACTTGGAGGGGGGGAATAAATCATGAAAATGTCGTCCAAAACTGAATAATTCAGACATGATTTAATAAAAGCTTATAAAAATCCCTTCTGTCCTGAACGGAAAGTATCCTAAACTCAGCCTAAGATAGGAATCGAACCAGGTCTCTAAAAGATGATTCTGGCGCACTATGGCCATAGTTGCCGATGCGCCTAACAAATCTCCAAACAAACAAACAAACAAAGGAGATGATTCGAACAATGAACAGACCGCAGCGTCTCAGTTTATGTATATGAACTTTCAGCCAACTACATCAATGATATCAAAATTGATTTAACAAGCAAGATTAAATGATTTTGTTAGAGACCTGAATTTATGAAGAGGGGGGGGATAAAAAAAAAAAAACAGGCCGGACTCTCAACAGACAGCAAGAATGGAATTGTCTAGAAAAGATACCATGCAAACTTTGTTAAAAAAGTGGTCACTGCCAATTTCCCAGGCAATGTTAGAGCACAAAATTATGGTGATGCCAAAAAATGCAGGATGCCTTCAAAAACTGAATTATGTATTGCATCAGTTGAACCTTTCTTTTAAAGGAATGCATCATAATTCCCCAAAAATATTCAATAAGAAAATCAGCTAAAGCCAAAGCCTCCAGTACGAAATTTGCCTTCTTTTCTAACCATAAAACTTGATGTGTTTGGAAAGGATTGTTTGTTATTTGGTTTTTAGGAGCATTAGCAACTAAGGCCATATTGCTCCGGGAATATGCGGTGGTCATTCCCTGACCTTTCCGCATCCTCCGTATTTGGTGGTGACGGGCTCGAACCCCGGTCTAATCAAGAAGCGTGTGCTACGCACTGCTGCTTCTTCCCACCTGGCTACGGAGGCGCCCGTTTGGAAAGGATGAAATTAAAATAGAGTGGAAGTAAAAGCATAAAAAATTAAAGGAAATTTAGAATCCCTTTAAAAAGTGCACTTTATAAGGAAGGTTCACCATTTTTCAAAAATAAAACATGTAAAAAATTTAATACAGACAACATGTAAAAAAACAAGTAAAAATGTAATTTAATACAGGCTTGACATGAGGACATCTAATTAGGAATTTTGCTGGAACTATGTGATGGACAATGCTTCATATATTAACAACTTGTAGCTGGATTTTAAATTTACTAAAATTTGAGCTTAGTCAACTGACAAGCAGAAAGTAGAGTGTACATGCTGGCTATCTTCACATATAGTACAGTGGTTATACTCACTGTCATCTCCACATCAGATGCAAAAGGCCTGGGCTCGAATACAGTCAATGACGGGAGAATTTGTAATGGCTTTTTTTTTTTTTTTTTTTTTTTTTCCCAGTCTTTAGCGCTGTTAGTCGACCTCCGGTGAGGATAGCAAGAATCCCCTTCCGGAAACTCACGATTTTCGTATAGCAAAACAGGCATATAAACCAGAGAACGCACGTAATTTACACATTAAGACAAATCGCATCCTACTTAAAAGCTCTCTGAACATAGCGAGGCCACCACAAATCAAAATACAAGGGAGAACTATCCGATTAACAACCGAGATGAGATATATTGGAGTGATCTTGGATAGGAACCTATCTTTCACACCACACCTGAAATATTTACATACCAAGATTCCAAAATATCTACACTCGTGGCAAGAATCTCACGTCGGGACTAGGGATTGAAGCGACGTGCGCTCACCCTCTTCTATAAGGCTATGTTCACCCCTATAATCACCTATGCATCCGGTATCTGGTTTTAAAAGGCCACCACAGCAGTTAACTAAAGGAAGCTTGACTCGATTCAGCGGGTCACCTGCTCACTATCACCTGGGCCTGCTGCACGGTCAGCACCCATGCCTTGCAAGTGCTGGCCGGCGTGATACCTCTAGATCTATAAACAGTCAAATATGGTTTGCTTTATATGCTTTCCAAAAGTAAAGCCATATCTTGTCTGGATTTTACCACCGACAACTCAAATAACATCAAGGCCGACAAGAAGCGCCTCACTGCAGACTTGGAGCAGGTCTGGCAGGCTGAGTGGACAGTCTAAAAAATGAGGTCACCAGAAAATTCATTCCCACAATAGCAATAGTATACCCGAAATCTCCCACATGGTTCTCCCCTGTTATGTTGTTATTCGGTTTTTAGGAGCATTAGCAACTAAGGCCATATTGCTCCGGGGATATGTGGTGGTCATTCCCTAACCTTTCCACATCCTCCGTATTTGGGGGTCACGGGCTCGAACTCCGGTCTAATCAAAAAGCTGTGCTACGCACTGCTGCTCCTGCCTACCTGGTTACGGAAGCGCCGGTTCTCCCCTGACCTATACGTCACCTTTTTGTTAACTGGCCATGGCTCTATCAGAGGAAAGCTCACTGCATTCGGGATCACCGAAAACCCACAATGCCTCTGTGGTTCCCTCGAGAGTTGGGCCACCTGATGTACGAGTGCGAAATATAGGAAGACTTGAGATGCCTCCTCCTGACTAGGATACATTACCTTCCTAAAAATCAAGAACAGCACATCCTCAAAAGAAAAGAAGACTATGTCGCCTTTACGCGCTATGCGCACGACGGAATAAATCCCATGGATATAGTCACTATCTGGATTATCATCTAAACCAAGAGAAGAAAACCACCTATATTTTGGGAATCAATGCAGAGGCCTACCAGCAAATAAGACTACACCACCACCAAATCTGTAAAGATCCAGTATAGGACAGCCACAGCTGCATTCCTATTTATGTCCCTAGTGACTAAGACAAATCACCGGATAGGACTTTTAACTGCCTCACCACTGAAAATGACATCACGATCGGACCTGAATGAGAAAAGTGAGAAGATTGTGTCAAATGACGATCACGCTTGTGCTCCCTTGCACGGCAACTTTTCTCCCACTCCCATAATCTATTTTTTCCTGATGAATATATTCCATTGTACTTGGGGGGGATGGCTTCTTCATCCCCCATACTTCTACCTGTTCCCCCTTTCTTTACTCTAAAGCCCACAGACTAACTTATTATTATTTTTTTTTTTACAGTGGTCTCTGTCAGGAAGCTTAGGCGACCCTGGCAGAAACTAGCCAGAGAATAATGGGCAGCATGGCTACCTTCTAGCGGTGTGTGCGGGCAAAGTGGGGCCCAATCAAGGCCGCTGGGGCCAAATTCCAGGACATACAACAGAGCCCAACACAATACTACGTATTCAACACAGAACACTTTTTTTGTTATTTACAGTAGTTCTGTATTTCGCAGATGTGGGAAACCACAGGCGGCGCGTGACCCTAATACTATGCGCGCACGCGCACACACACACACACACACACACAAGTAGCCCTAATATGACTATGACAGACTTTTTTTTTCTTTGTACCACGTTGGCTGAGCTGTCCTGGGATAATTGATGAGGAAACTTGCTTGGTGGTAGTATCCTCTAGTGTTATTTTTCGTGGTGGAACTATATTTTAGGGATACTGCTCATTAACATGGCATGCAATTTCGTTGGCACCGATTTTCTCAACTGAAAAATTACAAAGAATCTTTGTGATTATTCAGCTGAGAACCTAATACAATTTATTTATAAAAAGAACTTATAGTACCAATTTTTTTCATCATTAAGTTTTAGCATGGGCTTATGCTTTTTACCGCACTCACCTCTTAATCTGTATGATTTGAAGACATTGAATTTAAAGTGAAAGTATAATGAAATTAAAAATGCCCCAAATAAAATGGACTGCACCACTTTTTTCTCAGGTTGTCATACATAATTAATACTGTGATATGAATCGAGTAACCAAGTCTTACCGGAAGACATTCGTAAAACGTCGTCAGTTGGTTATGATAGGAAGAGAAAGTTTGTGTTTTTATAGATGAAACTTAACTTCCAGGATGCACAGCTAAAGCACGTGTTGGAAATTTAATACGCGTTAGACGCCATATTGATGAAAGATTAGCTGGTAATTTTGTATTAAGAGTCACATTGTTGGTTCTGTCAATGGTTTTGACAAAACCATTCAATGGCTTCATTAAGGTTACTTCCGAATCTATTTGAGGATTATGGTTATATGATTGTGCGTGTTGGCTTAGAAATAGCCTTCAATCCAATTATTCTGCAGCAGAACAGTCGCTGAGAACCTAATCTATTGTAAGAAGAAAAGATCAGGAGAATATAAGTCTGACGTAGCCCGAGTGGTGAAGAAAGAGCGTACAGCAGTGCAGGCGTTAATTTGACTCTGATTACAGCATACGTAACTGCTAAATACGTTGATATTCTTGTACTCTCTATCCTGTGAACTCCATTGGTTCTATGTGTCAGTCCTGTAGTATAACCAGAACATTTAATTCAATATTATTTGTTTCTGAGAAAATGTGTGTAAGACAACTGATCATAGGCTACAGTAAGCGGAATGACTATATTCTGTGTTAGACCCTGCTTTTGTGCTGAAAGGTGGGTATTTGTATGTAACTTCCAATGGTATGGTATGGTATGGTATGGTATGGTACGAATCAAATGCGAAGAATATTTCTTATTTAACGAAGTACAATATTAATAGATACTGTAATTCTGTTTTTAAATCATTCACGTTCTAACTACTTTATGGATTGTGTGTGTGTGTGTGTGTGTGTGTGTGTGTGTGTTTCAATATTGTATTACGACTCTTAACTTCATGAATCGTTTAAAAATAATACGATTTAAAAAATTTATTGAATTCTAATTCTTCTGTGCTGCAGATTGAATCTTGAAAGGTTCTCTTTGGTTCTTTACGTTTTGAACGTGCTTTAACTTTGATGTTTTCAACCTTCCGAAAAAACAGTTCACTCTTTCAGATTCGAAGTTTCTTTTAATTTTCATATTCCACCTTAATTTAATTTCACCTTATAGTTCCACCTTACTTTAATTTCATCGAACGTTCAAGCATTACAGTAAGAAAATGAGGCAAGTTTCGTACATATGTATGGGAACTTTAGCTCATTCTCTTATTAACAGAATTTCTTGAGACTTAGGTAGAGCCTTCGCTATATACGAGCTTAATTCATGGAAAGATAAAAAAAAAAAGAAAGAAAGAAAAGAAAAAATTGTAAGAATAAAAACCGAAAGCTTTGTTCAATATTATGTGACCAACCGCTTTGAATGTGGTCTGTTCATGATGACTTGATGTGAATCGTGCATCGATCATAATGTCTTTAAATTTCAATTAGATAGGGAAATCTGGGATTTTCGGCTAGCATAATAACCAATAAAGAACGATTAAGGTTCATCTAAAAGGCTACTACAGAGAGAATTATTTCCCCTTACATTTATGAATTGTCTTCCCACTTGACCAGTACAGCGACATGTTATTATTGCATGTCTTACTCATGGCTTCCAGAAGGTCACCCCGTTTACTTTCAGACTGCTCGAACTAAAATCAATACTCCTAAAAGACGATAGCAGATCTTCTCACGAGATGAACAAGTTAAAAAAGCAAAACGTATTTTTAATCAGTTTATATTTTGACACTCGCATCAGAAATTCAGCAGTAATAACAAAAATTGTGTTAACTCATAACTATGATACTAATATATATAGGGGTTTCTTTACTAAAGAATTTTATAATTTAAATGTACCGTAAACAAAGAAACTTTCAATCTCAAATTTCTGACTCGACCTTTAGAAGGCAACTTACACGAAATGCTCATACCGGTTACATATTGTTCTTTAATAAATGAATAAAATCAAACAGCTATTAATGGATTGTATACCGAGGCCTCCGTAGTCGAAGTGCAGTAGCACACGCTCTTTGAGTAGATCGGGGTTCAAGCCCCTGACTGCTGAATACGGTCGATCTGCCAACCCGCACTGGACCAGCGTGGCAGACTATGATCCATTTCCCTCAGCATGAATTGTTGAGGAGGCTTCCATCCTGCAGTGGGTTGATAATGGCTACACTTTACGTTTTTTATACTGTACAATGGAAAAATTTTGTTTCGTTTTCAATATTTCATGTTTTTGTTAGTATGAAGTGTTTTGCTAATTTTATTATTAAATGTTTGCGAAATTACAGTATGCACCATATAAGTCTTTGTGGAAATAACAGATGTTACAATAAATATACCAGGGTGAATCAAGTGAATGCTTCTAAACAGCAAAAAATAAACAATAGGATACATTGTTGCTTTATATGCAATAAGCAGTGACGCACAACAGCGTTCACAGTGGTTTCCGTTTCATATAGTCGCGTTGACATTATCACGTCAACGCGACTATATGAAACGGAAACTCATTAACATGAATGAAAGAAAAAATCTAGAGGATGATTCAGGGGAAGATCACGCTGTTGTCTTTGCAGACAAAGTCATCAGAAATTCTATATATAAGTCAAGATCCTTGACTGATATCGAAATCCAACCCGGACCATCTATGACAGATTGCTATACCTGAAAGTGAAGTGAGTTGCCAGGTGTTTCAATGAGTAGAAACGTTTGCGAATGAGATTATGTCTATAACACCCAAAGTAACATTAAGTTAATGGAAATTACTTCTTGGATCACATATAGGCTATGGATGAGACATGGAGCAGACACTATGAACCCGAGAGCAAAAACCGAGCATGCAGTGGAATCATCAATTATCATGGTCAAAAAATATTCAAGACTATTGAAAACACTGAGAAGGTTTTGCTCATGTTGTTCTTCAACTCGAGACTGCTTCAGTTTCGAATGAAAGAACGACATGAGAAAAACATGTGTAGATGTTGTACACCTGTCAACTCATAGAATTATGGACAAATTTTCAAAGTTGATCTGTCATGTTAAATCAGAAACAAGAGATCCAGACGCTTGAGTAACACAGTCACTTTGTTACAGGTCAATTAGCAACTACACACGACTCAACAGACATGGAAACTAACCACAAACTGCACTGGAAAGCGATTGAGTAATCACCGTACAACGCGCTTTCTACCTTGGAATTTTTATATTTATGGAAGACTAAAAAAATGATGTTACAAGACGTTGATTCTAGACAGACAAAGAAGTAAAGGAAGTCGTCAAGCAATGGTGGCAACCAAAACACGGATGAACAGGATATAAAAAATCAGGTATACAATTGAGATAAATACTTAAGCTCTGGCTTCAAATTTTCTAAAAGATAAAGTACCAGATGTTGATTCAAAACAATTTCGTTTTATTTGAATCGCCCTCGTACTTTTTTGTCGCAATGGTCAGTCAGCGAGAGGAAAAAACCCAAGCGACATTACCTAGATCGATCTTGAACTCAAATATAAACAGACAATAAAGCAGAAATTAACGGAAATGGCAGCACAAGATGATCCCTGAGTTATTATTTGACGAATGTAACATTAAGTACGTGTTTTTATTAAAATTAATTGAACTTTTCCCCCGCTGGATCCTTTTATATCATAATGAAAATTAAACGTAAAGCAAATCTCTTTGCTAACTGTGAATTGTCAATATAACTTATTTAATTATCTTTATCATTATGTAATCGATGCAGGTTGGATAGCTTTAACTAAAAGGGTTACATACATCACATTAGCATCAAATTTCATAACATTAGACATTACTGTAGTGAAAAAAAGGCCAATATCTCATACCATGATATAAAAGGAACATATTTTGACTTTT
The DNA here is from genome assembly GCF_048544385.1 of Mastigoproctus giganteus. Classification (NCBI taxonomy): domain Eukaryota; kingdom Metazoa; phylum Arthropoda; class Arachnida; order Uropygi; family Thelyphonidae; genus Mastigoproctus; species Mastigoproctus giganteus. Next base: position 76,614,557 of record NC_143577.1, read on the forward strand.
TAAAGATGATTAAAAGAGAAATGCTTCGGATAGCGATTCTCCAGTGTGAAGATAGACAGTATTTTATTTGATGTCCAACTCATGGGATAATGTTTTGTTCTTTACATGTTTCAGAGTTTCCTGGCGCATCGACTACTCTAGTTATAGTTTACCGAATTCAAATGGTCCTACATGTGATCTTTATCACGTGTGTTAAGTATTCATAACTGCGTGTGCATGTGTTCATGGGATGATCTGCATGTTGTGCGGGATGAAAAACCCGAAATGGCTCAGAGAAAAGAATTTACAATTTAGGTCTTAAGAATTTCTCCAGTCTTCGATGCCTTCGAACCCAGACCTCTCCAAACGAGTGACAGGCGGTGAAGCCATTATACTGTACTGTTGTTAGTGTAGGATTTTAGGCGCATTACAACTTAGGCGAAATTGCACTGTATATAATGTCTCTAAATTGCGTACGTTCTGTGGACGATTTGTTGTGTGCTGGATAAAAAACCATGATACCCTCTCCTGAGACCGACTAACTCAGCCAAGATATGGAAAAGACCCATAAAAATTCCTCATGTCATTGACAAGAATTCGAACTCGGGTCTTTTTCTCCCGGAGTGGCGAAGACGGTGCTCATATCAGTTGTGGTATCCAGGAGGGCCCACTATAGAGTCACGGTGAACGCATCTCAAAGGAGAGTGCGCTTCTTGAACATGCTGTTGTGAATAAATTGATTATACATTCAGTAATTATCCTAAACTTTTAAATTCAATTCAGATCGCTTTCCAATGGTATTCGAACTTTCAGATTGCTTCGATGGAAACGAAATCAAGAAAACGGTTATACTGTAATACTTATTCAGACCAATTATTCAGGAACCAGAAGTAGTACGTCAGTGTTTGGCAATCGATGTGGTCAAATTATAACTCAGAAATCATTAGACTAGCTGATGATCTGATATATGGACAAAAGTTAACGTATCACACAGCACACCATAAAAGCGAATACAAACACTTAAATTAAAATTCAAAGCATAAATTAACCGAAAAGAAGGCAATCTGAAGCAATAATGCAATGGCCAAAAATATTGCAAGAAAAAGTAGATCATTATAAAAGAAACTTCTATTGAAGTCGCTAAAGAAGCGGAAATAAATCTACAAAATGTGCGATTGTATAGATTGTGAGAGGGAGTTTGAAAGGTAAGGTAGCAAAAAGGCAGGTAATTATAAACATCGCACCAGTCCAAGTTACGTTGCACACAAACATATGCGCATACAAGAACGATACCGAAGAATAAATACTTAAATGGCCATAATTAAAGAAATAATGTGTAAAAATAAAAAAAATAATAATAAAATACATTAATTTAAAAATGACAACAAAATTAAAAGTAAATAAAAACATACTAAATAAGAATCAAATCATATTTTAACAAAAAGCTGTCTAGTCGGAAAAAATGAGTGGGAAATGCCATTAATGCAAGCTAATGTGTATACTTTAAAGGGAAATAATTTTAAATATTAAAATTTTATCGCAAATTACGAGAAGGCTCAGTTGTTTTGTTACGTGTAGGCTTAAAATATTTAGCAATTTACAGTAAGCCCTCCACTGGCTGGGATTGCAAGTTACGTCTTTCGAAATCCACATAACATTTAAGAGCTGAAAGAAAGAATTAGTGCTTTAGTCAAGATAATTCTTCCCAAAATACTGCAGTTGTGTCAGTGATTGAAATGTATATAAAAACTTGGAAAATAAATAAATTTACATTCAGATAGTTTGAGAGACTATCTGAACACCCTTCTGAAACAAGTGATTCCAATCTCGTGCGAGTATGGCTGCCTCAACATTTTTCCGGCAAGTGGATTGGAAGACTTTGAATGCCCTCCCGGACATTCACGCATTCAAAAGGATGTGTATCAAACAAAACTAAGAAACGTGGCGAAACAGAAAGAAACAATAACCAAAGTTCATGAAAACATGCTGCAAACACCAGTGACAAACATACGGTTTCTACTAAGGTAGTAAATTGAAAATTTGGAAGCATATGTGAAGATTTTTAATTAGTGGCATAAAGTCTTATTAAATACTATATCATTGGCAGCCTTTTTAATTAAATTCTGTAAAAAATAAAGGATTTCTAATAATTTCAAAATAGATATGCATTTATATAACGCATTACCATCTAAAACCATATTGCGCTATTGTGTATTATGACTGTACAAACGTGCCAATTTGCATGTTGTTCCAACTGGGGGAAAAAAAAAAAGTAACAACTGACGGGAATAAACCTATTCCCTCCATTAGAGAAATCAGCTAACTACACACCCGAGGCCTTTAAGAATTCCTCTAATCTCCGATGTCTCGTATGTATAGTATTATAGAAAATTCAAGTAACTCAATTATGTACAGAATAAAACGAGAAGGTGAATGGGTAGGGATAAACGGATGTAGATAGAAACAGCTGCGCATAATACAAAGCGCCATCCGCTAAGTGGAGGTGGAGAGATAACAGCATGTGCAGTAATAGTGGAAAAAGCGCCCCAGATAATGTCAAGGAGGACATTCACTAGAACAAAACTGCGAGGTAAAATATTTATTAGACGACAGCAATAAAAACAAAATAATTTTCAGACCAGACCATTTTCAAGAAGCAAAATAATTTCAGAGAACTGAAGAGGAAAGAAATAAATTCTCAAAAACAGTGATTAGAAAAAGAACATTATTAACCTGTACTTTGTCAACTGATAAATAGCAAACTCCGTTGCGGTTCAACCCAGTATCGTGCATTATAGCTTCAGTTGCTGATACGCCAACAAATCCAACAACAACAACCCAATGTAACGAGTGACCTCTTCAGCACAGCAGATAAGATGGTAACAAAATAAAAATTAAAAAAAAAAAAAAAAATATATATATATATATATATATCAGGGAGAGAATAACATACGGTCTCGCATGCATATGTAAGATATATTTGTGTGTGTGAATTTAGCTTACAAATAATAAAAAGATGGGCAAACGTGGAAAGGAGAGACAGTTCGATGGCTCTTATTATTATCTTGCACTGGATAAATCGAGAGCTACTGTACATCGAAAAGGAGTAAGCCTACTGCAACAATGTGTGATGTTATTCCGTGTCAAGTGCATCGCCATGCAGACCCAGCAATAGGTCAAGCGATATTGGTTCAAGAGATTATGGAAAATCCAACCTGATACAAGTATTTTAGGCTGTGTCCGGCAGACTCTTTCCCAACTCAGACTGTAATCTTTCTGGACCACCGAGAAGAAAGTTTGAACTGAGGAAGATGTCGTGTAGGCGGTACATCTTCGTCATAAATTTAATGGGAAACATTGTTATTCAAGAATGTGTAATGTGTAGCACACGAGTAATTTTTGGTTTGGTGCTGTTTCCGAAACAATTTATTTATTATTTTACTAACTGCAGTATCATCGACTTTTACTTTCAAAACATCCCCAACTAGTTAAAATTAATAACCTAAAAATAAATCAGGATGAATTTGGACAACCGATAAAAGTTGTTCATCTGTACGTAGAAATACAACATACGAGGAAACCTGTTTAATCTATACAGATGTCCTATATGTGCGTGCTAACAACTTAGTTGGATTGCATATTTTGTCAAAATTGAAAGAGACTGTAGGAAAGACCTTTTTAGAGAAAGGAAAGCGTGCTACAACAGAGGCACTTCAGGATATCTCTAAAATTAGTCTGCAGGGCTGTTCCCGGAAAAAGGATATCGCCGATAAAAGAAATTTATGGCAAAGGATGTAAAGCACCTTAAGGTGGAATTCTGTAAAAGTTAAAGAGACCAGAGTACAACTTGAAATTCTGCTTTTTATGAATCTACTACGTACATTGTTGAATGGAATAATTTAACTAGCAGCCAGGATGACCCTGAATTTAATGCTTTTTTTTTTAGTCATTCTTACCCTGGACTTCTTTATTGTAATCTGAGACAAACTCAAAGAACGTGTGTGCGTTTTTGTTCGATGTTAACACGGACTTTTTTGTATTGAAGTAAGACTTAAGAAACACGCTAAAAAAGAAATTTATTATTTCCAGATAGAGGAGGAATGCATTGTAAGAAATTGCCTGATAGTGAGAGAAAATAGAAGTCCAACACTTTTTTTATTTAATAAATTTTTCATCTTAACGATGTTGCACATAAAATATTTCTGATATATGGTATCCAAAGATAAATTTCAAAGTATAGATGTATAAGAAATATATAAGAAAAACGGAGAGAAATATGTGCGAGTGGTCTGGACCATACCAAGGCCATTGGCGGATTGCACTAGTGTGCATGCAGTTTACGCCAGCGCACAAAGAAAAATTAATATAGCCGGCCTGAAATTAGAATACTCGAAACAACTGCTGAATGAGTGCTGCAGTGCAACAACTCCTTAAACACACACATGAAAGTTGTCAGCGGTTGTTAGTGTCTTTCAGACTTCACACATAAATACATTACGTAAATGGAATTCGCTACTGAAAAAACCGTACTAAACATCTAAACCTTCACGGGTGTCATAGTTGTTATTATAAATGTCTTATATGTCTTCCACGTCATATAAAAATAGCATGGGCTCGAATCCTGATGGACCACATTGTTAGACTCAAAGCCAATTCCACTCCTTCAGAACTACCTCTCCAACACACTCTGCTTTGCTCCAACTAATGATTTTTCCACATACCTCATTTCATCATTAAGCATACCTCATTTCATACCTCATGATACCTCATTTCATCATTAAGTATTCCCTACCCAATGGAATGAATACTCTGTGATCCCACTGCCTAAAGTTCAAGTACCAACAAGTCCAAAAAGATTTCAGACCAATCTCAACTTCTTCCACCCTTCCCAAACTCCTAGAAAAGGCACTCCTTCCAAAATTAAGCCATCTCATGCCACATAAACCGAAACAGTTCCACTTTGCAATCACAAATAGATCAACCATAACAAACTTCATGGCGACGCAGACATCCATCCTTCAGGCCTTCGAAACTAAATCTGAATTAGCTATTGTGTACGGCTGTACGCTGACATAAGAAGTTGCCTTTGACAGCCTACACATCACACTCCATTCGCAGTCTTTTGCAATCCTTCTTCTTCAGGATTAATGGCGATCTACTAGCTTTCTTCACCACTTTATTGAGGAACAGAAGTGTACACATCACAATGAAGAAGTCCCACTTTACCTGGAATATCACAGCCGCAGCAGTTGAACAAGGTGGAGTCTTTCGGGCCTCCTATTCTCAGCCATCGTTATTCCTTTTATGTGTCCCCATGACGATGCTTCAATATATGTTGATGATATAAAGTTGCTTACCTTAATCCCACAGTCAGCAAACTCAATGGCAACAACTTCTTCAATCACAGAGAGCTCGACCACATTTTTGAGTTAAACCTTAACGCTTCTAAATCTACAATAATGATTTATTCACTCAATCAGCGACCAATAATAATTCAATCATCACTTTGTGGCATCTCATCCCATAGTTACCAGCCATAAGGACATCGGTGTCTATTTTGATTCGAAGCTGAGATTTGAGGAGCACACAGAATACCGCTGGAAGCGATTTATCGCCTTACGCTGGAGAGCAAAACAACACTTAGCCCGCTTTAATGCATGCGTTTTGTGTCGCGCAACAGCCGACGGCAGATTGCCACGCGTTTTCTAGTTTCATTTTATGCACGCAACATTTGTCGTACCTCAAAAAAAAAAAAAATAATAATAAATAGTGCGGTGCACAAATCGTATCACTGCTGCCAGTACCTTTTTCGCATTGGAGAGTGGAAGATGGATCTATGCGTGATATATTTTGCGTATCTGCTCATTGCAGTGAAAAGGCGAAAAGAAGATAATAATAATTTATTTATCCATATTTTATGTTACACTTTTTTGGGAGATAACAGCAAAAAGGGAGGGAGAACACATAACCCAATGGCTTTTTAGGGGGGGGGTGTTCCCTTAAAAACATTATGAATATACAAATATACAATTGAAAAATGTACAGTTCTGAAATTGTACAGGTAATGTTCAACAGGAAAGACATAAATAAATTGGAGTGTTTTGTACATTTCTTTACAGAAAACTTCGAAAAGCATCACTACTTATAATATCATTGTGAACATTTTTACAATTAAATGAGGAGAGAAAAAAAAAATGAGATACATGTACAGAAATTTACAAACTATTTGCCAACTGCTCCTTTTAACATTTATACATTATTTCCATGTTGGTGTTTTTAAAATCCAGGAGTTGAGTGGAAGGTAATTTGAATCAGACATCCCTGGTGATGTGTTCGATTAGTAGTTTCTTGAATTGATTTAGTGAAGTGGCATTTTTGATTTTTGGTCCAGGAAGTTTGGTCCAGGTTTTAGAACTCTGTACTTGATACTTTTCTGACTTTTCTGGAAAGCGGAATCTTCAGGTTGGCTTCATTTCTTAGATTATATGATATTTCTTCTTCGTCTGTGGTTATGAAAAAGGATCTGAAGAGAGGGGGAAAGTCTGCTGTCTTCATAGCATTGTAAACAAGGATCGCCTCGGCTTTCTGCAATAGCTGGTAGATGCTTAGGAGTCTCACTTCCTTGTATCTCGAACTAACCGATGCGTTCCAGGGAAGGCCCAAAATTGAACGAACGCATCGATTGAGAATGGAGTCGATTCTCGCGAGGTTTTCTTGGCTGGTAGTAACCCACGAGATGATTCCATAGGTGAGGTGCGGCTGAATTAAAGAAAGGAATACTAGTCTGAGGAGAGAAGGAGACACCCAGGCAGAGGCCCTGGCGAGTATTCCCGCTAGTGACGAAGTTTTCTTCAGTAGGGTTATCATTTGTTTTGCCCAACTTAGCTTATCATCCAGCCAGATTCCGAGAAACTTGGTTTCATTCACCCTTTCAAATTGTTTTTCTTTGTATGTTAGTCTAAATCAATATTTAGTGGTTTGTTTTTCGTTCTAAACACCATATATTTTTTATTTTTCTGGATTCAGTGTAAGCTGATTCTTTTGAAGCCAATTATGCATCTCAGAAAGCAAGGCAGAGATTTTGAGTTGAAGCTCATTAGGGTCTTTATCTGTGATTAGGATGGAAATATCATCGGCATATGCTACTAGGTGAGAATATGGAAGAAGAGAGAGAAATTCATCGATGTAAAGAACAAATAGGATAGGTCCAAGAAATGAGCCTTGAGGTACTCCCCTGAAGAAATAACAGATGTCGGAGTATGATTGATTTGTTCTTACGACAAACGGTCGATCAGTAAGGTAGTCTTCAAGGAGAAGATTAATTTTCTCTCTCAAGCCAAGATTGTTGAGTTTGTTAAGTAGAATATTATGGTTTATGCAATCAAAAGCTTTAGATGGGCTGTTCATCCCATCAACAGAGCTAGATTTGTAGATGGGGAATTTCGTAACCTCTACCGAAAATTAAGGGACCACAGGGACAAGTTTTTTAATAATTTTAGAATGTCTGTAGCATCGTTTGATGAGCTGATGGTCAAATTCCAAGGAACGATTCAAGCTAGGCAAGATTTGGTGCAAGGCTTGTCATTTTCTTCACAGGAAATGTTGGCAATAACTCTCAGATAAGTCTATAAAGATAAGATTAGTTTAAATCCGACAGAGCAGTTGGCAGCACTGATGTCTAGACAGCGCAAGACAGACAAGTGGCGCGTTTGCATAAAAGAACCAATTAGACACCATGTACTTAGAAAATTCGTGAGACTTTTTGCCGCTTGCGTTCTGTAAGACACGACGGCATGTCTTTCAGAACGCGACGGCAACGTAAACGGACGACAGAACATAAAATGATCCATTTGTTTCCGGTGATTTAAACACGGACGACATTTTGCTGTCGGCTGTTGCGCGACACAAAACGCATGCATAAAAGCGGGCTATACTCCATGCCAACATGTCGAAATCACTACCAGATATGAAAGAGGTTGTTTATGCGTGGGTATGGCACGTCCATCATTTCTACTACTCAGGTAGCATGAATGCATCGTTTATTCATACCTCATATTGTGAATACCTTCACAACGAATTGCCTAGGTATTGCACTACTTTGAATAAGTAACACTTCTCTGGTGGAGAAGACTATTGTTACTTATTCTCAGATGAGCACCACCACCCCGACGGCACCATTTCGAAGCTAGTTATACAGGGTGTTTCAGTTAAACGTTTCAGAACTTCTAAGAGGGGTAGGGTACATCCTGACAACTCGAAATCATATAGCAATGTGGGGTCGGAAATGCTTTCCTGAAGCGGTGTTGTACACAGAAGCACCATAAAGAAAAGAGACCGTAAGTGAGAAATCGTTTTAATAATACATGAAAAGAAGCAAAAGGTACATGGATTAAAGTAAGTGTTCGAAGTTTCTTCCACGGGCTACAATGCACGCCTCACATCTCCGACACATGGACATCCGAACATTCTGGAATACTCCAGGCGAATTTCGAATTTCTTGAACAAGAACGCCAAGTTAGTAGGATGGATGATTACACGAACGCAGAGTTAGCCGATATGCATTTGGCGTACCGGGCTGCAAATTGTAGTGGGCCAGCTGCACAGCATTTGTACGCGGAACGATATCCGACGAGGCGTATTCCCAGTCATAATTTTTTTGCAAGACTGCACCAGAGGTTAGCTGAGAGAGGTTCATTTGAAAGAGCTGACAGGGACAGGGTAAGAACAGCACGGACTCCAGCCGTCGAACAGAATGTGCTGCAGCATGTACAGGGGAATCCAAGAACGAGTACACGAAGTCTAGCAAACGCAGTCGGGGTTTCCCATTGCAGCGTCTGGAGGATTCTCCGAGAACAAGACATGCATCCGTTTCACGTGCAGCGTGTCCAGACACAGCAACCGGAGGATTATGCACCTCGTATTGCTTTTGCACAGTGGTACTTTGGAAAATGTGCGACAAATCCCTTTTTCCTGCTGAAGTGTTGTTTTCCGATGAGGCATCCTTCACAAGGGAAGGAATTTTCAACACGCATAACGACCATATCTGGGCGGTCGAGAACCCGCATGCAATACGACGTCGTGCAGCACAGATTCGATTTTCGGTCAATGTATGGGCCGGTATTATGGGAGATCACCTCATCGGACCTTACCTGTTACCGTGTCGTCTAACCGGACCTATCTACTTGATCTTTCTGCAGCAAGTATTGCCACAACTTTTGAGAGATGAACAGATTTCTGCATCGACGCAACAGACAATGTGGTTCCAACACGATGGAGCCCCTGCCCATTATAGCGGAGATGTTCGTAACTACCTGGATGTCACATTTGGTCAACAGTGGATCGGACGTGGTGGTCCCGTGCGTTGGTCTGCTCGGTCACCCGACCTATCATGTCTTGATTTTTATTTCTGGGGTCATATGAAATCGCTAGTTTATGACACCCCTGTTGACAATGCTGAGGAGCTGGTTGCAAGAATCGCAGTAGCTGCCGAAGAAATTCGAAATTCGCCTGGAGTATTCCAGAATGTTCGGATGTCCATGCGTCGGAGATGTGAGGCGTGCATTGTAGCCCGTGGAAGAAACTTCGAACACTTACTTTAATTATTTGTATTATTAAAACGATTTCTCACTTACGGTCTCTTTTCTTTATGGTGCTTCTGTGTACAACACCGCTTCAGGAAAGCATTTCCGACCCCACATTGCTATATGATTTCGAGTTGTCAGGATGTACCCTACCCCTCTTAGAAGTTCTGAAACGTTTAACTGAAACACCCTGTATATGTGTGGGATAATAACTCTACTATCCACTTGTCCCTATTAGACTTAGAAAAGAAAAAAAAAAGTAGAGGGAAAGTTATAGTAGGAGAGGAAGAAGAAAAGAAACGGTATAGAAGAATGAAAGGGACTAACTCACACCAATCAAAAACTGATAGACTCCTCGAATAGGCACGGCTTCATCATCAGTGGGTGGACAGGTACTCTATTGCAATAGTGACAACCCAGTTATGAAGTATAAATCCACAATATGAGAGACGCTTGATGGTGTACGTGGTTTAATCGAAAAATATTTCTTGACTTAATGTCTAAACAATCTCTTTCATACTCTTAGACATTCAGTCAAGAAATATTTTTCGATTAAACCACGCACACCATCAAGCATCTCTCATATTGTGGTGTTATACTTGATAACTGGGTTATCAAGTATAACTCCACTATCGCAACAGGGTACCTGCCCACCCACCGATGATAAAGCCAACTAGCTTCGAACCGGTGCCGTCTTGGTGATGGTGCCCATCTGAGAATAAGTAACAGTAGTCTTCTCTACCAGAGAAGTGTTACTTATTCGAAGTAGTGCAATACCTAGGCAACTCGTTGTGAAGGTATTCACAACGAGTAGATGAGTAGATATGAATAATAAACGATGCATTCATACTACCTGGGTAGTAGAAATGATGGAAGTGCCATACCCATGCATCAACAACCTCTTTCATACTTTTAGACATTCAGTAAAGAAATATTTTTCCTCTACCAAATATTTAAAAACCACTGGTTATTTTATATGCTGCTGAAATTTGGTCATTTGCTTCGCTCTCATTTCAAAAACCTGTGTTCGCATGTGAATACGGGACCCTGAAATGGACCACAAATAAGCATCGCCAATCCCCTCAGTTGAGAACCACTGACACGGCTGAGCAGCTAAATGTACCCAGGTTCGCAAAGTTAATTGACATCAGAAGTAAGTTTAATGACTACTGTAAGGAATGTAAGGAATAATAAATGTCTCGAACATCTGGGATTTCTGTCAGTGGCACATCCCTCCACCCTTTGTGGTCTAACCCCACACTAATCCTCAAATACAATCGTCTGAAACTTTATAATCGTTTCCTTACCTGCCAGGCACTTCTATGTCTTGAAAATAACCTGCAGAATATGGCTGCGGATTACAAATAGTGTTGCATTCTCCCAAGGTGGATCGCACCTGTTTAACTGGAAAAACTCCTTCCAAATCTTGTAGCTTAAACTGTGTCTGATTACTAAACAACGACATCAGTCATCCACCTTGCTAATTCGTACCGTTCTGTGTTTTTGGGATGCAACAACAATTGTTTCCTCATTTGTTTGTTTGATCAAAATCCATGGTTTGATTCTGATTCACCTTTCCTTGCCATTGTGTTTCCTTGTTACGTGCTACGATGTTCATATTTTTTTCTCATTATAATTTCCTATTTTTATATGCTTTTTCGTTTTAGTATAACTTATAATTTCTTATGTAACTTTTCCTTATCCCAATTTTTAATCACATTTATCATTTTCTAGCTTAGTGTAAAACTTCTGGCCATGTCGCCGTGATGAGTATTATTGTTTCTAGTACTTGTACCGTACATAGCAGCAAGGCAATAAAGAAAATTTATTTATTTATCAGAAGTCTCCGGAATGGTGACTCATAAGATATGCAGATCATCATGAACTTGACACTACTTTTCCCTTACAAACATTTTGCACATCACATAACGAGCTCTCTCCAAATGGACAACGATGACATAGTCGCTTACCACTACTATGGCTGCAATGGTGTGGTGGTGAGTGACATAGTAGGGTATGGTAAGTGTGGCCTCGAACCTCAGAACAAACTTTGCCTCTAAATTGAGTTGCCTTGATACTGCACTAGTTTAAAAACGTCTGTTTTTAAACTACGTTTGTTTGTTCGTTTGTTAAAAAAACTTTTGTTTTTAAACTAGTGGGGATATGTAAACTAACATCGCCGTAGCCTAGTGGTCAGGCGCGCGGGTGCCTAAGTACATGTGCCTTGAGTGACCGGGGTTCAAGCCCGTGACTGCTGAATACGGTGTTGTTTCTTGTATTCTGTCTATCTTGTCAACTCCTCTGACTGTTTGGTCGTCCCGGAGTATAAACAGAAAATTTATTTATTTTATTTATAATGTACAATAAGTTAAAACAAAAGTAGCAGAGATGACATTACATCGCCATTACATCTCATCTTTTGAATAAATGGTAGAGTAATATTTTTGTGATGTCAAATTTGAAAGTAGTGCAATTGCACTACTTTCTCCATATAATTTAATATTTAATTTCATTTTATAATATATTTATTTAATTTATTCATATTTTAGAATCTTATCTCTCTATATATTAAAAACGTTTTCCTCCTAGTAACATTTATTCGAGCCAATGGGAGAAGAGAGCGAGGCAATTACGTCACTACAAATGCAATTAATTATTGGCAACCAACCTCATGCTTCGCTGTCTAATATTTGATGTTCCACTGTAACGTTTTTATATTTTAATGAATATTGTATATCTGTAAATACAGTAGTTTAGTATTTTGTAAATATTTTAAATATTTATATAGTTTGTAAATATTTCAGTTACATATTTTAGGCCTGCTCTTTGGGATGCAACAATATTCCTCATGCATTTTGAAACCAAAAGCAAAAGGCCTTTTTCTAAGTGACCTATGTAAACGCAAGTAAATAATTACATGGTGATTGAATGCCGTGCACTACAAATGCACAGGTAAATAATTGCAGAGATTATTTCCTGATTAGATATCGCTCATAGTGACATAGTGTTTTTTGTCTGGCGCCACCTGGGGTCTCCCCCAACTCTGCGTTTTTGCTCTGTGTAGAATACAATACTCTGCATAAGGCTAGGGTGTGTGTTACTGTGTGTTTTGTGAAGTGTGGGCTGTGTTGTTTCTCTGGCCACTTAGCCTGGGGAGAGTCATTAACACCTGCAGTTTCCATCACCGCCCGGGGGAGGCGGGCCAGAACACATTAGGTGAGAACAAAGCTCTGGCGGAGTGAACCCTGGTATAGCCTAGACATCCAAGGAGAGCCCCAAAAAAAATACTGGAAAGGAGATAATGCGTAGATAGGAAGAAGGTGGAATGAAAGGACAGAGAACAGGGGGGGGAAGTAGTTGAGGCACTGGCCTGACTTGAAAGGGGAGACAGTAAGGGGACCCCTTGGTACAGGACGCCCATCCTGGTCCAAAGGGTGGGAGTTGAAAGTGGTTGGTGGGGTGAGCCACCATGCAAAAGGGGGTAGGGGCCGCCCAGGGTGGGGGAAGAACTCTCAACCACCCCAGGTGGTAGGAATAAAAGAACATAAGGAAAAGATTCCTATGGCGAAACGAGCTTTTTGCAGCTCTGTCCCACACTGGCCTGGGAATTACCCTAATGGCCAGTTTCAGCATCCCACACCATACCAGGTAGGAAAAGCTACAGCATGGTGTCAGCTGGATAATTATGAGGCCCCTGAGGGCCTGCATAGTGATCAGTCTGTCCAGTGAAGAGGCTAAGAAAGAACATGCAATTAATGCATGTTCTTTCTTAGCCTCTTTCATTCACTTAAAATTCACACAATTTTACTTTTTATAGTTTTTTTTCTTACACTTAGAAAAGAAAAAAAAAAGTAGAGGGAAAGTTATAGTAGGAGAGAAAGAAGAAAAGAAACGGTATAGAAGAATGAAAAGGGACTAACTTACACCACTCAAAAACTGATAGACTCCTCGAATAGGCACGGCTTCATCATCGGTGGGTGGGCAGATTAAATATCAATCAGTGCGTTTCGACAGGAATGTCTTTTACGTAGAAAAGATTTGACTTAATCTGTCATACCTCTACATATTAAGCAGAAAAAAATGCTCTGGGGTTAGCGAGCAGGGGCGGATCCCCCTTGTTAATATGAAAATTTTTTTAACATTACAATATAATTTCATTTGTTTAATTGTTAACTAAATAAATTCATAATTTCATAATTACGAATTCTTCCCTGGAAATACAGAATGGTATGTTTATTTTCTGTATTTTTTATATTGAACCATTTTTGTCACAGGATTTCATGGGGAGAAAAATGGTAATCCTACACGGTTATAGGCTACGAACTTAGAATTTTCTGGCACTTCTCAACAGCAAAATGAAAGATCTTGTAATGACTAAAAGTTAAAAGTATTTCTTTTCAAGTGATAATCCGTGTATTTAAATTTAAAAAATTTTGGATCACTAAACCCAATTAATTTATAATTAGAATATAATCAGTACGAGATCCACAAAAGGTAAACTTTCACGCGAACTTCATGCCTGAAACCAGTTTTAAAACGAGAAAATTCTGAATGAAAGTATTTTGTTTCTCATGATTCTGTATAAAGTTTTAGGTTGTTATTTAAATTTAAATTTGAAGCATTTGAAAATATTGGCATGTAAATACAAAAAAAAATATTGTTGCATTATCGGATTATATAGAGTAGAGTGGATTCTCGATTGTTCGGGCTGTGGATTACCCGGGGTCAGGGACACGAAACTTTCATTGTCAGAGTAAGTCGGATATAAAAAAAAAAAAAAAAAAAGAATCCGTCACGGGTGTTGTTTATTTACATTTTGTATTGTTCCTATAGGCAAGATCCCCCCCACACCTTTGCTGTCTAGCTACTAACTCACTGTAGTTGTAGTTCAACAATCCTTTAGATTTACTACTGTATGGCTAATCTTAACAAGTTTCTCGGTTTTTTTGTTTTTTTTTTTTTTAAATTTGAGTTTTTGCGAGTCCATCATGTTAAAACGGGAAAGAACTGTGCTTTCTACTGAACAAAAACTTCAGCTCATCAATAAACATGAAAAAGGAACTAAAGTGTCACCTTTAATGACTTTCTACTGAAATACACGGAGCAAAAAGCTGTTACGTCCTCTGATGAGATGATGCTTGTACACTCACGTGGTACCAATTGCAGAAAAGCAAACCAAGGGAAAAGCTATCTTCGTTGTTTTCGTATTCTAAAAAATAATACGTTCGTATTAAATTTTATGTAAAAGCCTCTCACTCTGTAAAATTAATTCAGTGTTCATGTATAGATAAATTTACTTTTTTGTCACATTTTCAAACTTTTCTTTCATTTTGCGAATTAGCCGAGGTTTCGCTTATTTCGGCAAATGTATTTCTCATCGATCCAAAAAAATCAGGAGTGTATTATGTGTGTATTTGAAAAGCATAATCGTAAGTGGGCGGCATGCAAGTGCAGAGTCGCTCTAACGCGTCTTCGAATCCACATGATACTAGCAAATATGGGCATCAACATTTCTAAACGTTGATGGTCGTCGAGATCCCGTATTTTTACACAAAGGGAAATACGTGAAACGTTTAATATATGCCACTGGTGTGCTGTTTGCACATTAGTGCGGCTCGCAAGATCCCCCGAGAATGGAGACACTTCTGCGTTTGACACTCCTGACTTAAACTATATAATAATTGTTATCCACACACAATTCTAAAGTCGTTATGCTAAGCTGCCTAAACTGCAGTGTTATAGCGATTTTTTTTTTCTAGGCAAAAAGAATTATCGTGTACTTCATTAATTCATAAGTACGAATTGCTCAAATGCAATCCACCACTATTGTATTTTGCAATTAAAAATATTGTTTTAAAATAATATTGTTAAAAAAAAAAGCCTACAGGCTAAAAAAAGAATTAATTTAATTTAGTTGTTAGGGAACTTACAGTTATCCCAGTTTTCATGAATTGTTCAGCAACTCGTGGTGTCCGTGTATCGGCAAGTTACTGTATTCTCTATCTTGTAAACTCCGATATGGCCGACCAGTAGCATAAACCGAAAAAAACTAAGGAGCCGAAAAGAAAAATGAATCAGATTTCATAACCCTTCTATTCATCCATAAATTTAGCAACTTGTAGCAAAATGATCTCGATTTTAAGTGAAGTGACCATAAAGCAAGGTAGATTTATAACAGTAGGAAGGAAAAGCCAAATTAAGTCTAAGTCAAGGTTCAGTTCCTCTACTTCACTTTAATTTCATTAATACTATATTAATTCCGTTTTGTCTTAGGAAACACTTTTATAAAATTCAAGTAATATATTGCTTGAATCCCGCTGAACAGAGCACGTAATATGAGTTTTCATAAATCATTTCGTCACCTATTTTGAGAGAGGAAAAACATTGTGTAAGGTGTGACAGACCACGACTCCTGTTGTCTAAGCTGGAGAATAACATCCTGCCAAACACATAAAAATGTTAAGAGCGTATAAGGGTGCCACGGGCAATATTTCTTTACTTATTGCAGTCTTCACGGTGAGGAAGAGAATTAGTTGGCTTCGCTGCCCAGCAACAAGGCCACCATCACCACTCTTTGTCATACATGCATGGCAGCCACCACCTGCTGATGAAAGTAGGGTTCCTCCAGTGACAGCGGTGATTGATTTCACAAAAGAGTTCGAGAGCGTGATCATGACACGGCAAGTAAGGCTTCCTACGGGATACAGGGAAAAAAAATACTAAAGGCAGGTTCATTTCTTAGGCTATTAGTACCCTAGTAAACTGTCTACGGAAACTAAAATATCCCATGTCCACTGAAAGCATATAAGAAAATTCAATGCGAAAAATCGCTTTGTGCTGAACAGTTGCCACAGGTTTTCAAATCTTGTATCAAGGAACGAGGAGGAAGAGGAAAGAAACTACCGGCACTGATTCTGCTATAAGATTACTAGCTATTTAAAATTTAGTAGAGACAATGTTTTAATCTCGAACTGAGTGTTCACATTTTTTTTTTTTTTTTTTCCATTTTATATACAAATATTCAAACAAATTGCTCTCCACAGAAATGGATTTTTGGAGACGCTAAGCAAGAACTTCTAGAAGAGACAGAAAACGGAATTAAAACATAAGAGAGAAAATGGAAGTGAAAAAGAATATTATTGACACTATCAAAGAAAAGTGTTTAACATGGTATCGACATGTAAAACGGATGCAAGAAACCAGATATCCAAAGGCTATCCTGGAATGGATACCTCCTGGAAGAAGGAGAAGAGGAAAACCTAGGAGGACATGGATGGATGGAGTACGGGAGTGCATGATAGCCCGAGGCTTAACCGACCAAGACACCTCGAACCGCACTTTATAGCGGGAAAAATTCCTACCAAAAAATAACTTGTAGGCTGAGGAAACCCATTGTAAATGGAAACACTCCTCTTGAAGAAGAAGATATACAAATATCACAGGTGCACTAAAAATTCGAGTGCAATTTTAATATTTATAACTGTCCTTAGAATCGATTACTGTATATATTATCAGTGTTCTGGAATTACGTTCGTTCAGCATATTAACCTCGAGTTTTTCATCTACGAAGATAAATCATATGTCATATGAAAAGTCTCAACCAGGAATTGAGTTTATATTAACCAGAATTCCACGAGTTAATTTTTAAATACAAAATTAAGTAACTGGTGCATTTTCATAAATGAATAACTGAAATGTAAATCGAAATTTATAAGCACAACGATAACAGTTGAAGCAGTACTGTAACGGATAAAAGGCGTGTGTGTTTGGCTATACTTAGTATATGTGATGAAATTCAAGTTTTTTTCTCCCAAATCCCAATATGGTGGATGCCTACCCCTCCATCCATTCCTGTAAAACTAACTCATTCTCCTGTTCTTGTTCCCCTGCACTCCTCTTCAACAAAAACTTATGTAGTGTGTGTGTGTGTGTGTGTGTGTGTGTGTGTGTGTGTGTGTGTCCCAAGACATATCCCTGGGAAGCCCAGGTGACCACGTGGTTCGTTTCCCAGAATACTCATTCCTCTCTACTTTCTGGACGGCAACATGTGGTCAGTAGTGTTCCGCAGGCTCCCTCGGTTAAGAGGCCAGATGAACAGCATAACAATACAACCCATCACTAACACTACACAAACACATACTAACTCACACTCTCTGGCCTTTACAGAATTTCTACACGACAGAAAGTTCGCTACGCGGAGTTGGGGAAAACCCCCCCCTGGTCTTGCTTATCACGTAACACTGAACAATAACAATAAGTCCATATTGGTCTCGCTATTCCTACATTATACTGTGTTTATAGCTGGGTCACTGTGCTGCGTTACAAGATACACAAGACGCTTACCACGGACGTCGAACACACGTGGCTGTCCCACATGTTAGCTTTAACCAGTTGTTCGACCGATGTTGAGCCGGTCACGGCAGACCCGTGATACCGCAGAACAGGAGTGCTTAACTGTGTTGGCTATTGTCAAGAGAGATACTGGCACCTGCACGTCTTTCCCCCATAATCATTCCACATTCGAAGTCGGAATGATCTCGACGCCGACCCATCCTTCCTGGCAGACATTCAAAAACTGATCGCCACGTGTGCGAAATAATCTTATATCATCTGTTCCCGACTTTGAGCCTTCACCAGCATTACGGATTTTTTATATTTTTTATTATTATTATTTCTGAAGTTAGGGCGAGCATAGTCCATTCCCACATGGGGGGGGGAGGGCATTGCAAATGCAAAGCCAATTCAATGTACATATGTATGATCTTTATTCCAGGAGCTGAGCCAGTGCTTCGCAACAAGCATACAGTCAGTGGTTTAAGAAACAAAATTGAAAAATAAATAAATAAATAAATCAAACGACGTTCTATTTATAATACGGCACGACCACATAACATCAGAGGAATTTGTTACTAGCAATTTTTGGCAAAAATGCAATCACCATATTTAGCAGTCCCTTGTGTGCGAACCACAATCGAATGAATTTGTGTTCCATTGCACTGCCGCACTGACTAATCGCCTTCGTAAACAGGTGAATTTAAATTAAACAAAGAAATAAATTAATAAAAAATAAACAAAACAAATAACGGCATATATTCAATCTGCTAATTTAGGAAACATAGTTAAATAATATTAAATGATTCTAAATTTAACTATTTTTCATGTTAAAGTATATTTTTAAATCCCAGTACAAAATCCTGCAAATTTACAGAAGGATTTTGTACTGGGATTTCTCTCTGAACTACTGATGCCTCAAATATCTAGGCTATATGGATTTCTAGACATTTATATAATAAACTGTGTTAAGAATTTCAGTAAGCCACGAAGTCCCCTATAGGTGTGAGGCCCTGAGCTGTCGCCCATTTCACCCACACTCTTCGCTGCCATTGACTCAGGGATCAAATTCTTTGAATTCAAATACAGGTAACAACATTTTCCAGAATAAAAGTGGAGGCCAAGCTAAGTTTGGTTGCAGTGGTACCAATGGAATTTAGATAGATAAAGAAACAGACAAATAGACAAACTTTAACTTTATATACTAGATTAACTTTCTCTAGTAAGAGGCAGAAATATGCTAATAATTTTACTTTGTACTGGTTAACGGTGACTTTGTTGTGTACCAGCGCAATAAAATTCTTCTGCGTGCGTGTAACTGTGGGCATGCGTAATTACATACTCACAGTGCGCACATTGTCACAGAACAAAAAGGCGCCTCCGTAGCCAGGTGGGAAGGAGCAGCAATGCGTAGCACACGCTTCTTGATTAGACCGGGGTTCGAGCCCGTCACCACCAAATATGGAGGATGCGGAAAGGTCAGGGAATGACCACCGCATATCCCCGAGCAATATGGCCTTAGTTGCTAATGCTCCAAAAAAAAAAAAAAAAAACAGAACAAAAACAATATTTATAACCTGAAAGGTTATAAATATTGTCTCTTTGAGAGATGAATTAGATCTCTCAAAAGGTGACAGCCGATATTTTATCCCTTTGGGATAAAGAACAATAGCTTATCAGCCAGATTGTCCCAGTCCTCACAGGAACCTGTCCGGACAAAGCCTACGACTTTTGCAGACGTGGTTCGAGATGAACTACGAAAAGAGTGAGACAAGCCCAAAACTGTTAAAGTGAATGCAGGTACAGATCCAACGATTAAATAAAATCTGAGCTCTTAAAGTGTCTGTGTGTCCAGTTTTCAACGATGTGAAGGTTATTTCCGTAAGCACTATCCGAGATGGGTAATGGTTGAGGCACCAACAGAAGAGGCCATTAAAAAGATCACAGCGTGTCCTAAAGTTGATGAACTAGAAAGGGAGGTGGATATACCCTCCAGATTAAGCCTAATTTTCGACGTGGATAAAGAAGTTCACTCGTGAACATCTTACGGACAAGTTGTGGCGTGGGTATTTTAAAGACACTGAAATACATAAAAAAAGTTTCCGCTGAACGGTTCAATTGGTGTCAAAAAATAAAGCATCCTTGTCCTAACACAGTGCTACCGCTGCATGGCATTTGGCCGTGTGGTACGTCATTGTAAGAATGACGTCTTATGTTTGCATTGTGGAGGCCGAGACCATTCCTTTAAGGAATTTCCAAAACCAAGTGATCTTCCCAGATGTGTAAACTACTGGAGGAGGAGGAGGAGGAGGAAAGCTCTCCTCAGAGCAAGCTGCAGTTGACATATCATGTCCTGATTTTGATCACGCCCTAGTTGCCGTTAGACAAAGAACAGATTATGAATAAATATATTCATAGAGCAGCGCTCTAGGGGTGAGGTGACCCAGCGTTCCACCTGAGAGTAGGTGAAATAAGCCAATAAGCGATGATTGTTACGCCCACGCAGTGCGCCTAAGATCTGGCATGAAGATGGGTAATCCCACTAATGTGAGCTTGGGGTTTCCCGGCCATGTGCTGCAGTCATCTCTCAGGACTAGATAGGTCTGCGGCGATTGTAGTGTGTGTGTGTGTGTGTGTGTGTGTGTGTGTGTGTGTGTGTGTGTGTGTGTGTGTGTGTCTGATTGTCCATTGCAGATATAAATTATATTAGTTAAAGTTTAATTTTGCAAACCCAAGAGCCTGTTATAGTTACATATTTCCTCGTGGTGGGGATGTGATGCCCGTTCTCATCATGAGGCTAAATGTTGTCCTCAGCTGATTAAATCTCTTCATTTATTTTATTTTCATTTAAGTTGATCCGAAGTTGGGTTTCTGTTTGTAATTATTTATATATATAACCAACTGATTTATTTGAGTTAAATTACTATAAGCAGATGAGATCTAGTCGCATATATACAAAAAAGGTGGGGGGGGCGAATAGTATATCAGCTCACTTAAATGAAATGAAAATCGCCTCACAGACTGAATAACATACAATCTTACTGCAAACTGCAATCCGCCTGAACCCAACAAAAACCGCAAGAGCGTTTATATGTTACGCTCAATTGAGTTGCTACGGCAACTTTCAGGCATAAGATATCGGTACGCTACATCTGTAAATTGTATTTACTCTAGGCTAGATTTTATATACATTGAAAAATATCCAGTTCCACAGAGGGAGAAAATACTATACACTCTCCCTATAAAAACAGCTAACTTCTTCTCCGAAGAGTATTTTACACATATAGATATTCTAATTAGCTGATGTTTAGTATTAAGTGGTTGGAAGAGATATCCGGCTCGAAATTGCATACCTATGTCAGTTTAAAGGTTAACAGATTGTAAAAGATCGAAATCTTACTTCTTTAGAACCAAGATATCAAATTGTAAATTATGCTGATCTTTATCAACTAAGTTTGAAAATCATTATTTAATTTTTTTATATGTAATTATGTTTTTTGTTTGTTTTTGGATATTAGCATTAACATTAGCATTAGCAGAGGCATATGATCCAAGAAAGCAAGCTTATACAGCATCGGCCAAAAAAGAAAAAAAAAATCCCATTTCACACAACCATTCGCTCTAAAAGTTTGTTCAGTTCCTCCTTGAATTTATTTAAGCTATCAACTTCCACAACGATAGATGAAAGTTTGTTTCAGCATTCAACCACTCGCTGGCTAAAGGCAAGTTTCCGAACATCTATTCTACAACTCCCATTCTTCAATCTGAATTTATGCCCCCTCAGGTTCGTAATCTGAGCAAGAAGAAGAATCCCAATCAGCATTCGCTTACTCAACCCATTTAAGCCTTTATGCACTTCAATCAGATGACCTCGCAGGTGCCTAATCTCCAGACGCTGCAATTTGTAGAATTTAAGCCTTTCTTGGAAACAGGACCCCTTCGTTCCCCTCATCAATCTTGTTGCCCTTCTCTGTACTCGTTCTAGCAACTGTACATCCTTCCTAAAATGAGGCCTCGAGACCTGTACGTACTACTCAAGGTGTGGCCTTATACGAAAGAATAATCACCTCCTTGTCCCTGCTCGCAAAATTCCTATATATCATTGACAAAGACCCCATTCATGTTATTTATTTTATGCGTTTGTTTCAAAAGGTCAACATTTTCTTAAGATAAAAAAATATATATAGGACTTTCAATAGCAAAAAATGTTTATATATATATATATATATATATATATATATATATATATATATAAACAGAAAATACATAAATGAACGGATGAATGAATTGACTGCATTACAGATTAAATTTTGCTACATATTTGTTTACAGTAGTTAAGAGGGAATTTGAACAACAACAAAAAATGTTGGCGACAACTTTTTCCAAAAAAATGCAAGCATAACATACATCGCTGGAGAATTGTTACAGCTGATTATTATTACAAACCATTCAAATGATGTGTCAGAAGAAGGGTAGATTCGGGATCGACATTTCGTGATTTTCCCCGCCTTCAATTTTACAATTTAGTATTCGCTTGCAATTTTTGTTTTCTAACGATACTGATATACTCATTCAATGAAGCGATACAAACATCACATCGTGAAAATATTTTTCTTTGTGCACAAAATAATTTTTTTTTTTTTTGAAAAACCTTCCAAAATAAATGATTGCTCGTCTAGTTTCTTGACATTTTAAAATGTAAATTTTTGCGGAAAGCGTGAAAATAGTATAAGTAATTTTATAATTTCGCAGTTGTACATTAAGCAAAGTTTAACATTGTGCCAAGTTTTCGAAACAGTAAATCTTGTTGTTGTTGTTGTTGTTGTTATTTGAGGTTTTACGGCGCAACGCCAGCTAAAGGCCATTATGCGCCAAACAATAGTAGGAGATAACTGCCCAGTAAAACTTGAGGATGGAGAATTGTCATGGTTCCAAAAGACAGACAGACCCCACATTTTTCAGATACATGGGCCCTTATCACAGATATTTTTCTTGCTTTTAACGTTGCCAGTTATGTGACATATAATATAAAATAACGATAATGTGCACTAGCCAGAAGAAAAAATTAACACAGTAAAGTTAACATTTTTAAAACAGCAATGTTTTTATCATTCGTTCATCGTATTCCAAAGACCTTTTTGAGCACTTTAAAGTAACCGCATTATATTTTTTCGAACTACTGGACTATTGATTACCATTTTATTGCAACAACAATAGGTAAGGATGGTCGAAGGTCAAACTAAGACGAGAAATCAGGAGGATATTGGATAACGGGCGGAGTAAGACCCAGTAACTTCTAGTCGCCTTTAGAACACCACACGTCTCCCGAAATAAAGCCTATCAATACTCTCACGAAATGCGTATGTTGTCCTTGCACAAGATAAACATGACCCCTTTAATAGATAAGCTGCACACCGAAAACGGACAGTTAAAGCGAAGACACAGCGGAAGACGATCTTTTAAGTAAAGAAAGGACTGGGAAAGAAATAAAATACTGTACGTGTATGTGTGTATAGTATATAAACCAACACAAACACATTAAGCTTCTCACTGAGATTAAAATGTTGGGTATTATAAGAAGTATTAAAACGGATAGGAAGAACTGAGTTCAATAATTTCAGTACGATAACTTATAATCAATTGAAACAAGTATCTAAGGAAATACAATATATTTCCTTACATATATTTTAAGAAATATATACGTAAATATATATTTCGCATATATTTCAAGTCTATCTAGAGTTTCAGGTATTTGTCTTAATTTCAGAATTTATTAGTTTATTAGGTAAAATATCTGATAACGACGTCCCTCAACACTATTTCTACTCTAATAATATCACTTTGACCATTATCAAATTAAAGATAAAGGTAGCATTAATTATTTCCAATTCAAGATTATTTATTTTCCTTACATTCCATTAATGCGACACTGAGTATCGACACTAATGGCATAACATACCTTTAGTGTAGAATGACCCATTATATTATAATGGGTCATCACAGGCCTCTATAAATTATTTTCTCTCCTAACTCTGCAAAGGGCGCTATTTGGGTGACTCACATAAATTAGACAGAGCTGCTATCGTTCAAATAGCAGATGGAGCTCTTATTTTAAATGCCAGCTTATTGGAATAACAGCTTTACAGGTAATGTTGGTGTGTAATGATTCAACATACTTCGCTTTTATAGGGCGATCAATGCGCCTTACCTTACCTTTGCAACGTCAATGTATCTCAGTAAAGAATAAATTAATGTAGGTAGTATAGCCAGCATATTATATTTATTACCGCCTCAAAATATTATTCGTAAAGTGTAGTATATATATAAATATATAATTAGCCGTCTAAACACAACTAATTATATATAAGCTGTGTTTGTAATAAAAATATATCATAAATATTGTTATGATGCTTTAGAGAATCTGTAACATTCAGGGACTATAGCAGGTAGGGGCTAAAGGCTATAGCCTCACCCTTATGATCAAATTAATGTGAATCATTTTGCTACTACATGATGCTTAAAACTTAATGATTCCTCGGTACACTGCTTTAGCACCCTCATCCTTTAGAAAATTCTGGGACAGCGTCCTGGTAACGTCAGACACTACGTTCAAACGATGTAAGTTTCGTGAAATTAAATTAAAATTTCAAACGTTCACACTGTGGGAATATATCAATATTGGCAAAATGATGTTAGGAACCAAGCTTAAAACAGTAGCCAAAAAATTAAAGGTACTAAATATAATACATGTTGCCTTCACTCATTTCAGTTATCGATTTCTTACCTGTTTCTTTTAAATATTTTACAGAAGTTGTAACTTAGAAAACTCGGATCTATAATTAATTTTGTTGCTTTTCTCTGTATCCTCTCCAATAGATCCACATCGCTCCTAAAGTGAAGTTTCCATTATATTGGTTAGACAGTGCAACACAGATTATTTCAATTTTGGGAAAAATAAAAGTAGTGAGTATTCGGATAAACAGAAAAGATGTGTACATATAGCCTCTAATTTTGTCCAAGGAGATTTAAAAAGTTGCAGTTCCACTGGTAAAACACGAGAATACAGTAGCTGGTTTCAGTTGATAG
The DNA here is from genome assembly GCF_048544385.1 of Mastigoproctus giganteus. Lineage (NCBI taxonomy): Eukaryota > Metazoa > Arthropoda > Arachnida > Uropygi > Thelyphonidae > Mastigoproctus > Mastigoproctus giganteus. The sequence continues at coordinate 76,639,534 of NC_143577.1, forward strand.
TAGTTCAAGCCCATTGATAAATATGGTGATATTCTTCTATTCCCTCTATTTCATGAACTTCTCTGACCCTATGTAGTCATTACGGAATATAAACGGAAAATAAAATGTATTTTTTTTTATTTATTTAATTTCACTACTGCACACTGCCAACCCAAACAGATTTTTTATGATGTTCAGTGCAATTGATATATGTTTCTCCTCGTTTAAAGTCATATTAAGAGCACAATTAAACTAAACATAAATACACATATTTCCATGATTTATACACTTTTATTATCATTATACGCGGCTATCTGGATCGAAATAATTTGCAATAAGGCATTATCTTGTCCCAAATGTAGCTAAGCATGATTAGGCATATCTCCTGAGTTCCACCAATCACAGCAATCATACATTACTCTGACAAATTCACTCTGTCACTGGACACATTCTGACAAAGATATAAGTAGAGTTACTACATGCCTGCAGACTACTAATAATCTCCCATGCAGATGAACCCCAATTATCACAGAGTATAATATCGTGGATAGTTTACCAGTTACAATAATAAGATATTTGTCACGTGTCAATCATTCGGTGTCGCAATGATCCAAATAATTGACTTCGGAATGCTTGACATTATAGTATGAAATACAGCCGTCAAATAATGGAGACCATTCCAGATGGAATAATTTTAGATCACTGTCTATAATTAGTACGTTAATTTTTATTACAGCATATTCATACGCTAAACTACTTCGCCATAAGATAGTATAATTCGAATATAATGGTAATGTCCTTATTCTCCAACTTTCCGAACTGCTATTTGAGGTCTGCAAAGTACACAGTTCCATCACCGCAAAGGCATGATTAATAGATCATAGATACTGTATATCACAAATGATATGAGTGTGAGCTATCATTACGTTACTGTTACATTGATGTACTGTCGCTCAATAACCCATTTAATATACTCAGTTCGGATAAAGATACACTAAAACGCATTACGTGCATTTGAAACGGAACCCAATCCAGTGGCACTAATACAGGAATGTATTGAACATACTATGGGCCCTGTTCCTTATCCGAACTAAGTTGGAAAGGTATAAAAACGTGTTTCTAAATTAAGTAAATTAAATTCAGAGGGGAGACTACCTCGCAGGACAAATGCAAGTTGAAAATGCCTAATCGCAAAGTCATCAACTGTGACCAATTTGCACTAAGATGGCACTAAATGTGATCCTATAATCTCCCTATTATTTTTTACCACTGTTATTTTTCCCTTCTTTCCCTGCTGCTGATGTCAGTATGTTGTACATAACACCAGCCGTTAGGACAGTTACGAGGGGGTTCAAAATAAATTTTTGTATTCGCCCAGTAGTTGTGATAGAAAGATGAAACAAATGCCACGTATTACACTTTTTCAATATCGTCACCAAACAAAATGACATTTCCCCCCCCTTCTTAATACACTTCGCAGGCTTTCTAGAAGTCCTCTGACTGTCCTTCGAACTACGAATCGGCAGCAAAGTGTTTTCTCACGAAGAAAGGACTTCAGGGCAGGAAAAAGGAAGAAATCTGAGGGTGCAAGGTCTGAATAATAAGTAGGATGCGGCAATATTTCAAACCAACATTCGTGGGCACACCTCACTGCAGCATGTGAGGAATGAGCAGGAGCATTATCGTGGAGTAGGCGCATTCCTTTTAACAGTTTTCCCAGTCTTTTTTCTTTTGTAGCACCACATAGCTTTATGAGAAGGTTGGAATAATACTTCGCCGTCAGCGTAATCTGTTAATATTACACCATGCTGATCCAAAAAAAAAAAAAAAAACTGACAGAATCAGCTTGCCTGCACTTAGTATTAGTATTAGTATTAGTATTAGTAACTGCCGCATGGTGCAAGAAAGCCTATGGCTTATGCTGCACCAGCCAAAAAAAAAAAAAAAAAAAAAAAAAAAATCCGAACAAAACAATGATAAAAACAAAAAAATAAATAAATAAATAACTAAATAATAATAATTAATAAATAAAAAAATAATAATAAAATAAAAAATAAATAAAAAGGAAATTAAACCTATCATCCTATGCGCTTCCCTTACCCGAAAGTACTATCCAGATGACCTTTGAATTTCCCCAAACTGTCGGCCTCTACCACCCATGAAGGCAACTTATTCCAGTAATTTATAACTCGCTGGCTAAAATAGAACTTCCTGCAGTCCAATCTAAACATTTCCCCCCGTAACTTGAATTTATGTCCCCTAGTTCTAGCATCATTTATAATCTTGAAAATTTCGTCCTCATTCATTTTACTGATGCCTCTCAGAGCCTTAAACACCTCAATCAAATCTCCTCTAAGGTGTCTAGTTTCCAAACTCTGCAACCCACATATTCGAAGTCTTTCTTCATAAGGACGCCCTTTTGCCGATCTCACCAGGCGAGTTACCCTTCTTTGCACCCTTTCAAGAAGCTCGATGTCTTTCTTCAGGTGCGGTCTCCATACTTGAACACAGTATTCTAAGTGTGGTCTAACATAAGCCTTATATAATGGGATTATCACGTCCCTATCTCTACTTGCAAAAGTTCGATAGATCATCGATAGGACACCATGGGCCTTCCTTGCAACCTGTTTACAATGCTCAGAGAATTTCATGTCTGACCGTATCGTAACACCCAAGTCCCTTTCCTCCAGTACTGGGTTTAGTTGAACTCCACCAAGTAAATAGGTTTTTTTGGGATTACTGTTTCCCAGGTGTAATACCTTACACTTTGTTGGATTAAAGCACAGCTGCCATTTTTCTGACCATTCCTGAAGTCTATCTAGGTCTCTCTGAAGAAGCTCAGCTTGACAGTGATCATTAACTACTCTTCCAATTTTAACATCATCTGCAAATTTAGACATCACGCCCTCTATCCCTTCATCAATGTCGTTTATGAAAATTAAAAACAACAGTGGTCCTAATACTGATCCTTGGGGAACCCCACTTCTTACCTCAACCCAATCTGAGGAATAGCCATTTATCACAACCCTCTGCCTCCTGCCCTGAAGCCATCCTTCTATCCATCTAAGGATTTTCCCAGTGATTCCAACCTGTTCCAGCTTATAAAGCAACCGCTCATGTGGGACTGAGTCAAAAGCTTTGCTGAAATCTAAATAAACAATGTCGAAATTATTCCCTAAATGCAGCTCATGAGTGACCCTTTCGAAATAGCGAACCAGATTTGTTAAACATGATTTTCCCTTTACGAAACCATGCTGAGTATCCTTGAGAATTTCAATTCGATCCAAATGATCCTGAATTCCACCCTTGATCATTGCCTCCATGATTTTTCCTACTACTGAAGTCAGACTGACAGGTCGATAATTTCCAACTTCACTTTTAGAGCCACCCTTATGTATGGGAGATACATTTGCACTTTTCCAATCCAAGGGAATCTCCCCAGAGTCTAATGATGCTCGCATAATTAGCCTCAATGGTTCAATGCACTCGCTTGCCGCCTCTCTTAAGATTATAGGATATATTCCATCAACTCCAGGAGCTTTACTGGTCTGTAGGCTCGAAAGTTTTTTCATTAAATAATCTTGCGAAATTTCAATATCATTAATTACATATTTTTTAACTTCGCTCCCACAATTTCCCTTTGCCACAAAAGGCTTTTCATTTGTAAATATCGATGCAAAATAACTGTTGAGTTCATCTGCAACGGCAGCTGGTGTATTTATTACTATCCCCTTTCCCTTACGTAAAGGTCCGATCTGGTTTGTCCTACTCTTCTTGGCATTTATATATGTGAAGAATTCTTTATCCCCCCTCTTTGCTCTGTTTGCTAGTGATTTCTCATAAACTGCCTTTGCCTGTCGAACCTTTTCTGTGGCTCTATTACACATCACCTTGTAGCTGTTATAGGCTTCAGTACTTTTTATTGTTCTGTAACCTTTCCATGCCATCTTTTTCTGCTCAAGTAATGCGGCAACTTCACTAGTCATCCAACTTGGAACCCTCCTCGTGGAGTATTTTTTTAATGGTATATACGCATTCAAGGCATCTGTGATTAATGTTTTAAAAGCGTACCACAGTTCAATTGCATTCATTCTCTGCGCGATATCTACCCAGTTAATAGAGGCCATGTAGTACCTGAAGGCATCGTAATTTCCTTTTCTGAAATTAAAACCCATTCCTTTGCCTTTTACTTCTGCTACCTCTCTCGTCATCATCCACCGTAGAACTCCGTGATCACTTCCTGCTACTGGTTCCTCTACTGTCAGCCCTGTTATGTCATCTGATTCATGTGTGATGATGAGGTCTAGGATATTCTTTTCTCTAGTACTTTCCCTGACATGTTGATACAAATAACAGTCATCTAGTTGATTTAAAAATTTTGTTCCCCATGTCGAGTTTCCTTCCCATTTACTCCAATCAATTAGAGGCAAATTGAAATCACCCATAATAAGGCATTGACGCTTACTTGCCCATTCCATTTGCACCTTTGTGTTTTTTTTTTTTTTTAATGGGGGAGGGGTGATTCTGCATGCTTCCATTGTTTTAACAATTGTATAGTTTTGTGTCATAGTGATGAATCCAAGTTTTATCCATGGTCACTAGCGTGAAAAAATTACTCTTGCTTTTCCTGGCACATCGACAACATTTCATGTGCACATTGTGTTCTTTCCTTCTTCTGGTAAGGGGTCAGAAGTCTGGGACCCCGTCTACCAGACACTTTATCATATGCAACTGCTGATGGATGATGTTCTACACAGACCCTATGCTAATTTGGAGTTCTGCAGCTAGTTCTTTGATGCTAATATGGCATTCTTCCAGGATTAATGCCTCAAATTTTGCAACACTCTATTCTGTTACAGCAGTTGCTGGACGTCCTGGAATTTGTTCTGCATGCACTGAGGTTCTTCCACATTTGAATGGTTTATACCAAAGTGCAACAACACTGTAACGACGCAGCTTTCTCCATAAACAGCGACCATTTCTTCGTGGATTATTTTGGGTGTTTTCTTTTGCAGGAAGAGGAACCGAATCACTGACCTGTATTCCACTTTGTCCATTGTGACACTTCACTTCATTGAGCGCAAAGAAAAAAAATTGAATTGTCAAATCGAAACCAAAATTTGTGTGGTTGCCATAGAGATCAAGATATCAAACAAAACAAATAATCTTTCTATCACAACTACTTCTGGATGAATACAAATGATTTTTGACCCCCTCCCCTTGTGGACCTCAAGAGTAAGTATGACAGGTCATTAGATGTACAAATTTCAAGAGTACACTGACATTCATCTATTCACTATCACTGGACACATTTGACACTGCATCACACAACATAACTGTCCAGAATCCATGATCCAAAAACGTAGTGTGCTTTGTCCATTGCCTTCGAGATGAGGAAATAAATCTTTCGATGTCTATCATGTTTCCCGGCTTGTGCAATGACCATCACGGTTCTTCGCTTGTACTGCGAATGCAACAAGTAACAAAGATGATTCCAAATTGTGTGAATAATGATACACTCCCAAGTAACTTTAACAGCAGGTATATAGCAGGTCTTGCATAACAGCTGTTTTCATCCCTTTGCACTTTACAAGGATTCAGAGATGGTTGCATCCCTTTGCGCAATACAGAAATTCAGAGCCTCTTCATCCTTGAAACATGCAGGGGGCGTAGGCATTATTTCAACTTATAATCAACCATGATAAGTCAGTAGCTACTTAAACGTTACAAAACCACAGGTTTTGTTAGAGTTCTGTTTACAGATAAAGCATGCTTTTCGAAGACGCTTACCTATAATTCCTATGCCTGTACCTTCTATGTACTCGTTCCACTAGCACTACATCCTTTCTAAAACGAGGCCTCCAGACCTGTACACAGTACTCAAAATGTGGCCTGATCATTACCTTATACAATGGATAAGGATATCCTTATTCCTGCCAGCAAAATCCCTGTATATGTGACAAAAGCCTGATGTTTCCAAGTCCTCTTCCATAAAAATTGCATTTCAATCTACAGGTGCACACCTGGCTAAACTAGCAGTCTCCATAACGATATATTCATATAGGTGAACCAACAATGACCATAGTTGTGGATACACATTTTAAATGTCCTATACTAATCAATGCATTGTGATTTTACCATCCATAATAGAATGGAAGCCCTACTAGCAAAAGTGCTGTTCGAGAAAAAATCATTTTGTTAAATAAACTGAAAAAAGTAAAATAAAAATAAATGTATGTTAATGGGTTGATTTTAACATTGCATGGGCTGAAGAAACAAGAATAATTCATGGGAAAACTATAACTTTCCCGCTGTAATTATAAAACTACAGCAGTAGTTTTATAATGACTGAAAAGGCTATCAAGAATTCCTCTAGTTTACGACAAGTTCGAACTCAGATCTCTTCAAACGATTCACAAAATAGAAACATCCACCAGAGGACTGTATTTTGTGAATGGATGCCCTGTTTGAATTATAATTATTAAATGAGTGTGTCAGAGAGAGACTGTTCGTGAAAAAAAAATACACAGAAATACGAGACCTACAAGCTGTACTTCGTCACTGGCTGGTACGGTCTGGATGCAGCTTTAGCAGACATCAATTAGATAAAAACAGCCAGCAGCCCATGTATGCCATAGGAGTTGAACTATTACTATGTTTTATTGTGTAAAAGTCATAGCAAGATTCTGAGTCAAGTTCTTACCATAGGTGCATCTATGTTAAGAAGTTGACTAGAAATAATATTAAATCGAGCAGGCATAAATTTTTGAAAAAGGCTGATTGCAGATGTTCGGAAGTTTGCTTTTAGCCAACGGGTTGTTGATTGCTGGAACTTCCATCTGATATGCTTGAAGAAATTCAACGAAAAAGTAGACAAACAATTGCACGTGCAGGTGAAATGGGAGTTTTTTTTCCCTTTGGCTGATATAAGCTTGCTTTCTTGCATCATTTTCCACCATTAATACTAATACGAATACTAAAATTGTGCCACCCATAACCTCATGCTCATAGGCTTCTGCTTTGCACGTATACAACTGTATGTAACTCACACCCTTCTAGCCAATGGTTGTCCCGGGGTGCCTCCTCAACGTATAAATTTATATTATCTATATATTAATACGGAAACCGTTTTCTTGAGATGGCCATTGTGAACAATAGGCCTAACCGATCGGGCTGAAAGTGGTCTCAAATTGAAGATATTTATTCCTAGGTGTGCAGAAAAATGGGAAAATATAAAAATTCCGAATAGTTTTATTTTACGGAACGGGCCAGTTTTGTCTACTAGCGCTGCCTACCTTAGCCCCGCTACGCTACTCTGACTGGTCGTGTTGACCGTACCTTGCGGTAAAGAAGAAACACGCGTTTTCGTGCTCATGCAAATGCATCCAGGATCGGTCTGAAATGTGCATTTAACGATCCGAAAGATTTAATATGTCACAGTATTGGCTTACTTAGTGAAAGGCGTGTTCATTGTCAAGCCTTACATTTTAAGTGTGAAAAAGTCGGGGATCGTTTTATTTTACTGCGGAATATGGCAATTTCAGAAGAATTGATCAATGGTACGAGACTGATAGTCAAAGTTATGCATCAGAATTCTTTGGATCTAGAAATAATAACAGGAGAAGCTAAAGGAAAACGGGTACTCTTACCGCGTGTAGATTCGACTCCATCCGATTCGACTTTGCCATTCTCATATAAGAGACGTCAGTTTCCTATTCGGCTGGCTTTTGCGATGACTATAAATAAAAGTCAAGGGGAAACGTTTGATAGAGTCTAACCCTGTATTCAGTCACGGCCAATTGTATGTAGCAATGTCTCGGGTCAGATCATTCCAGCATGTTAAAATAAAGTTACCAGAAGGGCACAAGAATATGAAAATGTCGTTTTCAAAGAAGTATTATAGACTCTGTACTACATTTTGTACGTGTGAAATTGTTACGCAACGTACACATTTTGTTTATAAATTATTTAAATTTATAAACAAAATGTGCACGAATTTATAAATTTCCTCAGATACAGGAAATGAGAAAGGATTCGACGCGTACTGGCTTACCTGCTCACGACAAAACACGGACTACATTTTTTCTTTAGGACAGCTAGAGAAAAACTCTGCTACCAATTGCGAAATTTTCGCAACGGGTACAACTAGTTAATATTAACAATAACATAATTACTATAAAAATTTAATGCTTTCATAACTTATATAGATAACTTATATAGATAAATTAATTCCGTTTTAAAACGTTAAAATATGAAACATTTCCTGAGAGTCGTTTTAAAATACGTACTGCCTTAATGTTAACATATTGCTTATGCTCACGTTATATTTGTAGAAAGAACAGGAACCCTTTGCAAAATTACCCTTTTTTGTTAGTCTCTCGACTGATTCCTTCAAATAATATTTCTTAACATAAAGTTTCTCCTAGAATTGTTTTAGATCTAATCTGTGTGGTTGTCGGTGTCGGTTGGCGGCTGCTTTACAAGATGAAGCAGCCGCCGTAATTTTTTTTTTTTTCCATTTCATCTCCCAGAGGTAATCAGGAGAATAATTACTATTATTGCGCAAAAAAATGATCTTCAGTATCTTACATATATATAACATCTGCAGCGTGCAATAGCTCGGCTGGTCTCTCCTGAGTAAATATGTGGTCTCAGACAATTGCTATGCAAAAGAAAATTTTGTTAGGATTCTTTTTTTTTTTTTCTTTTGACGATAAATATTCTGAAGAATTGGTCTCCAGAACGTCTTAGAAGAAAGACTATTTAGATAGTCGTTCAAAGAAAATCAGTTTCCGTGAGAAACTGCAAAATTTGATTGCCAATACGCAGAGACCGAATTTAGGAGAATGTAGGGGGATGTCATTTTCTGTATTTTAAATGGACTAGATGATAAGCTGTGTAAAAGAAATACAAATGGAAACGTCAGATAGCGCAGTAACTTTTTTTTAAGCATTAGCTTAGATAAAGAGAAACATAGTTCCTTTCGGTGTTTTGAAACATGTAAACGCTGATAACTCAATAACAAGGATACTTAGTCAGTAAAAGGATGACTCAAAAGGACGACTTGTAAGCAGAAAAGAATTGAATACAACTCTATAAGATAAAATATTTTGTTTTCTTAGTTGCAATAAAGGAAGCTTCCAGAACAGTCATTTAATTTAGAAGATTGACCTACCGGACTGAAGATAATATTACCTAAAGTATCTCTGAAATAAAAATTAAGTATCAGTGAAATGCACAGTACTGTATTATTTGCACTGTATTACATTGTATTGCACCGTATTATTAATTATTTATATTCGTAAGGTTGTTACAGTTTTGGGTGTTTTTTTTTTCTTTTTTGTAAGGCGGCACTTTAACGTTTGTTCAACTTCACAAGGATCAACACAGTGAATAATCTGCCTTTAAAGCTACAGAGGCCAAATGGCCAAGATTAGCAATAAGGTTTTTCCTCACTTATTATAAGCGAGAGCCAGCGCCTCAGTAGAATGAACAATGGGACTTGCTATTAAAAATTAAGTGCTCATAATACAACTTAGTTGCCAAAAATAATATAAAAATTCACTAATATTAATTGACCAGAATGCGGCTGTATTCCTCATCAGGCAATATTATTGGATGTTGGCTAACTCATTTGCCAAGTAGCACGAGGAATGTGGTGTTTTATGGGGATTATTTTCTATTTTAGCCAAAAAAAAAATCCATAAAAATATAAAACTGTAGTTCTATCAAGACAATTCCAATAGATGCTATAAACGGCAAAAGTAACATTTAAAGTCTGTTGAAATGTTACTTTTGCCGTTTATATAACTGTTAAGTGTTCCATATTTTATGGCATCTGAAAATAAGTCTATTCAATAATCTAACCGTGGCAGAACTGAAGGTTGGGAACCAGAACAAGCGTGTTGATATTGAATTGTAGGTTGTAATTTTCAGAAGATACATAACTAAGAAGTACATTCATTGTGTACTAGGTGTTAACAAAAATTCTATGTACGTATGACGAAATACTGATTTAATAATTTGATTTAAAATAATGAAACTCCACGAGATGCTATTACATGTATAAATAAAAGCACGCTATTAATATTATAAATAAAAGCTGTTAATACTATAAATGAATGTCACTTCTACTATATTGAAAAAACTGTAATGCATTTATTACCATAAATAATAGAGGAACCAGAATCAAGGCTTCGGTTCGAATCCCGTCAGCAAAAATAAGGAAAATACGTACAGCAAAAATAAGGGGAGAAAAAATCTTATATGTAAGCACTAAATCAAAGGAAAAACTCTACAAACGCCCTCATGGGTAGCACAGTTTGTATAATGAGCATCCTCCCAACACCGGGTAGAAAAGATCTGAGTTCGAATCCCGTCAATGATATGAGGAATTTTTATGGGCCTTTTTCACAACGTGGCTGAGCTAGTCGGTCTCAGTAAAAGATAGTTTTTTTTTTTTTTTTTTCCCCTCTCCTCGCGTAAACTCGGGTTTTTCGTCCAGCAAACAGAAAATCGATCACAAAACACACGCAATTTACAGACACAATATATAAGGTGCGATGTGGCCTAAGTCGCTATTGCGCCTAAAATCTGTGCAAGAACAACACTGCAAGCATCACAGCCTGTAGTATATATTTCAAGCGCGTTTTCTGAGATTTTTACTATCTTTTACCATAAGAATAAATATCGAAAAGCCCAAAATTTTATGAAAACTATGCAAATAGCTTGCAGGGAAAAATTCTCAATATCCACCCTCTGGGGCTATTACATATTCATTAAATATGTCTATATCACTTTAAGCGGCCGACCGGGCTAGCCGAGTGGGTAAAGTACCTGCCCGGCAACCCAAAGGTCGCGGGTTCGATTCCCGCCTCGGGCTTGGATCAAAGTACTGCAAAAACCTTGGGAGGTGCAATATGGCCACAGAAGCCGATGCGCCAACAACTACCAAATCAAAAATCAATCAATCAATATCACTTTAAGCTCGCACCTACGAGGATAACAAAAGGTACAGAAAGTTGTGAATGAAGATGGGCTTCGCAAAGATCTTCAAAATCACTTTTGACAACTGATCGACTGAAGAACGATTGCCTTATAACGAAAATCGATACACTTTTTTTGTTGCAGTTCATTGCTCTCTAAAGTCAGTGACAGTATATGGAATAAATACAAGTTTTCTGATTGCAACCGTTTAGATACCGCCAAACAAAACTCGTTAATCTTAAAATATTCGCAAAACAAAGGACCGATACTTTAATTCACAAGAACGGAAAGCAAAACCAAGCTGACATAATAAACAAATATATTTTTAAACGGATTATGAATTAATATGCTGTACTGAAACACAAGAATCTTTATGAGATTAAGGACAAATGGCTGACGGGGAGGGGGTGGGGAATTCTTGTAGCTTTGCCAATCTATAACTGGATCCACTGTACTCTTCCATATATATTTACGAGTATGTCTGTAAATCATATATCACTCGCATGTAGGACCGTGATTATAATCGCCGTCCTCCACACCTGATGTGGGAATGAGGTGATTATAAAGGCTCAGGTTCCAATCCCGTCAATGACGCCAGGAACTTTTATGGGCTTTCTATACTGCGTGCATGAGTTATTTATTTTATTATATTATTTATTTATTTTTATTTTATTCTTTTTTTTTTAATCGCATATTGTTGTAACAAGTTTGTCTGTTTACGAGGTAAAAAATTCAGGTTCCTAGAGTAAAACCATGCAACCCTCGTCCAAAGTAGAATAACTCAGCTGCAGAGTGTAAGCAATCCATAAAAGTTGCTCCCAAATGGACGGAAAGTACAGTATTCCTTAATTTCACACACAGCGTGCAAGAACAAAAGTTGTAATCAGTGTGCTAAGCCACATGATCTTACGAGGCCACGAAACCATAAATAAATAATTCAATAGAGATATTTCTAGAAAAGACTCTAGAAATACTTCGTGGAATTTCGGATCTAGCTTCAAAAATTATAGGTACCAACACAAGCAGAGCGCGGTCATAAATTCCGAATCTATTTGGGTGAAAAGGTAGAATTATTTCAGAGTAAATGTGGTACTTATTCACTTTCAACGTATTCTATCGAAAACAAAAACAGAAGCAAAATTGTTTAACCTTTTCATATTTAGAGAACATTTGAAATGAATATTACACTTTTTTATTAAAAGACGTTTCTCGAGGAAAGATTGCGATTTTATGACCACCACTTAATTATATACAATGTAATTTGTTTAAAAGTATGATACCTTTGACTTCCGGTGTATTAAAAAATAGCCAAACGTACTTTTGGTTACACACACACGAGTGAGCTGGCACTGGTGTAATGAAAGTAAGCAAACACCTGACTTTGTGTTAGCTTTTTAACCAGGTTACTATTTCTATCTGAATGTCTATTTTGGGAGATGGTGGGAATTTTTCGTTTCTTTAGTAGGTAGTTCCGTCTTCCCTTCTGTCCCAGTCACTGCTTCAGATACCTCGAAATCCTAAATATAACATCCGGAGGCCTTTGTACGAGGTATGACAGTCAGAGGCCACTACTTTCTGTTATGAACAATACGAAGAAATTAATTCATTAATACAACCGCAGGAACTATTTATTATAACATGGATATAAACCTTTGCTTAAAATAATTTTTTTTTATTATTCTTAATATGAAATTTAATGCCTAGCCTTGAAATTGGTCAACGTGTTCTAGCTGCATCACATGAACCCCCATAACAACATATACTTGTACATATGTAAAGCCCTAAGCGAACAGAATCTACAAGCTTCGGTTTTTATATATAAAATACTGTTAAAATCTTTATCACAACAACATATAAATTGTGCGCATTGCGATTCTGGCCGTGTATCCATTCACGGCCAGAAGTTCTTATCCTTCGTCATTAATTCGATATCTTTCTCTTGCGAAATTTATCCACAGGAACAAATGTATTTGTAGCTTTTCTTGAATCCCTCGAATACGTCCGAATATGAACTCGTATCAAACAGCGTCTCTCTCTCTCTCTCTCCGCCCCCCCCAGTTAATCCAACTTTAAATTCACCTTTTCCTTGAGAGTTTATTTCGGGATATTAGGCCCGCAAAACGTGCAAATCGTCCCGTGAACGCACACTTCTACACATCACATAAAATATATAATATGAACGACATGGGACTGTTAAAATCATAATTTGAATTTTACGGTAGGGACTGGGTTCACTGGACGCAGTTCACAAAAACATGAACGTTGCTTCCTACATTGCTGTTCTGGACAATTGTGTGTCCTAAACGGTGGAAATTTAATGTAAGTGGCCCTCAAACTTGTCAAAACGATGTTCCATGTCGCAGAACGAGGATTGTGAGCGCGTGGTTTTAACAGAATAATATAGGAACATAACAGTGGCAAGCACAGAGGTCTGACCTCAACTGAACGGAACATTTCTGGGATGAACTTGAAATCAGAATGAAAGAGGGTCCAAATTCGTTAAGCCAATTTCTCCGAAAGCTTCTTAACGAATCCTTTACCTTAAAAATTAATTATTAAGATAAAGGATAATTAATAATGCTCTCTTAGCAACAATCTTTGTCATCGCTCCTTTATCAACAATAAAGGAGCAAAATTAATGTATATATTTTTGTTCTTATAGCTTTTAATACTTTTATCACTTTTAGAATTTGTGTATATATTTCATTTCTATTCTTTATAGTTTCCGTACTTTGTTTTCGTTGTATTTTTAATAAAGTTTTATTTTATGTTTTTAGGTTTCGTCGGTAGTAACAAGGTTTGTTTCAATACACTTATTTTTTTCCTTTTTAATTAATTAATTAATTTCATTTATAATTTTATTTATAATGTAAAACTCCTGGCCATGTCGCCGTGTTGAGTATTATTGTCTCTAGTACATGTCCTGTACTTATTAGCAATAAAGAATTTATTTATTTATTTATTTATTCCAGGCGCATTACAGCCACAGCAGCTTGTGCGCTATTAAACACCCCTCCGCCCCACACAGTACACTTATTCCCCGACACACAATGCCTTTTTTGCTAAAATAGAACTATGATGTAATCAAAAGTTAATCAATTTAATCAAAAATATGAGAAACAGTGAATGAGAAGATGTAAGCTTATATTTTTTAAATGCTATATTAAGGTATACGTTGAATATAAATAACAATAAGGGCACTTTAAAAATAATAGCAAAGAGTGGAGTAAGGAAAAAATTAAACTAGGTATTCCGATAGAATTATATACATTTTAATTGTTTTATAAAATTACAGCATTTAATTAAGAGATCGTTAAGTAATATATAATATTTCATTTATATATAATTAATAACTATGTTAATTAATGCATATTTTGTTCAAACTACAAGTGCCCTGTGACTTTAGATAGGAGTTGCTGTGTACTTGTAATACGTATCCTATTAAAGCTTATCTCTCAATTTGGGTGTTTAATTAATAAATCTTGATTTCATTTGTAAAATCAGAGCAATATGGCCTTAGTTGCTAATGCTCCTAAAAACCAAATAACTAACTAACTAACTATTTGTAAAATACACAATTTCTTATAAACTATAACCTACAAAAAAGTAATGGGACATCCCTCAGATCAGAGAAAGATACATCGCAGGAGGAAATATGCAAAGCAGTTACATTATAAGGCCGTGATCTCATCAGAATTTCAGCTATATGGGTTGAAAAACGTCAATACATCAAAAGCTTTGGCTCGACAGCTCTTGATGTATGACTCCGACTATCGACTGGCTCGTCCATTTGATTGCTTCCGGCATTAGAAATATCCGGGGACCCCCATCAAAGCTACGTAACAGCCACAACGCTAATGACTGTGCCATTTGATGATGTTGGTTGTGTAATTAATTCTTGCATTCCAACCGCATGTGTTTGGGCCTTGGTTCAACCGATGAGCAGGCTTGGGAAACCCCAAGCAGCATGGTGATGTGGAACCCCATTACTCGGTAATACAGTTTGTCAGCCCAGTTAACTCCCTCCCCCATTTAACACTTTTAATGAAGCACTTCGGTTCACATGTCTTTTGCTAAAAATTTCCTTAAAATGAACGACAACAGAATTTTGTTTCAGATCATTTTTAACTTGAGAAAACAATGGTCACGGTAGAATGATGAACCGAAAGGTATAGGAGGGGGGGAAACAAAGTTTGTCAAACGCCAGTATTCAGTAACACACGCGTTTGACCGTAGTTCAAATCTGTGTAATGGCTAAAATACAGTTAACAATTGTATCCGTCATGCCGGAGTATAAAAAGAAAATACGTAAATTCTGGTTTAGAAAAACTTCTTTCATCAGGTGCTAAGTCAGCGATCAAAATGGAAAAGGGATCGGCCAGAACGGCATTCCAGTGCACTCTGGTTCATTTCGAGCCCTGACTAGAGTGACAGAAAAAGCCAAAAGAGGTCTGAGGAGAGTAGTCTGCACGCCGCTTATTGGTGGCCAGAAAGTAAACATTAAAATCAGGCAATAAAATATAATACTTTAATTTGACTATCCACTTCAAGGAAGTAATTAAAAAAATGAAACTGTCAATGGAAATCTATAAAAATTATTAAACACAAATAGCGAAAATGTTAAAATCAAGAATTAGAAAAGAGTTGACGCTCTATTGTAAAACAATAAGATCGATAGGAATACAGATACAACACTTTCTTTAGCGGAGTAAAGACACAGATAACCATACTAACTGTACGAAAACAACAGCAGTAACTATACATGCAACGTGCCAGAATTCAAAAACAAATCGTGATGTTATATAATCCCTTCCACCGTACACGAGTAAGTACTATAGGTTCTAATACCTCTCGTGTTTGGGGTTCACATAAAAAAAAAAAAAAACCGCGATAAGGCAAAGTGATAACAAAAACCGAAGCGCTGTTACAATAAACGTCGATTTTCTGTATACACGTATTAATATACGTCTGATCGGGACTTCATAAAAGTGATAACATTACGCGACTAATTAAAATAAGCGGCAAGCACTTCATCAGGAAAATTCATGAATTATGCAGGGTGACAATATGTTTCCTTTTTCAAAATATGTACTACATTGCTGGGGGTAGGGAGAAGTGTACGCTGAAAGAAATATAGTTCTCTTATTATTTTGTGAGAATATCGCAGTTGGAGTTCCATCTGATAAGCTGCATATCTAAATTTATTTTTCTTACCAACTGGAGTACAAGGCCCAAGACAATCTCCGGCATCGTACCGGCAGACCTCCGGATCGTACCGGCAGACCTCCACGCCCTAAGATCGTACCCGATCTTAGGGCGTGGAGGTCTGCCGGTACGATCGAAATCAAAGGTAGAATGACTCAAAGATTCATCTGTAACAACTCGCGAAAATTTTCTTCCTTACTTTCATAATTACTTACTTCCTTATTTCCAAGTACTTTCATAATTACTTACTTCCTTATTTCCAAGTACTTTCATAACTACTTGGAAGGTAGAGAAATGTCCGTGACATTTAAAGGTAAAACCTCATATCCATTCAAGCCTGAAACTGGTCTCCCACAGGGTTCATCCTTAGGCCCGCTATTATTTCTTATCTACATCAACGACCTGCCAACACTTGGAGACTGCATTAACAAAAAATGGAAATGTACGACTGCTAATAATGATATAACCACTTGAGAGGGGTGAAATACATTTCCACAATTTTTTTATGGTGTTACCTTTATAATAAATATTAATCTCGCTGTTGTATAATAATAATAATAATAATAATAATAATAATAATAATAATATAGGCACAATGGCCTTCTTTTTCTCATTCCCACACTTTTGTTCCGCGAAACGGACCAATGGTGAGAGATTGAGAATTACAGGTCCCCGGGGAACTGTCCCAGATGTCCCACTCTGGTTCCTTCAGTAATTGTTACGGCCAGGTAGTCTTCTTGTAGCCGTTCCTCTAATAAAGGAACGATGGGGCTTTTTTTATTATTATTATTTCTGTGGCTCAGACTGTGATAATTCAGGGCAAGGAATACCTTGAAGACGTGCCTTCTATGTATGATGCGCACAAGGACAGGAAGACTACAGGAAAGGAACATAACTCGGGAGAGTCAAAGAGAATTCTGACATTCAGAGAACGAAGGCCGATGATAGTAAGTTACATTCTGCGTATTTGTTGTAAATAATAATATATACTGCATATAAGTGAGGAGAGATAAAAAAAAGAGTAAAAAATATGTGGAAAAGAGTAAATGAACGAAAGAAATCACGGTATACAAAAAAGTCTGCATATAAAAATAGATAAGGATATTGTCGTATAACGCACAATCTTGGTATTGTTACCAAGAGTCAACCAACAAAATTGCACGAAAAAACGACAATATAAAGTATCCGTTTCTGACAACAAACCACATGCCAAGAAATAATGATAAAAAAAGAATTAAGATATTTCCTTTCTATGGTTTGTTTTAGTTGTAGCGATTTTCTTTTGTTTGTGCTGTTGCTTTTTCGTTCCTATGTAAGTTTTGGTTTTAATTTCATAAATTCTAAATTCATTCATTTCATTCTAAGTTCACTAATTTCTTAATCTTTTGTTTGATCATTATTTCCTAGCATGCGCTTCTCATCACAAACAGAGACTTTATATTGTCGTCTTTTCGTGCAATTTTGGTAGTCGACCCTTGATAACGACACCATACTTATGTGTTATACTAACATATCCTTGTCTATATTTTTATGCATATTTTAAATGTAACTTTTTGTATACTATGGTTTCATTCATTTCTTTACTCTTTTTCTATATCTCTTCACTCTATATCTTTTAACTTAGATTTATTATGATCTTTCGTTTTTTCTGATTATCAGTGGCTCTAGTCCATGAAACGCTTTTATAATTGTCACTTTTTTCCTTTTCTATATATACTCAGTGATCACTGAATTATGACCACCTACTTAATACCGTGTTAAACAAGCGTTCGCACGGATAACAGCCGCTATTCGTCTAGGCATTAACTCAACTAGATGTCTGAAAATCCGTAAGGATTTACAGTCATGCTGCCTGCAAGGCTTTCCACGGTGTCGGAGTAGATAACGGTTGTGTATACATTTGCCTCACTTCCCGTTCCAAAACATCAAATAGGCGTTGAGTTGACTCAGGTTAGGCGAATATGGAGACCAATCAAGGTGAGTCATATCTTCACTATGTTCCTCGAACAACTTGTACACAGTATCAGCCCGATGACACGGCACAGTATTGTCTTGGAAGGGACCGTTTCTCTCCGAGAAAAATGCAACTTTTTTTCCGGGACATATGGGTGCACATGGTCACTTAAGAGCTGCATGTAGACCTCACCAGTGAAACGTTGGTCCATATGCACCAGGGGTCCTAGTTCTTTCCAGCAAAACATGCCCCATATTAAGTAACCACCACCACCTGCCTGGATAGTGGGCACCATGGATTCGTGTTGCTTGCGCCACACACATACACACAAACTGCCGACCGGGCTAGCCGGGTGGGTAAAGTGCCTGCCTGATCAGAGTAGAAAATGCAAAAACTTTGGGAGGTGCAATATGGCCAACGAAGTCGATGCGCCCACAACTAACACACACACACACACACACACACACACACACACACACACACACACACACACACACACACACACACACACACACACACACACACACACACAAAGCCATCCGTCGGCGGTTTTCACCAGGTATTTGGACTAACCCGACCAGCATAGCCCTCGTTTCCAGTCCTCCAGTATCCAACCAGCGTGTTGTTGACGATCACCGACAAGGAGAGGGTGTCTCTTGGGTCGTCTGCTGTGGAATTCCATACGTCTGAGTGTGCGGCGCTTCATCATGTGTGATATTGTTCTTGCATTCCCCATATTATATTTCGATGTCAACTGTCGTATAGTGACCTGCCGGTGAGCTCGTACAACTGCTGCACCATTCGCTTACCACAAACGTCCACTTGCGTAATCCTTTACAGTTCTGTCGTCCGCGAGAGATTTTTTGACCCGTTCGACTCCATTCTTGGTATACCTTAACTACAATGGGTTGTGAGCAACCCAAAAGACATGCCATTTTCGAAAAGGAAGCATCCGACACACTAGCTCCCAGAATCATGTCCTTTTGAAACTCCGTGATATCTTTACTACGTCCCATAACTGCTGTTATCACTTGGACTTGCACGTCCAGATGGAAATTTCACTGCTCTAGTGTATATACTTGTTCAGTTTTTTATACTGTGAGCTATGTGGCATACTCCATTACGGATGGGAGATTATAATTCAGTGATCACTGAGTGTATAAATAGCACAAATTTCAGACGTTATAGAGCAGGCGTGGCCAAATCTTGTTTTGCGAGCTGCATGCTGCTCTTTGACGCTTGAACTGCGCCTTCCAGGAAAATGTGAACTGAGAAAATTCATGTCGCAAAATCAAAACCTTGTTTAATAAGATTAATTAATTTTGATTAATTTAACAAAACCTTGTTAAATTAATCAAAACCGATTAATAAGAAATTATTTAAAACAATCAATGATTTTAAAGAGTTGGAGTTTTCTTTAAATTTGCGCAGTTTCTAACTCTTTCAATCGTCATCTACGTCTTGAGTTATGAAAATACCAAAAAAAGTCCAGAAAAAAAAAAATAAATAAATGTTCCTTTATTCATTTGCTGTTTCACTATTGGGAAAGACAGTTTCCCCTCCAAAATGTCTGTTAAACTATTTTTAAACAGATTTTAAAATATAAAATTAATAATAATAATGAAATCTAGTTTTTCTGGATTTTAAAAATTTTTCTAGTTTCAAAATATAAAATTAATCATAATAATCCAATCTAGTTTTGCGCATCATTTTAAACAATGCGTTAGAAGATAGAATTTTTTTACTTTATTCATTAAGAAGTATATTAAATGTAGTTAAAACGAAGCTAAAACCGATTTTGAAATGGCTCAATGTGAAAAGTAAACTTTTACAGCTTACGTGAATTTTATTTATTAAAAGTCACCTACGCACTTGTAAGGCTTGCTTTCTCAGATCTCGGAAAATTATCTAATGCGCTTCTCAAAGCAAAGCCTTCAACAACTACTTGTGTTGGTCTCAGGGCTATTAAACTCTGGCCACTCCTGTTATCAAGTATCAACAACTTTAACTTGATATAATCGGGAATGCTAAATAGTGTACTGAAAGTAACTTGTTCCTAAGTGGTTTATTTACTGGTATGAGGTATATCAATGGATAGCAATAAAATTATGTTATACATCAACGTTGAATAAAAAGGTTGGATTAAGAATGAAATTCTGACGATAAGGTTATGTATATGAATATACAGTCCATTGAGAGATCAAGCCAAAAATGTGAGATTTATTAATTAATAATTAGAAATATATTTGTTTGAGTTACATAGTTACAGTTTGAACTTGCTGGCACGGGTAATATTAAAATGTGTACTGAAGTTAATAGGAAAAGGAAACACTTCACTACTTTCTCTATAATACAGTTTTATCAAACTGTATTATAGATAAATTACAATAAATTTAAAACTTTTTGGGATACCTCTTTCCGAACAATCTTTGTTGGCCCTTGTTGCCAGAGTTTATTTATTATTTGAATAAAGAGGTTGTATTATTACAACCTCTTTATTCAAATACTTATTGAATAAAGAGGTTGTATTTAAGAACTGAACTCGGCTGATAAAGTTATTTAGACACTAGAAGGAATTACTATTAAGTGAAGATTGTAAATACAACTACAAAGTTAATGCAGAGAAATTTAATTAGTTAGCTAAGTAAATCAAAAGGGTGTGAGATTTTTTTCAAAAGATAAAACCTGTTAATAATAATAATGACTTCTGTGAGAAAGCACAATGGTCCTCTGTGTTGTATAAAAGGAGAAATACTAGCTACTAGTACTGCATATTGGTTAGTAACTGATAAAGAGGAGACACCATCGCAAGCCGTAAAATAAATACATGTATTATTCTTACACAGCATAAGCTAATGAAAGGAAACTTAAGAATGTGATTAACAAAATATGGTGGAGCAAAAGCCTAGATCTTCCTTGATACAATTATAATATTGATAATATTGATTATTAATGAATATTAATACATTTTTCACTTACTCAAAAATAAAGCTGAAAATTTTTAATTCTGCCGGAAAATCGGCGATTTTCACCACTGGACGCTGACTGCAGCGCCAAAATCCAATAATACCATCTTGGACAATTCCGGTGCACACACTCAGAGTTCTATATATAAATCAGCACTCCATGTTCCAACACGATAAGGTGCTGTCCCGTACAGCGAGTAAATACCTGGTTTACGGAAAATAAAGTTGAACAGCTCACCTGTCCCGCTCAGAGTCCAGACCTAAAATTTTATCCAGAATCTTTAGGATGAAATGATATGCTGGATCAGGGTGCGGCCAATGCATCCCTCTTCTACAGCTGAACAGGCCCAATGTCTGACGCTTTCCAAGCGTCAGAGATTGGGCCTTCTTTTTCCAATTGAAAGAAGAAGAAGCGTTAAGGTGATTAGTCCTGATCAGTCAATATATCATGTTTGTAACTTACTAACATTCTATTGCGTTCTGCCTATTTTTCAAGATAAAGACCAAAACTTCTGGAAATAAATCTGACCCCCACCCCAAAGACTAGCCAACTCGGCCGCTGCTTGAAAATCCCTTTAGAAATCCTTGCTGTCGCTGACGAAAATAAATTATAAATATAAATCAAAAATAACATTTATTATTTTTTTTACTGTGTGACACGACTGCATATCATCATAGTAGTTTACAAGACACAAATAATAGAACATGACTGCCTGCAGCAGTCACCTAGACTAGAACCAAAGCCACTCAAATGCGCATACTATACTCTTGCACTGTACTCCTGCGTTTGCCCACTCGGCCAAAATCATTCCTAAATGGAATCAAGCCGCATAACCATTATATTCCCATAGAGGGCTGGCGTATACGGTGGTTAAGTGACATACTGGAGTGATTTCCTATAGATACATGGCTAAAAGCAGATAGGAAGGCAGCACTTTGGAAAAAAACTTCAGCTTCATACCACTAAATTAACCATTACCGTTAAATTAATAAACCTGGGTGAAATGAAGTATACAACTTTTGCACAACCTTTAGAAGATAAAGCAAGATTTTTATTCTTCGTAACAATATGTAGAAATCCTGGTAGCAGTCGCAAACGTAATCTTCAAATGACGAAAAGAAATAAGTTGATGCCCTGTATGTTATTCGAATAGCAAGGAGTTATATATGAATACTGCACATTTCCGCTCCTTCTATACGAAGCTGCTAACTTACGAAAAGTTGTGGAGCACAACGCTCACTCTTGCAAGTCAAACAGCTGTCAGAAAACTCGAAGATTAACGATACTCCTACTCTACTTTCTAGGCGAAAATAAATTTTCTCTGAATTAAGGCCCGAATAGTGTGCGTTTCGGGTCGAATTACGTTTGGCACATTTAATAAAGAAGACTGAGCACAGTTAATTAGTTCGCGACATTCCACTCACGAAGTTAATTAATATTATGCATTGACATCAGTTATTAATATTGCATCATTACGCACACTCTTCAAGAGAGAGAGAGAGAGAGAGAGAGAGAGAGAGAGAGATGCATATAATATTCACAGTAGTATCTTCCAGCGTTCTTCTTCCTTTGCCAATGATCTTTAATTTTAATTGGATGACTGATCGTTGTAACATTAATGATATATGACAGAAACTCGTTGCACTGATACTCACCAAACTAAGGAAAAGTTTTACCCTACTAAAATTATTTAACAGCAAAATGCGTTGTATTTTTAACAGTCAAAATCATGACAGTATAAGTATAAAAAGTTTATATAAATAATAAAATATAAGTAATATTATTTGTATTCAGTATAAATAATAATAACTAATCATTTAATATTTTCATGAAAAGGATGTCTGCAGTTTACATGAGAAGAAAAGGTGTTAGGAATAAGAGACCAAGATGGTCAAAAGATATAAGAAATAATCGATAATAGCGAACGAAATACCAAAACGCGAATACATTTTTAAATACAAATAACAATGAACCAATAATCGTCACTTATGAAAGAAAACAACATTTTACAACATTAAAATCGCGCAATCAGTTAAAAACTGTTGGTCGAAACCCTTATCTTTCACGCTTATCGCTAGCACTATCGATTTCTAGATAGCCATCACTGTGAATATGTTACAAAAACATCGTTTGTATGGTGAATAGTAACTGAGAGAAAATGGAGATGAATGTCGTTAAGCCAAAGGAGCCAAGTGGCTGAATGTGACTCACAGCGTGGTAAGCAGATTGTGAATCCAGTTCCAAAAGCCGCACACTGTCTCTCAAAGATCGACCTCTTGTTATCTCCACGCAAGATGACTGTTATTTCGTCCTAAATGCAAGGTGTCATACAGACTTCATAGAAGGCAACTTGTTTCGGAGCTCACAAGATCCACAGGAGGGCTTATTTCTAAGCATACTTTCTACAGTTTTTATCAGAGGAATTTTTATGTACCATAACCAGTTGTCTTTGTTCCTTTGAGATGGGAGAAGTAGGAGGGCGTCTGCCACCGGACGCTGTAACGGCGCCAGATGGTACTATTTATTTATTTAGGGACTATTTATTAGTCCCTAAATACTATCAAATGTATTACACTGCTCCCGGGCGGCATATAACCTCGCTACACCTCTGTTCCTTTGACCCTTATACACAAAAGAGCCTGTTTGAATTTGTGCCAATATTAAGTCATTGGTCAACTAGCCTAAGGAGCAATGTGCATTCATTGCTGGGTAGAGACGCGGATCTTCAATCGGAATTTCGTTATGCGTTCATATGGAGGGAGAACGGCAAACCAGGTTAAATCCAGCTAACAATACAGAATAAGGCATGTTTTGACGTGACAGATTAATGGTGAGGGCAGGAGTCACTGTCAATAGCTCTATAGATCTCCAAGTGTTCCAGAAATGAATTCTCGGATGTAAAGTATCGAGATGAAATTCTTGTTTCCTAATGTTTGTTCTTGTACAGGAGCAATTGGTCCAGACTGCTTTCTTTCATTTAATACTGTCAGAGGGAGGGTATAGCCCCGTATGCAATGGCCAGTGAATTCATTAAAACTCAGTCCAATAGAACAGAGAGTTGGTATTACCAAGCTCCTTCCCAAAAATCTTACTGACTTTGCGCTAACCCTTATACAATAATGAAAATTGATTTAGAATTAATTAATAGTCCCTGCATGCAGAAGTCGATTTCATGCCCAGGTACATACGGAAAGCACATGGTGTATTACAGTTTGTTTCCATTGTTATCGATGATATATATATATATATATATATATATATATATATATATATATATATATATATATATATATATATATGAGTTAAGTTAATAATGGTAAGAGTTTTTTTAAAATAAAATATGATATACTAGCTTATCAGGTAAACCATAAACCATGGCAGGTACCCAACGTGACCTGGAAAAAATCAATCTATGCCATGACATAAGCAATAAATTTATGCCTACACCACTTCGAATATAATTTTAAACAAAATATGGTTCTATACGATTTGATAGTTTTTAATATGCCTGACTTCCATACGGAAGCAATCAAATATTATCCGCCTGAATTAACATTAGAACGCACCAACACTAATAATTCCAAATCTGCTACCTTCCTTGACTTGGATATAAGGATAGATAACAATACTGTACACACTAAACTGTATGATAAACGCAAAAATTTTCATTTTAATACTATTGACCTCACTAACTGGAACTCGAATATCTCAAAAAGGATACATCGCAATACCCTAATCGCGCAAAGCATCAGAAGAATACACATATGTAACCAGATAGATTATATTATAGATACACTCATTGAATTCAGATCCAAGCTTTTAGAAAATTACTTCCCACACCGCATAATTACAAGATATATGTATAGAGCTATATTGATAGCAAACAACAAGGGGAACTATAACCTTAACGCGCAGAGTATTATAGATAAAGTCCTAAACAGGCGCTAATATAACATAGCCGTTGTAAAATTTTCGTAGGTGTTTCTTTGACTTAGATAAATTTCGTTGGATATGTAATTATGTAAATAGTAGGCACTGCCCATGGAGTAAGTGACATATAGCTTACTCGCATTAAAAACTTGTACCTATATTTGCTCCATGGGTAGGAACTTATTCTGTAAACTTCTATTATTACTTCGAGATATACTTATTTGACGGCTTTTCTATGTGTAATACTATACAGTATATTAAATAACAGCAGAGGGCGCTGTATGTAATTATACTTATTTTATCACTTAACTTAACTATTACTTTTCCTATAGGGAGGGCTGCGATCGGTAGTTATATATTCTACACGCGCCAATACATGTGGTTTTCTAGTACCTTGGCCATACGGTGGTAAGCATTCTAATTTTAATTTTAATCTTAAATCATTCTAACCAGGATACCTTACTATAAGGTTACATCCTATGTTAATTATTTTGCTTTTTCTTTGCTGTTTTACTTTCACTTTCTTATCCCTATTTATTCATACCTCATGAACTATTAGAGTATTCGAGGGGGATTGAGGTACTATATCTATTCTTATACCTTTGTTCCGTTCGCCTTTGTTAGCTATAGCTCACACTGTTATTATTTTTATTTATTTTGATTAGACTACCGTGGCAGCATTTACTATCAACTACGCACATATGCCTAACAATAATTATAGCTCTTTCTATAATTTTAATTTAATTTAATATTTTGGCTATCCGTCGGGCTAACAGTCATCTTGCCAGTTTACTGCTAAATTTGGGATTAATTAACAAATTTTATAACTACTATTTGGCTCTAACTTACTACAAATTTTATACTTTTGGCTCTAACTACTACAAAATTTCTACATTTGGCTCTAACTTAATACTATTTTACGTATATTAGGACATAGTTATGCTGGACGATGACTACAGAAACGGATAGCTCGTTAATTATGGTTGATACATTGTAAGGGTTAGCCCTAGAAAAAGTCCCTTGCAATGTATCTTATTGCCATAACTAACATTTTATTGGTATTTTTATATATGTTTATAATTTATTGCTTATGTCATGGCATAGATTGATTTTTTCCAGGTCACGTTGGGTACCTGCCATGGTTTATGGTTTACCTGATAAGCTAGTATATCATATTTTATTTTAAAAAAAACTCTTACCATTATTAACTTAACTCATATTCATACAGACCGATGTAATGTTTAATCGTCCTAGATGGCATTAATTGGTTATGTTACTGCTTAATATTTATTATAATATTTATATTTATTATAACATTTAATATTTGCTTTGTTATACTTGGATATATATATATATATATATATATATATATAGTGTGTGTGTGTGTGTGTAATACGGCAGTAGATGCAAAATGTAAAAAAATTGTTATTTTTCGTATATTAATATGTAAATTTTGTTTTCAGTAACTTTTTCTCCATATTAATAAGAAACTTCAAATTTAAAGCACTCAGTAAAAATTTAGGGTACCGAAGGGTTAAAAAAAATAATAATAAATAAATAAATGGAACAATTTATTTTTCTTGCCGCATCTTTCTAAAACTTTCTTTTTTTTTTTATTCAAGCGATTGCTACCATAACGTTAGAAATGTTATGTTAGCATTCATATTTATACATAGGCATTCATAACATAACATAGCTAACATAACGTTAGAAACGTTATGTTAGTTAGGAAGTTATGGTTAAAAACTATAACATCCATTGGAAAAAATGGTAATTGCAGTACCTATATAATAACTAATATCGACTCTGTACTTTGAAGGTCTGTTTGAGAAAAAAATCAAATATGTTACTTGAGTGGTTGCGGAGTCTCTTATTCTAATAAAAAATGAATGATTTCTATTACGCCATTTTTGATAACAAGTCTCATCACTACCATCTGTGTTAGTATGATTGGAAAATATAAGCCGATTGGCGTTATGGAGATTAAAATCACCTAGGAAAATTACTTCGCCCAGAAGTTAATTGAAGTAGTTAAGAATTAGATTTAAAAAAGCCAAAAAAGTTCCGAGTGACTGATTGAAGTGAAAGCAACTGAGACATCAACAAGTTTGACAGAAGTTGTTATAAAGATTCTGGAGCAGCAAAGTTGGTCAGAAACGAGACTTTAGTTCAGGAAGTTGCTGAGAATACTAGAGAGGATATATTCACAAATACCATGTTAAAACGGCAGAAATTGAGTGGCTAATTAGGACAAGTGAGGTTTGTAATAGTTCAGGAAACCAATATTTGATTTTTTTTTAAATAAAAGTGGAATTTGGATTTTTTTTTTTTTTTTTTTCCCCTTGATGAAGATTTATTAACAAAACTGATTTCCTCAGTTTTACTATATACCATAACTACGGATGGATTATGGTCTTCTATGGCAGTATATGATACAGGTTATATCACTTTATTCCCGTTTGGAAAGATTTGGGTTCGAGTCCTCTCGCGAAAACAGCAATCGAGGTAGTCGGTCTAACACAAAAGCGCAAGGTTTTCTCTCCTGGCAACATGAGTTTTATATCTCGCAAACGAGAAAGCCAAAAATAGAATATACGAAATTTACCCCTAACACCACGCGGGGTTTAATTATCCTGGCGCTTATCTACAAAACAATACAACTACGGGCTTCCTCCAGATTTGTAGTAACTAGTGAAATTATATGCTAATTGGCTCAGAAGCCTCCTAAACTAAGTGAGCAGCCTGTGAATCGGATCTGAAGCAGTACCCTCAAAATATACGGGTTATTGGATCACATCACGATACACTTGATAACCTGATATGTTTTTATAAGTACTATTGATTAGCAATTTTTTATCATTAATTGCTGAAATACTCGTATATAAGCTGTAGAAAGAAGTCGGAGGAATTTGAAATGCTTATGTATATTTATTTTATTTATTATTACTTATTATTTTCTGGGGTCAAGGTTTCGAAAAATATTACAATTGCACGGATATTGGCTTTCACTGAGATTAACCTTGAAAACCTCGATGAAATCTCTGCTACTTCTCAAGAATGAAAATTGCAGTTACAGCGAAATTAAAAATAGAGAAATATCTCTACAACTTCTGTTAATATACGTGGATAGCTCCTGTAAAACGACTCATTTGTGAAGAATTAAATGGGCAGAAGCAGACGTAGAAAAATTCGTCCTACTTTGCATTCGTAAAGAGCATTGAACTCGGTCATTCAAATGATGTGCCGGTATTAAGATCACAGGGCTCATTCATGTGAAATAAGAGTACTTTAGATGCATTCTCTACCCTTAGGGAGATACTTTATAGAAAACGCTGGCGTAGTCTGGGCGCATGACTGCAGTGTTTCAGTCGATTTCCATGCGTAGCTCAGTCTGTGCTAAGACTCTTTAGGAACCTGCATACGGCATCGCGATCTACTCTATTGATTAAACTTGGAACGAGCTACTCGGGGAACGAAACAAGCAAGTCATCCGTGCTACTTAATATGAAATCATAATTCTTCGTTGTCAATAAACGTTTCTTTTATCCTCAACGACTAGATAATCATGTTATAATATAGATGTAGCACTACTGTTCTGACTCAGCATTCTAACCTGTAATACTTAACCCTAGTGTGGAATCAATTACGGAATATCCGCCGCTTCACAGCGTGCCGTACTCGACAACTGGTCATGCGCATTTGACTACCTAGCCTTTCCAGAAATATTCAGAGCAGCATAGTGCTACGTAAAGTACATCAAATAATCTGATCGTTATCTCTTCAAGACTTAGTTTTGAGCATGTTTCATATATCTGAGCAGTATCGTACAAGGACATTATAAAGTTAACATAAATCATTTAAATCTTATGCTTAAACAAGAACAATAAGTCTACTATCGTAGACTTATAAATTAATATGAGGGAAAGATTTATTATTTCATCGGTAATAAATCTTTCCCTCATATTAATTTATAAATGAATACAACAATTTTGAAATCTGCGTGGTTTTTATGTCATATTTCATATAAAAATTTTATTTTATTGAATACAACTTGCGAAACTTTATTGCAGCTCTTTCGCGCTCACGGCATTTATGGTTTTGATGCTGTTTTTATTCCTCTATTTGCTATGATGACATAAATATTTCAATTTAAATGACAGGAAATACATTAATAATTTAGAACAGTTTTCTACATTAAAAATTTGTACTTTTAAGTTGGATATTACCTGATTTTGTGTGTGTGAGAGAGAGAGAGAGAGAGAGAGATCAGTTTCTAGGCCTTCTAATCTTTCAGTATAATATGAATAAAGCTACGTTTGTGTAAAATTCTACGCACGGTTGGATATTACTTTCTCAGTAGCCGTCCTCATGTCTTTCCTCCTCGCAGTTCA
Organism: Mastigoproctus giganteus; assembly: GCF_048544385.1. Taxonomy (NCBI): domain Eukaryota; kingdom Metazoa; phylum Arthropoda; class Arachnida; order Uropygi; family Thelyphonidae; genus Mastigoproctus; species Mastigoproctus giganteus. The sequence continues at coordinate 76,668,946 of NC_143577.1, forward strand.
GGACCCGCTCTACCAAACTAGCAGCTCTGGTACTGATTGAACTACCACCAGCTGAAACTCGCTTGTTGAATCCGCCAAGTGTGACATGGCCATGATTATTCGGGCACTGCTACGTCGCAGTGCAAAAGAAAAAGGGTTTTTTCATTATAATTTTTTTAATGTTATTATATTATTTATTTATTATTTATTTATTTATTATTTATTATTTATTTATTTTTTATTTATTATTTATTTATTTTTTATTTTATTATTATTATTATTATTTATTTATTTATTTTTTTTTTGTTCATCTGTCTTCAAACCTTGTGGCCTTCCCCTCGTAGCAGATACGGGCGCGGGAAAGCAGCTTTTTAGCTGATCGCTACTTTTTGTTAGCCACGTGGCCAGGTACAACAAACAAAGCAAACTCGCACAAATATTCACAAACACACACCTTACCACACGCCTGGCCTTAACAATGTTCTGCTAACCTCATACAGGAACTCAACAGAGGTGAACAATTGTTAGGAGCTGCCCTACATAACAACCTTCCTACGTCTGTCTTCTTTCTCTCTCTCAACTTTTATCTCCAAGACGCTGGTCTGTTCTCTGTAAAGTGTTCTTATCTGGTAGACAACGATTCGAAAACTTCTGACCGCTCCCTGCGTCTGGTGGCAGACGGCGCTGTGGCATAACTTTTCCACAAATGCTGGCGTTCCTTAAGGTTCAGTTCTTGCTCCCACTCTTTTCCTCTTGTATATTAATGGACTTCTTCCACTGATTGGAAATCCTATCCATAATTTTGCTGATGATAGCACACTGCATTACACCTCCCAGTTTCAGAAACCTTGCCCCGCACAAACATCTTCAACTTCTTGAATATCTCCACCACGAATTCCCTAAATGCTGATCGCCAGGTAATTCTCCCCTGGGACAAAGATAACTTAGTTAATTTCAATTCTTCTAAAACTCAATACTCCCTTAAATCTCACAAAAAGGATTGTTCTCCTCCTATGCTTATCTTCGATGATACTCACACTGTACAATTTGAAAAAATTCCCTACCACGGAATATTTTGCCACATCTATGGTGGTGCCCCAAGACTTTAGCATTAACAGAGGCACATGATGCAAGAAAGCAAGCTTATACAGCATCAGCCAGAAAAAGAAAGAAACCCTTCCCATTTCACTAATCCATTCATTACAAATGTTTGTCTAAATCTGCTTTGAATTTATTTAAGCTATCAACTTCCACAACGACAAATGGAAGTTTGTTCCAGCAATCAACTACCCACTGGCTAAAGGCAAACTTCCGTATATCTATTCTACAATTGTCTTTCCTTAGTTTGAATCTATGCCCCTCAGGTTTGTAATCTGAGCAAGAGAAAGAATTCCATCAGCATTGATGGAATTCTTTCTCTCAATCAGATCGCTTCGCAGGTGCCTAGTCTCCAGAAGCAGCAATTTGCAGAACTTAAGCCTTTTCTCATAAGAGCAACCCTTTGTTCCCTTCAAGTCTTGTTGCCCTTCTCTGTAATCGTTCTAGCAACTCTATATCCTTCTTAAAATGAAGCTTCCAGACCTGTGCGCAGTACTCAAGGTGTGGCCTGACCATTGCCTTATACAAGGGAATAATCACCTTCTTATTCCTGCTCGCACCATTTCTGTATATCATTGACAAGACCCTATGAACTACTCTAGCAGCCTGCCTGCACTACTCATAAAACTTCATATCTGACTGAAAAATTACCACAGGTCGCTTTCCTTCTCCAGTACCCTGAGTGTAACACCACAGAGTTGGTACTTTTTTCTGGGGTTCCTGCTACCCATATGCAGTATTTGCATTTATCAATGTTAAACTTCAGTTGCCACTTCTCAGCCCATCTACTCAACTTTTCCAGATCCTGTTGCAGCGGCATACTATCATTACTGTTATTAACAACCCTGCCAACTTTTGTATCACCTGAAAACTTTGACATTAAGCTTAATATACCTTCATCAATAGCATTGATAAATATACAAAACAACAATGGGCACAACATCGAACCCTGAGGAACTCCACTAATAACATTAGTGGAGTTCCTCAGGGTTCGATGTCAGGGTCACAAAGGAACTGGATGTAAAAATTATTTTTTACATCCAGTTCCTTTGTGACCACATCATAGTATCCAACCAAATTAGTCAGACCTTCCTCTTGACAAACCCATGCTGTGTCTGAATTATTACTGCTGTCTTCTCTAGACGATCCTGCAATGCTTCTTTAACCGGCGACGCCATTATTTTCCCTGGAATAGAAGTCAAACTAACAGGTCTGTAAATACTCGTGTCACCCTTTGATCCCCCTTTGTGAACTGAAGATACATTTGTACATCTCCAGTCCGTGGGGACTTCCTCTGAGTCCAAGGATCCTTCATAATTATGGCTAAGGTTTGTTTACTTCCTTTGCCACCTCCTTTAATATAACTGGATAGATACCAACTACCCAAGGTGCCTTTCTTATGTTTAACTTCAACAATTTCTCCTCCACTTTGTTCTCAGTTATTACCAAATCACTTAGTTCCCTGTTAGAGTTTGATAAATATCTGGCCCTCTCCTCCTTGAAAAACTCCTCATGGGTGAATGTAGATGCAAAATACTCATTTAGTTCGGAAGCTATCTGAGAATGATCATCTACAGTCAAACCACTGATATCAAGTGAACCAATCTGATTCATCCCCTTCCTTTAGAGTCTATACAAGTAAAGAAGTCTTTACTGTTTTTCTTTGCATCCTTTGCCAAAGATTTTTCATAATCTGCTTTCGCTTGCCTGACTTCATTTGTGACTTGATTACAGGCTAGCTTGTATCTACCATAGGCTTCTGTGTCGCCTGATAATTTATGTGTATCCTGTGCATTTTTCTTCCCTGCCACGAGTCTCATTAGTCCACCTGACATCTATTTCGGCCTAAACCTAGGGAACTATTTCTTAGTTGGAACAAAAAGCCTAGTAGCTTCCAAAATTATTCTTCTTTGAATGCTTCCCATTTAGAATTTGCTGTTGGTAACATCATCAATTGGTCCCACTGTACAGAACCTAAAAAATCTCTAAGACCACTGTAGTTGCCTTTACGAAAGCAAAAACCCTTCAATTTACCCACGATGGTAGTTACATCTTTAAGTAAATCGGACATCATTATACTGTGATCAGTGCTACCTAGTGATCCCTTTATCTGTAAATTCTTAATGCATGAATAATCACTGCTGATAATCAGATCAAGAGTGTTACTCCCTCTTTTGCCTCTCTAACATGCTGCTGTAGAAAAGAATTATCCAATGAATCCACAAAAGCCTTGCTAGTGTGCGAGTGACCAAACCACAAGTTCCAGTCTATATCTGGGAAGTTAAAATCCCACATTATAAGACACACTGATTTATTGGCTCACTCTATTTCTCTGTATAATTGTTCATTGTACTCAGGGCCGTGCGATAGATTTTCTCAGTATGATGCAAGTCTTTGAAATGCCGCCCCTATTTTAATTTCCCGTATTTTGATTTTGCTGCTTATGCCGCCCCATTACTGTGCCGCCTGATGCGGCCGCCTCTCTGTATCATAGCACGGCACGGCCCTGATTGTACTCATCAGAGTCATTAGGCCAATAACAAACTCCTACCCTTTTTTTTTTTTTTTGCTTTCCCAATGCCTACGTCACACCAAACTGACTCAACATTGCACTGTCCATCTACATCTATATGTCAACTGGATGCACTTCCTTAGATTTTATGTTTCTTAACTAACAGCATAACCCCTCCTCCCTTCCAATCCTTTCTGTACACATTGTACTCCCCAAATTCCAATTCTGTATCCCTTATCTCTAAGTGGTACCACGGTCTCTGATATCGCAACAATATCCGCCTTGGATGTCTTAACCAGCACTTCAAATTCATCAAATTTACTTACTATACTCCTAGCATTGGTGTACATGCAAGTATACATGCACCTGTTCTTACTCTTAGTTACTCTAACACAGCCCTTGTATTTATTTGTTTCATGATCCCCAGCAGTTCCTGAAATCCCCAGCAACTGGCTTTCCGGGCTGCTTCTCATTCCAATAGAAGCAGTGCAGGAATCATTTCCATCTCTGCCTGCGGCTACTGTTAATCTATTATTCGGTGAATCCCACCAAGCTAGTAGTTTTCCAAACCATCTAACAGTGCCTCGATAGTATCAGCAAATATTCTTGCAACCCTTCTATTTAAGTGTATCACATCCCTGTAGAAGCAATCTCTCCTGTTAACAAGTACAGACCACGCTGAGAAAAATTCTACCCCATGAGCCATGCACAATCTCTCCACGGCCGAATTGATTGACAAGGCATCTTCTCTCTCAGGCTTCCAGACTTCATTCAAAAGACAGCAGCCAGGCTAAAAATAATGACTCTTCTCTCACAAAGTCTCTTGTTTCTCTGTCTCGTAGACGTTCTGTTTCTGCAGTATGCCTTTTCTACAGATATTTCCATGGGTGCTTTTCTTCTAAAATGGCTTCTGTAATTCTCACTCTCTTTTCCAAACCGCAACCAGTCAACACCCATTTACTGTCTAACTTCGAACCTACAGAATCAATTCTTTTCTTTCTCATTTAACCCATCAACTTCAGCTTTTTGGAACAACCTTCCTTTACAAGTATTTCCTGAAAATTACAATCTTCAAGTCTAGCGTAAACAAGTATCTTCTTCTACTTCCCCAACCTTAAACCCATGCACGGTACTAAGTACTATAGGTTCTAATACCTTTCTTGTTTAGGGTTTTCATGATAAACAAAGAAACAAACAAACATTTTGCATCTTGCTGTGGTAGCGTTACACTCACCTTATATGAGATGCACATCTGCCATTTCTCGGTTTGAATAAGTCTGCCTTCTCACTTCAAATGCATATTATAACTTAATAGGATGAGAACTGATTTTTTTTATACTGCACTCTTAGAACTGATTTTACTGTTAAATTATATTTAGATGATTTATAGAGCTTCTTAATGTACCGTTGTACAATCGACTTAATAATGTAAATAGCAGTAAGAGCTTAATAGACGGCACTCACCTCAATTGATCTGCTCAGTTATATGGAGTTGAAGTGGAAATGAAGTTTAAAACAAGTTAATTGAATGAATACGGAATTGTTAAAACCTGTAATTAAAATTTGCTGAAGGAAGTAGAAGTGCACTACCTCGTCCCTGGTTGTCTTCCGAGGTAGTGCACTTCTACTTCCTTGAGCAAATTTTAATTACAGGTTTTAACAATTCCGTATTCATTCTATTAACTTATTTTAAACTTCTCAAACTTCAAATCCACTTCAACTCCATGTAACTAAGAAGATCAACTGAAGTGAGGTACCGACTATTAAGCTCTTATTGCTATTTACATTATTAAATTATATTTAACAGTAAAATCAGTTATATTTGTCAATCAATACAATTTTACATTTTGGACTCATGGACCTTTACGCGCATTTGTGAATAATTCTATTTGCATTGGTTAACAAAAATAATCTCGTCGCGTTTCCCTTATTTTAATTGAATTCGATTTTATAACAGAGTGGATTATGCTAAGTGTGTTACTTTACTTCTTGTGAGCATGGATCTAAGCCGAAATACTCTGGTCACTTATAAAGAAGTTTAGTCAAAAAGATTTTAATGTATAATTTGACAACTGTCTTCGGTTTCCAGTCTGTTTATTGCTGGTTGGTCTAGTTTTTGTTCGGTTGGTGTGCATCAACTGCGCTTTGCTCTTCCTTCTTGGCGATGAGTGGATAATGGGAATTGAATACAAGATTAGTTTTTAGAAAGTCAGGTTAAATTAACAATATTTTAATCGTTTATATCGCGTTTTTAACTGGGGTCTTTTACATAATGTATTAGCCAGATCAATTGAATGTGAGCGGTTTTTTTTTTTTTTTTTTTAATGTGCTCAAGATGGGAGGCGTTGTCTTGAGAAAAAACATCATTATCACGGATTTTTTTGAATTTAACTTCAGTCGAAATTGTGATAGATAGTTGAAAAGCAAAACTAATTTCCCATTTAACTATGGTTTCAGCAATGGCTATTGACGTGATACTGATAAGCACTTTCAGAACGTAGGTTTCTACTTCGATATTAAAATTTGTAATAATGGAATTAGTAATTTGATAAAATGTTTTTATTCGTAAATCTTTTTACTTTCAGCTTCTGTTTCATCTTTGGTAATATGAAGTTGTGGAGAAGAAGGCCCTGATAGTAAAGCACATTTGGTTCTTTGCCAGAATGTGTCAGACAAACAGACAAATGTGTCAGAAATACATAAATTTTATGTTTATACTCCGGTTCAACCACACGGTCAGAGGATTTCACAAGATACAAGAAACAGTACCGTATTGAGAAGTCATGGGCTTAAACCACAACCACTCAAATCGCGTAGATTTATGCAATCTTTAACTGACTACTCGGTTACGGCAAAGCACCACCTGAACGTTTGTGCGTTTGATAAATCATCTTCTCCAAAAGGTGTTTGTAACATTTCTAGAGTTGTTTTACTTAGCTTGAAATAAAACGTTTTGATGCAAACTCTTTGTTCTTTTCAACTGTTCATTCTAAAACTTCTCAGCGCAAGGTGTACACGTTTCCCTCCACTAAACAGCTCGCTATATAAAACAACTTAGAATGACTTACGACGAGACAAACTATCGCGAAAATAGGTTTATACTATACTTTACTAACTGAAAAAAAATCATACTATTCATAAATATTCATTCTGTCATCATAAAATTTCATTCCTATTTTGTGAGATAATACGCCCGTATTTCCGTGGAGAGGGAATAAACCATAGAAAAGAAATAATTGCAGTACAAAATTTTTACAGTACCAAATAATTACAGTATGTAATTTACTAATCCTTGCCCTTATTACAGAACCTTCAATCGTACCTTGCACATATCGACATGAATATAAATTACGATAAAGCTGCACTAATGACTATTATAAATTAGAAGATAATGAATAACATTAAAATATATAATCAATGGAGGCTGTATAAGAAAGGCAAAATTCCACCTTGATTCGGATTAACTTGGACATTTAGCTTTCAGGGGTATTCGGCATAAAAAAAAAATGTTACGCAGGAGGTGGTAAGAATTGGCTGGAATTGACAAGAATTGACTGGCATAAGAATACCAAATTAATATTCCAATACAAGTAAGTATATACATAAATGTCTCTTACCCATGCCGTTATATGCAGCTCCAATACGGTCCTTCGCTCTAATAAGCGTAGGTGAAATTAGCTTCTAAGCACTGGATACTCAGAAAGGAAAACAGGGCTGAAAGCAACCAATTCACGATTTCAAAATCTGTTTTTGTCAAGCTTAAGCAGTATCTCGTGGATTCAGGTAATTACAATATGGAATTGCTAATCTTGCCCAGTTTATTACTCGGATACTGAATGCCCCTACCCGAGCTGAAAAAAGGTATATGTGAATAAGAAAGTACGAAGAGCAGAAAATGGACTAATACTCAGAAGCCAAATTCTACATAATGATTGTATAAGATCCTGCACTCGAAACATTGTGAAAATATTGTATGTAACAAGCTACACACAAATCTCCCAAAATTATGCGTAGAAACAAAGTATAGGGCTGAATACGAAGCAGAGATATACATCTTATAGCACATTTAAAAGGCAGAAGGAATGTCTATAATAAAGTCTAAATTGCAATACATGTGATTTGTCATTTTAATTGTTCAATCTTATGTGACAGTCTGAATGAAAACAGAAAAGAGTGAGAATTGTATAATTTGAACAGGAAGTTTGGACATCTTGAGTAGTTATGATTTTAGGACCTTCTTTCCCAGTTCATGGACAGTTGTATAAGATCCTGCACTCGAAATTTTATGTGATAGTCTGAATTGCAGAATTTGAACAGTAAGTTTGAAAAACTTGAGTAGTTAAGTTTTTAGGACCTTCTTTCCCAGATCGTGGACAGCTGCCTTGTTTACTTTCGGTTTGAACTTAAATGATATTTTGCCCATAAGGCACTAGACCACTCACTGAATCAAAATTTGGCAAACTGTTGTAGTGAGAATGCCAAAGAACTCAGTGAGACTGCAATTAAATTAGAACTATGAATTAATCTATCGTTGAATTCAACGTTCATAAATTGAAATGCTAATGTTCTTAAAGTTATAGTATCTAATCGTCATTTTAAAAATTAACAGACGTAAAGCTGTTAATTATTTGCGTTAAAGATTCATACTTTTAAGGATATATATAAGCTTGATGTTTGTAAATACTGTATAATCTGTAACGATCCTTTTACCCTTCTGGCAATGATAGAGTATTTCACAAATAAACTGATTTTAATAATAATAATAATACAATCCATTCTCCCTCAAGATCAGATAATTCAGTCATGCCATGAACTTGAATTCAAAATTTGCTTTTAAAACGAAATTCTAACTCAGGCCTTTTTCGCACTGTATGGAAGAAGAGCGATCGCAAACATTGTGTTGCCGTGAAGGACAAAATTAAAAAAATTAGAAAGTTGCAAATACAAAATGCGTACACAGACTGTTCCTTTATGAAAGCCACAGAGTCAGCATGAGAACAATAAAGTACTCAAAGCCTTCTGTTCCATTTCCTGTGGGTAATCAACGAACAATTTAATTGATTATACACTTAACCTACCTATGTATAAGAAATTACTCTTCACTGTGTTTCATTAAGACTGTCATATTTGTATAAATTCAAGCACATTATTTGAAATTTCTCGCCCGAGTTTTAGGGTCTACGTGCCTCGTGGATGAGTATATGTATACCAATGAAAAATAAAATGCTTCTCTAATCAAAACTTTAAACGAATCATTACCTTCGCGAGTTAATTCTATTAATATTTCAATTAAAAACAACGTTACCTATATCCGGGTCCTATATCGATCCTTTGATCACATGCAAACTGCTCTCGGTGGTAGGGAAGTCTAAGCAAGTAAGGAAAGGGAGGAAGACACGTCATAAGAGAGTAATTGACCCCTGACTGATTAATGAGAGAGACAGAGAAAACCTATCCCATCCTTTAAAGATCAGCTCGCTTATATTAATGCATATGGATTTTATATCGCGGAGTAACAGTGGTTTTTTTATTTTTTATTTTATTATTTCTGCTTTTATGTTCTCGCATAAGAAAAGGATCCTTATACTTTTTTATTTATAGGTAGCTGTTATTGCCGGAAATATTTAACAGAAAATCAGACCTAGTACAGGCTCCGGTGGTTGTTAAATGCACCTTCTTGAAATACCAGTGGTTAACCTGATTGTTACTGACATCTAGAAATTTCGTGACCGCTTTTTAATTACAAAATAACGTGACTTTTATAATTTTATAATAAAAGTCTGTTAACAATTGAATCAGAGTAAAATATGTTCTCGTTGTTATAATCCGCTTCCAAGGTGAGATATCAATGTTTGCATACAGTATAGCTTTTGAAATAGAAATGGTTTCTCTACAATTCTATTTAGCCATGATTAGAGCCGGTATATTCAAAAAACGCATAGGAAAGTCTTTATTCTGCTCTCTGAGAATGGCCATATCTGTGACGCATAGGCAGCAACTGGAGCAGCACATTTTATCAACATATTGAATCATTAGGTTGGATGGAGTTCTTGAGTCCAATAAGATGCTCTCTGATGATGATGCAAAGGGCTGCGTACCCTTTCTTTTTATATATATTCAGAATGCGTCATGAAGTTTTGTCCTTCACCACCAGTTTACAAAAGTAGCCCCAGGTCTGGTCTTGTAAAATGGTTTCACAATAATTATAATTCGGGTTTTTTTTGTTGTTTTTTTTTTTGTTAGTTTTTTTTTTTATCTATTGTTAAGTGAAGACCATTTGTGCATTTTCATTCACACTAATGCTGTTTAAATAGTTCCTATTCTATCATTTGTTTCCTTATTATAATGAAAAGCCACTTCTCGAACTCACTAAAATTTTTAAATCGTCTGCATAGCCAACAAATTATATTTATAGCTTTTGAGCCAAAAAGGAAGCAAATACAACTTCAAGAAGGCTAAACAAGATCCCTTCTCTCTTATGGATCTCCTGTAATAGGATAGCAACCTATTATGTAATAAGTTGCTATCTTATTTCCGTTAATTTTTTTCTTTCCTGGAGTTTGGTGGCTAGAACAGTTAAGATACTTATTGTTATGGGAAAATATTATATTCCTTCAGGATTTGTCAGCGCAAGGATAGAAATGTTACTGATGCTAATCCAACAAAAAAAAAAAAAAAAAAAAAAAACAGAAAAGAAAAAAAAAGGGGGGGGGGGAATGACATCCAGTCCTTGTTTATTATTTAATACTCACCGTATCCGGAGTAGTATTATCATAAAATTTGGTTAGCAGATCTTCGTAGAATAAAATGAAATTATCCGGTTCTGGTCCCAAAGTGATGATTGATGGTGTTCGTGCCTATTTTTTTTTATTGAATACCTTTATAGACAACATTACTATTTACAGCACTAAATGAATAGCACTGTACACTTGTAAATCATCGGTAAAATTAGCTCCTGAAGATATTTCGCTTTAATTTAGTTGTTTCATTTCATTTATTTCGCTTTAATTTAGTTTTGTTTCATTTCATTTATTTCAATTAATTTAGTTTTGTTTCATTTCATTTATTTCAATTAATTTAGTTTCGAAATTTCATAATAAATTTTAATTGCCACATAAATCATTAAGTATATTATGCCATATGCTACAAATTTTCTTGGGCGAAGTTAGCATGGTTTTTCTTCCCGGAATCTCGGGTTTTTCATCCAACAAACAGGCAAATTGACCACAGAACACACGCATTTTATAGACATAATATATACCTCGCGATATGGTCTAAGTCGCTGACGCGCCAAAAACTCAATTACATAAGACAAGTTTAATGGCATTACGGCCTCAGCTGCCAATGCACATTAAACACCACCCAACACCAAGTTTATGGGCTTTTCAAACTTGCACAGCGAAACCATTTAATCGCGTATAAATTATGGTATCGGTCAGCCATACGTCTCGAGGAAGTTTTTGGTTATGGCGTAAGGAAACAAGCATTAGTTGTTTAAAAGTAACAAAAAATCAGTAGTCATGTAGTTTTTATTTGTTTATACCTATCTGGAAACGAAAGGAAGAAAGAAACCATCGAAGAACAAAGGAAATACTAGAAAAACTGGGCTGTTGTTACAGGTATATAACATTGGATATTAATTCCATTGTATGCATTAAAAAAAATGTCCATTAACTACAGCAGTGATACTGTCGGGGTTAGACCTATGTAACGCATTATGCAGGAAATAAACATTCGACTAGCAGTTATAACTTGTCTCGATAGTTTATATTTGTCTACAAATAATATAGTTCACAATTTCGGAGATATCTCAAGACGAGCAATATCCAACAGTTATAGAAATATTAAACCGATTAAAGTACAAAATCCAATTTAATGGTTAGACAACTTCAATTCGTCGTATTTCAACCAATCAGCTCAATCTCCGGAACAATTTTGATAAGTTCTTAATTGAAAGGTCTATTTTTTTTTTTTTTTTTTTTTTTATCTATTGTTAAGTGAAGGCCATTTCCGCATTTTCATTCACACTAATGCTGTTGAAATAGTTTCCCTTCTATCTATTTGTTTCCTTATTATAATGAAAAGCCATTTCTTTATATTGTTATTGACTATAAAACATATAGATATATGGTTTTATAGACCAACGAAGAAATTTCGCACAACTTGATGAAACCTGGTTCAACGAACATCATGGAAATTTTAAACAGTGGCACCATAATAATAATGTAAGCCTTCACAGTAGAAAATACTCATCAGGATCTCATCATCTGATTTTGATACATGTAGGAAGCGAATAAGGATTTACACCATATGGAGAAGAGGAACAAAAAATGTAAGGCGAGAAAATTGAACTTTCGAGCTTAATGACGTAGAAAAACTCACACAATAGGCTATGCAAACTGTTCCACTACGATGCCGAAAAAGATATATTCGGCAAGTAACTGGAAAATTCTTACTGGAAACAGACTGCCTCGTCAAATAGTGAGTTTAGCCATCTATGAAAATTCCGATCATACTCCACTATGACACCGAGTGGGCCACAAGAATCCTCCTTTCATCACAATAGATAATACCAGGTCAATAGCTTTAAGAGTCGGGCATTTTTTGTAGTACGTACAGCCTCTTCGCATGCGCGTACCAGCACATCACATCCGCCTACTTTGCCCCAGGATCTCTAAGATAAGTAATAACGATTCACACTCAGACAGAAAAATAACCGCCTTATTTTGCTATCCAAACCTACTCTAAAAACAAAAGCTCTTTTAAGAACTATTTTGATATGTGAAGGGCTTATTAAAGGATAATTTCAAGTTTTCTGAAATATGAAGGCTAGGCTCATTACTCTTAAGGAGTACTTTGCAAGATTAAATTGATTAAATGACATTACCAGAGAGAGAGAGAGAGAGAGAGAGAGAGAGAGTTTAATCAAGCCAAAATTAAAAATAAATAAATAAAGTTGTATTCCACTTCCGTTCGAATCACAATTAACTAACCGAACGAGTTTCTTCCTATTAATATTTAATGGGTGGAGCTATTTTGATGCCATTTTAGATACGCCTACTCTCAAAATCTATGTCGCACGTCACACAGCTTTATCTAATTGGTACTTCGTATTGCGAATCACTTTTGCTAGGTTGCTTTACGGTGTCTAAAACCTTTGCACTCTATTCGGGCACAAGTTTACCTATGGTAACGAATTCAGCTATCTTTCAATTTCATTCTTTTTACTTCCTACATCCCGTTATGCCCTTGGAGAAACCGGAAATAATTATATACTTAAGACAGTGTATTAGATTAGTGTATTAATCGAGCTAAAATTAAAAAAAAATAAATAAAGTTGTATTCTACTTCCGTTCGACATATACAGTATATAACGGGTGTATTCACACCCGTTATATACTGTATATGCATTCTGTATGGATTGTATGGTATACCGTACATACCTGTAATAATCGTTGGGAAATGAATTGTCACGTTTTATTTGTTATTTATGTACTTCTTTCTCTGAAGCATTCAATTTAGCACATCGACAGCATACACTATGAGACGACTGGGCAAACTGGAATCGGAAGCTGGCGCTAAGAGATTAGAAATTGTTTGATATCGCATAAATGTGCGGTTCAAATGTTTTTCTGCAATCGATTTCCAAATAATGTTCATCTAAAATGCCACCTGTAAAGAAGCTTAAACGTACACTTTTCTTCTCCATAATAACTATGCTTCGCATACTAGTTACCTCTCTTGAATAAAAATAAATGAATTAGAATATTCTAATCTTCTCAGATTACTGTAATAAATCGCTGTGTATATATACAGGGTTGTTAAAATTAAAGTATCCCTAAGTAGAGGGCTCTGGAGCGAGTTCTAAGGCTCGTACTGAAGAGAAATTTGGACAATAGGTACAATAAAGAATGCACTCGCCATTTATTGGGGAAAAAAATTAGTTACAAAATTTATCACTATATGCTGCTGTGGAAATACAAATCACTTGAACAGCTCTACAATTGTTTAATGTGTCCTCCATTTTTCTCAACAACAGTTTCCATTCGAAGCATTTTCTACAGCAGTACGTAAGGTGTAAACCGGAATAGCCAGCACATGACGTCTAATGCTGTCCTTCAGATCTGCAGAGTTTGACATCCTTCCCGATACACCTGGTTCTTCAAAACCTCACAACCAAAAGTCGCATGGGGTGAGATCCGGTTATCGTGGTGACCAAGATGTCTGGAAAAAACGGCTGATGACACGTTCATCTGTAAAGTGTTACCTTAGCAATCTTTAGACACAACGGTGGATGTGGGTTGGCGCACCATCTTGAATGAATATGGTATCCTGAAGGCATCCACGTTGTTGCAGCTATGGTATTGCGAAATTTGCCAACATTTCAAAATATCGCTGTCCAGTGACGGCACAGGTGCGGGATCCAGTCGGTGTTACCTGTTCAAAAAAATAATGGCCAATCATGAATGTGGCCGTAAATCCAGACCACATTGTCACTTTTGGAGAATCCAACGGGACCTCTTGGATAACTCGAGGGTTTTCTGTTGCACAAATGCGACAGTTGCGCGTATTCACTTGTCCATTTAAACAGAAGTGGGCTTCATTACTCTAAAGGATGTTCCATGGCCTATTGTCATTCGTGCCAGAAACTGAAGTGCGTATGTGAAACGAATATCTGCATCACCATGCTTTAGCTGCTGTAGCATGTGCATCTTGTAAGGATAGTACCGCAACACCTGACGCATTACTAGCCTTACAGTGGAATACGGCATGTGCAGTTCACGAGAAACAGCTGGCACACTTGCGCTACCACATGGAGATTGACTCGATAAATCCACGACAGCCATAGCCACACTTCAACACGAGGAGTCCACTTGTTTTCGACCTCTACCTGGTTGAACACCAAGATGTCCTGTCGCTTCAAATTTTGCAATAATTTTGCGGACAGCACAAACAGTCATAGGTCCACGTGGGCTTTATACGCTTCTGAAGCCGGAATTCTCTGATAGCCACAGCTGCATTGTTGCTGTTCTGATAGTACAGCTTCACTTATAGTGCCTTTTCCTGCAACGTTGCTGGCATTACTGCTGTAATGCAGGCAAACGTCTACTGTATGATTTTGAAGAGACTGGTTTGCTTTTATACAGTACAGTAAAGCTGAGTAGTGGCACTGTGGCAATAACTTACGATTATGCAAATAACGTAAGTTATTTGCATAATCGTAACTAAGATAGTTACGCGCCATACAGTGACAAATTTTGTAACTAATTTTTTTTCCAATAAATGGCGAGTGCATTCTTTATTGTACCCGTTGTCCAAAATTCTCTTCAGTACGAGCCTTAGAGCTCGCTCAATATAGGGATACTTTAATTTTAACAACCCTGTATATCGAATGGGAAACAAAGATGGAAACTATGAGTTAGAGAACTTAACTTTCAGCTGTTCAGTCTAATTGCAGAATCCATCAACACAAACAAATTTCTACTGAAGTTGGCATGAAAACTATATATAGTATTTGCAAACATCTGGTAACTCATATTTCATTCTTTCTTCAGAGATAAGTATAATTGATCAAAAGAATATTCTCATTTCTCCACGTGCGTTATATTAGAACAGATACTGTTAAACATCGTTGCTTCAAATTTATTGTACTAATTTCACCGATCCTTTAACGGGTCACATTTCTCTCTCAGGACGCAGACCACACGACACTACGCTGTAATTTATGAGCTAAAGAAAGAGTTATTCCAAGTAAATATAATTCAGCAATGCTGCCATCGTTTTCTCATGACAGGCCGCCTAATTAAAATTCCGTTCACAGAGGGTTAAAAAAGATCGTCTTCTAATGTGCTGATGATGACGCAACACAGTACGATCATCGCACATTTTTTTAAATGACGTCACAGCAAATTCCAGTTCCTTACTTCTTGAAATTGATAAGGCCTAGACCATAAGAGGATTGAATATGACCGATGGGTTGCATTACAGCAATTTTTCTGTCTAGATTAACATTGGATACTACATCCCCCCCCACCGACAATACCAGGCTGGATTCGTCTCCCTATAACTGTTATTTATCAATTAAAGTTCACAGAGGGGGGTATTTCCTGGTCCATCAATTAAATTAATTGAAAAACTGAATTTCGAGCCTGTTCTGTTTAATGGTGATGTGGAGTATCGGACCAAAGTAATCTAGAGCGGGCTTGCTCACTTTAGAATGGGACATGATTTTTTTTTTTTTTTTGTAAGTACAGAATATTCAAACAGAGTATGTGTTAACAGCATTCTTGTATATTGTTTGTCCTACAAATAGTACTACCTTTAATATTGTTTTTATATATTTATTTAATTAATTGCAATTTTAATAATGTAATGTGCTTTAGTAATTTACCAAATTCTGAAGTATGTTTGCGGTTGTACTCTTAGCCTCTCTTGGCCTACCCAGGGCATGCAAACTCTTTGCATTCGTGGCATTTTTTTTTTACAATAAAAGTAATAATATTATTAAAATACACTTTTTTTCCCGCCCCATGACGGGTATTGTGGCTATATCCGGTTGCTATTATTATCACTGTTGGTCGAGGAACTTTCTATCTGTCCTAGAGGTGTTCGGGATCACTACTTTCTGGAGGTCCATGTAAGTGTTCTCTGGGAAGCCTCTTTCTGCTAGGTTCTTTGACACCATGACGGTGGTTGACACAGCGATCGTGATGGTCATTACTCGTTTCCCAAGCCACATTTCTTTGACTTCCTGTCTTAGGTCTGCGTATTTCCTGATCTTTCCTAGTAGGTTTACTGAAGGCTGGACACCGCTATGTCCATAAGGTAGATAGCCATTCCCTTCTTGTCGATGAGGGCTATATCTGGTCTATTGTGCGGGATAGTCATGTATCTAGGCATTATGTTTGACGGATCTTTGACTATCTATCAGAAAAGGTGAGAAAATTTATTGGGATGATTAGATTACTCGAATCACTAGAGTTGGCTGGGGAATAAAAGGTAAGGCGCCGAACTTGCTATATGAATATGTATTTATCCCCATGGTAACGTATGGTGCACCAATTTGGTTTTAACGTGTAAGTGGAAAAGTATTTACTAGAAAGCTCAGTTCCATTCAAAGAGTAATGCTCCTTAGGATGTGCATGGCATGCAGAATGGTGTCGACCCCAGCTTTGCAGATTGTGACTGGAAAATTGCCTATTGATCTGCATTTATTGTATTGTGCATTGGCTTACTTCATCCGCCGTGGCATTCCCTCTTCTTTTCTGAATATACAGGTGGACATTTTGGCAGATCCCAGGAAGGAAAGGACAAGAATCTGGGATGCTTTGGTAAAAGTCTGGCAAGAGCGTTGGAGTGTTTGTGATAAAGGGCAGTTTACACAAAAGTTTTTCCCAGATTTAAGAAATGCAGCCTCGATAAAATTAAAATGGTTTGCCCCAAACTTACAAGCTATGTTCTTATTAACTGGTCGTGGTTCAATTAATGCAAAGTTGCATGATTTAGGAATTAATGAAAGATCTAGTTGCCGTGGCGAAAGAAAATCATGGGAACATATTATGTACAACTGTGAGGAGTACTGCGATCAACGAATTGAATTGGTATGTCGGGTTAGCAATCTCAATCTTATGGCAGAAAGCTGCGAGACAATTCTAGTTGATAAACAGGAGAACTCCTTGGCTTTCCAACTGCAATATTTCTTAGGCGGAAGACTCTTCTGCATCTGGAAGCCTTGGATTTGTAATGCGGTATGGTGTATGCCCAATTACCTAGAATTCTGTGAAATCGTGGAGGCTTGAGTCTGCTATATCCACTGCAACTCCAGCTCCTTGTGCTGGCATTTCTATTCTCGGCAGCTCCTTGTGCTGGAATTTCTGCTCTCAGCAGCTCCTGGCGCTGGTATTTCTCTTCTCGGCAGCTCCAAGCGCTGCTGGCTTTACAACAGACTGTGAACAGATGCAGATCTTTCCAATGAAGTTTGGACTTTGTCTAAAATTTAATTATATGTATATTTTATTTTGTATGTAATTTGATTATTTTTCGATTTGTTCATATCAATCTTTTTTGGTCATGGCAGGGTTTTCCTCTCCCTGTACTTGGGGAAACAGGAGAGGGAGTATATAAGAGTACTGCTAAATTATGTGTAACTGACAGTGGGGTTGCCACTGGTTGGCTGGGACCGCTTTATGTAATAAATATCAATGTACATTATTATGGCACTGTCCGTGTATAATTTGCGAGTAGGGGTCTCTAGTACGACCTCCTGAGGTTCGTACTTATTATACGCCGATCGGGCTAGCCAGGTGGGTAAAGTGCCTGCTTGACAACCCAAATGTCGCGGGTTCGAATCCCGCCTCGGGCTTGGATCAGAGTAAAATGCAAAAATAACTTTGGGAGGTGCATTATGGCCAACAAATGAAAAAAAAAAAAAAAAAAAACTTATTATACGACACACTTTCTCTGATCAACTGGAATTTTTTCGCTAGATTCTGATGTATTATCCTGGCGACCTGGTGTCTGTGAATGTACTCCATCTGAGTGATCACCCTAGATCCCGCAGTGATGTGCTGGATTTTTTCTGGGTCCAGGTGGCATCGGCGACATGTGTCATCCGTCACTCCTGGGTCCTTAGCGATGTATTTCCTATAGTTCCTGGTGTTGATAATCTGATCTTGGATAATGAGCATGAATTCGTCAGTCCAACGCACGGATCAACCATGCGTTGGAAGCCATCTTATCTTTGTAGTTTTGATGGAGGTCATTGTAGTGTCTGCCATGGAGTGCCTTCTTCGTCTATCGTTCTGTCTTTGTGCCTTGTTAAGTTTGAGCAGCGTGTGCCGTTTGTCTATCTTTCTTATGGCTTGGTAGATTGCCGCTTTGTTATCCTGGAAGTAATTCCGCAGGTCCTTAATCGCCTTCTTCTTTTGTTCACTATGATCAGTCTCTGGATGGCGGACTTTGGGCAGTGTTGGTGGCTCTTGGTCATCTTTAATCTTTATTATTATTATTTCTCCCTGATGGGGATTCCACCCAGTGACGGGTACTGGTACCAAATTCCCAGGGTTGTTGTTATGGCTGGTATTACTATTGGTCGAGGAACTGTCTAACTATCCTAGAGGTGTTCAGGATTGCGACCTACAAGTTCATTGTAGGTATTATCTAGGAAACCTATTGCTTCTAGGCTATTATGTTGGGTCTTTGGCACCACACCGGTGATTGACACGATGATCGGGATGGTCGTTATTTGTTGCATATGCCACATCTCTTTGATCTTCCTGATTTTTCCCCGTGGGTCCTCTGGAGTTTGCCAGTGTTGGGCACCACTATGTCAATCAGATAGGTAGCCTTTACCTTCTTGTCGACAAGGGTTATGTCCGGTCTGTTGTGCGGGATTGTCTTGTCCGTTATTATGGTACGGTTCCAGTACACCTTGTGGGTTGGGGGTCTTTAGTACGGCCTAAGGTTCGTACTTGTAATACGGTACACTTTTTTTGATCATCTGGTATTTCCTCGCTAGCTTCTGATGTATTATTCTGGCAATCTAGTGGTGGTGTCTATGAATGTACTCCGTCTGGGTGATCACCTTGCATTCTGCGGTGATGTGTTGGATCGTTTCTGAGGCCAGGTGGCTTCGTCGACATATGTCATCTGATACTCCAGGCTCTTTGGCGATATATTTTCTATAGTTCCTGGTGTTGATTACCTGATCTTGGATGGCGGGCAGGAATCCTTCAGTCTTTGGGAAGAGCTCCCCACTCGTGAGCTTTTTTTTTTTTTTTTATTATTATTATTATTTTTTTTTTTCCCTGCTGGCTCCCTGGTATGGCCAACCCGGGGCGCGGGATTGCTGGCACTCACTGGTATTGCACTACCTCCAGTGGGTGCGGGATTTCAAGTGCGAATAGCGCTACAGTAAAATCAGACTCAAGTAATTTAACATACTTTTTAAGGACTGCTTTGTAAAGACTATATATTCCCAAGTTCTCAAGGTAGATTTGGGCTTATGCATGGGAGCTACCCTGAATAAGAACACACTTGCACACACACATGAGAGTTTAATGTTTGTCAGAGCATATAATTATATGTAAATATATCTTGTATATAAATCATGTATATACTTTTATGTACATAATGTTGAGACTATATTGTGTGTAATTAATAAATGAATGAAAAAAATGCACTCGTGAGCTATGTTCCATGCATTGGAAGTCATTTAATCTATGTGGTCTCTATATGTATTATTTTGTGTTGCTTTAATATGTCCTTTTAGAGGGTCTTCAACCCTGAAATTGGGAAAAAAGATCAGGAGTACATTGTTGTTACCTAAATTATCTGTAGATTATATACAGTATATATATACTGGCAGGTGAGAAAAAAAAATCCGCTTCCCTGCATAATTTGCCAATTCTAATACTATAATGGGAACACATTATTTCTATCAGTTTATGTATTATATCACCTATATTATTCAGCATCACATTTATCTGTTACCTATAGATAAATGTGATAAATAGTTTAATCACACGTAATATAAAACTGTGTAACCCTTCAATCATGGACTTTAACGTGATTCTAGAAATATGTCTTGACAGCAACAGTAAGGAAGGAGAAACGAATGAAACCAGTAGGTTCTAAATATGGCCAGGAGACCCTTATTACACCTTTAATTTTCTTTACATATTTCTATGATTCTCAAAGAAAAGAGAGAGTCCATTCTCTAACAGACAGTTTGCAAAACCTCCGGTCTGGACACAAAAACTATGGAGGGTAAAGGGGACATAATTCAGAAAAGTTAATAAAGACAGAATGACTATTATGTGGGTTAGTGTTTGTTATGACAAATGTATTCGTGAAGAATTTGTTGCTTTAACCGATAGAAGATAGGAAATGTTTGTTTGACCATTTGGACGGTTTGATCACTAATTTCCATCTTCTTGGTCTGCCTCTATTTGGTTTGCTAATGGATCTCCAGGTCTATTTATTATATCCCCAGTTCCAGTTATTTTTGTCCACTTGTCGTTCTATCTATATATTTTTCCCTATTATAAGGGTGTCCATTTTAAAAGTAAACCCACGTTATTTGTAGTAGATACAACGCTACTTAGTAACGATCGTTGGTGCAACTGAATTAGGGCATTAGTGGTGGATATTACATAACTAAAGAAAATAAACAGTTTTGCATTTCAAGTGTTCAGTTTATTAAAAACCGTGTGTGAAATCATCATCAATCAAAGTGTTATTTTTTATTTGAATCTTACTTAGAAAATTACAAGAAATGTCAAAAATATTCTGAAAAATTTCCTAACACTAACAGCTCGTGCAAAGTTGCAATTTTCAAGATAAAGTTTTGTGAGTGTGGATCAGTTGACAATAAGGAGCAAAGAAAAAGAAGTGTTCTTACATATGACACTTACGAAGACAGAAATAATTTTGAATACAGTATTCAAAAGGGGATATCACTTAGTTCAGCTCATTTCGCTGTAAGAAAGCACAGCGGAGGAGAGATGCTTATTAAACTCTTAATAGGGACCTAAATGATTTTGTAATAACTGAGAAAGAAGTGGAGGGAAAATTGTTGAAGTTAAACATAAGAAAGGCATCTGGGAGGGATGACATCTATCCAGTTATATTAAAGGAGGTGGCAAAGAAAGCAAAGCCTTAGTCATATTTATGAGAGCATCCTTGGACTCGGGGGAGGGCCCCACGGACTGGAGATGTGCCAATGTATCTGCAATTCACAAAGGGGAGGGGGGGGTTCAAAGAGTGACACGAGAAATTACAGACCTGTTAGATTAACTTCTGTTGTGGAGAAAATAATGGAGTCGCGTGTAATCACTCTCTTACGGCCTGATTCAGGTCTTCGCTTCACATCACCAGTTTCACGCTTTAATTTCAGCACCGGTGATACTATTGACTGGTGGAAGCCTATTTTATCAGCGATAGCACGTATAGAAAGCCCTTCAACTGACAGAGCAACAGCTACACTTTTTTTTCTTGGTGTCAACTGTACATATGGAGCCATGCTCTCCGCAAAACAGGATACTAATGAGCGTGTATACCTTTCCAACACCAAATTTATATAAACGGCTGATGCAATACCTTACAATTACTGTCTGATGCAATAGAAGCATTATCTGATGCAATACCTTGCTTTGCGACAAACAAAATGACTGTAATTAAACAATATCTTATACATTTCACTACAAATGTTACTTTTTTTAAGGTGATGCAGTTTTTTGTCCACCACTGTATATATAGTACATGCAAAAAAAAAAAAAAAAAGGCTAAAATCTTAACTTTTGGGGTCCTCGTTACTATAAACATCGTTATTACAAAAAGTGAAAATTTAGGTCCCTTGAACTTTGTATTAATGAGATTCGACTGCAATATTATTTCCCTTGCATTTCCTTTCTTTACGTCTCTTTCGTGTAAGCCGGTTTACGTACCGAATCCACAGTGCGCATGAGCTTTAAATATAAAATAATGTTAAATGATTATGGTACTGTCGCCGGTTTAAAAATTAACTTTGCCGTGAAGGTATTGAAATTCTGGATAAAATTTATTTTACTGACGAAGCGTGATTTCGCCTTAGTGGCTACGTTAACACTCAAAATTGGAGAACATAAAGCGCTGAAAATACACACTTTTTTTTTTTGCGCAAAATTACATACCCAAAATATCGGTGTTTGGCGTGGCAAATTTTGAAGAAGGGCGTTGAGCCCATATTTTTTGAACTGTCACTTCCGATGTTTATTACCAAAGCAACACAATGAAGTTTACTGCGCTGCTAGAGGAAAATGAAAAAGATATCTGACTCCAACAGAACGGGCAACTTGTCATACCGCATGCTAAACTACTGAAATATTGCCAAGAGTTTTTTTGGGAATCGAAGCATATCACAAAA
This sequence comes from Mastigoproctus giganteus, assembly GCF_048544385.1. NCBI lineage: Eukaryota > Metazoa > Arthropoda > Arachnida > Uropygi > Thelyphonidae > Mastigoproctus > Mastigoproctus giganteus. The sequence continues at coordinate 76,691,439 of NC_143577.1, forward strand.
ACTCTGGCTTCCTAAATCTCCTGGTTTAGCATCCCCAGACTTCTTTTTATGGGGGTTATTCAGAAAGCTTACGAAAGCAATCCACGATGCATTTAGCAGCTCAAAGCGAACATTGAAAATAGTCAGAAGTGTATTGTTTGTTATTAACACATCAGAAACTTTGAGTTCAACTTTTCACTAAAGCGCCTGGGGCTATATTATACAGAAGGGGAGAAAGGGGGAGAGCATTTTCATTTCCTTAAATCCAAATCAATTAGTTGCGGTCTTTGTTTAACTTCATATACGGCAGTGAATAAACTCTCCAGAGTCAAAAAAGTTCCACTGAGACTATAGCAACGAGGGAATTGAAACATAAGAAGTACGAAAAAAACATTTATTACGCAACATGGGGTAATTAACACCGGTATATTCGATGGGTTGACATTAAGATTCTTGTGGATATGTTCCTTTGCATTTCTCACACTGTTATCGGAGAAATTAATATTACTTCGGCCTTTCAATAAGTAAAATTAATGAGATTCTATACTCCACTGCTATTTCTCTTGTTGTCTGCAAATCAGTGCTTTTCGCTCATTGTTGGATGTGTCTTCGTAATTAACAAAAAAAATAATAAATTAATTAATTAAATAATTAAAAGTAATTTAAGTTATGTTCTTAGCTTCACAGATTTTCTGATATATATATCACAAGAAATTTGGCTTCCTAAATCTCCTCCAGTTTGTTCCAGTTTTTATTGAACCCTGAACTCGTAGACTCATAAGCTAACTCAGTAAGAAATTATTTGATAGTTTATTTAAAAGTAAATTTTTTTATGTAATTTAAAAGTGAATTATTAAGTTGGGTTAGATTATATATAAAGTTAATGATCATGAAATTATTTAAGGGTACTAAAGGGGTAAGGGGGGAAAAAGACATATAAGGGAATTAATAATAGAATAAATCATAGGTATAGTAGGATGAGACTATGGTAACCTATATTATCATTCTAGACAATGGGTTAACATATGATAGTATACCAGATGACCCCAGTCTAATCAAGAAGCGTGTGCTACGCACTGCTGCTCCTGCCCACCTGCTACGGAGGCACCGATAGTACACCAGATAAGGTTCTAAGCAATGTGTTAATGTGTGAAGGGAGAAAAAAAATGTATTTTTATTCAGAGACCTTGAGAGAAAAGGAGAAACCTGACCTGTATAAGAAAAGGGAGTAACTAAGATAGAAATAAGTTATTTGTAGAAAGTATTACTGATGCAAGGGAATGAAAATTAGTAATTGATTTTATGTGTTGATAGATAGGTAATTTGATAGATATAAGTTATTTGAAGAAAGTTCTACTGATGTAAGTGATGAAAATAGTAATTGATTTGATAGACATTGGTGATTTGTGGTAAGTAAGAGACAACTGATGTAAAGTGATATGTGTAAACTTGTAAAGGAAGAGAAGCACCTTTCCTAAGAATAGTTGATGACGTGTGTGAGATGGTGAATTGTCTTGCATCACAGTTCCTATATATGTAAATTTAAATTTGCAGGTATATCTGAAAATTTTGCTTTATATAAGTCTCACAAAAAAGATTTTTGTTATTTATTTAATTTTTGTTATATAATGCATATTAAAAGTTTGTTATCTATAAAAAAAAAATTTAGTTGTCTTCATGCTCTGCTAACTACCCGCTTTACACACCCTAGAATTTGGAATTTTCTGGAAATTGCAGTTTGTGTCCGCACGTAACTTCAATAGGGTGGAAGTCAACAACGACGACAAATTAATTTTAAATAAATAAAATAAATATATAAAAAATTAAAATAAACGGGCGCGTACAGAATGTATGTTATATTGATGGAATTTTATGGTTCCAGCAACAGTGGCTTACGCCCTCAATTATTTTATTATTTATTTATTTATTTAATTATTATTTATTTATTTATTTAATTTTTGTTTTTATCATTGTTTTGTTTTTTTTTTTTTTTTGGCTGGTGCAGCATAAGCCATAGGCTTTCTTGCACCATACGGCCGTTACTAATACTAATACTAATACTCAACGGTTTGGGTAGTACGCACAATGCTTATGATCATTGTTCACCACATATCCCATAAAAAATATAGAAAATTTTTTATTGGTTTTTTTACACTTAATTACACTAAACTCTCTCAGGTGGTAGATGACTTTCATCAACCGGCGAAATACTACCACTTTGCTTATTGGAGGCTTGAAGTGGTGAAACCCATGTTTAGTCTCTAGAGCAAAGTTTCCGGCATCCCCCCTCCCCCCATACTTCTCCTTCAACCCATGCATGGTACTAAGTACTATAGATTTTGATACCTTTCGTGTTTGGGGTTTTCATAAAAAAAAAAAACTCGCATACAAGTTAGGCAGTAATATAAAATACAATTTCCGTAAGTCACGTTTACAGTGGGACACCTAATTCATGAATGGGTCTTTTAAAATTCTGTTCCATATATTCAGTGACGCACAGAATTTGTGCATTTCATAAAAATTTATCATGAGGACATTGCCCGTACAATAACGAAATGGAATAAAGAACCTTAAGTATAAAGTGGCCAGACGTCCCGGATTATGTGGGACAGTCCCTGATTTAAGTAGTTTGCCCCGCATTGCAAACTGTCCCTGAAAATGTCCCGGATTAGACATGAAGCCTCCATACTTCGCATGATAATTGTAACTTTGGACAACAAAAACAAATACGTATGTATTAATTTCATTATGTTTATCAGTATTTTTAAAATGAAAGTAATATTAAATCTAAATTCTAAATTAAAAAAAAATAATAATAATTTCAAATTAGGAAAAATTAATAAAATTTACTCCGCCGAAAAATATATTTAATTATATTATATAATTTCTATTGTCTTTATTTTTATTATTATTTTACAGAAGTACCTGTATAATATAGGTATTTCTGTGAAATAAAACAAATATAGACTATATTTGGTTTTGTTTTTTAAAGAAGTGTGATATTTTATTTTATAAGGTTAGTTCAAAGAAGTTTATGTATTTAATTTATATTTTGTATTCACGTGAATATTTTTATAAATAAAAAAAAAATTGAAAATATATGTATATTTAATTGGGGGGGGGGGTTGTAAATCGATGCCGCGCATTGGAATACTAAAGATCTGGTCACTTTACTTGAGTAGCTTAAATAACTTAGTCAATTAGAAATAATCTGATAAAACTGATAACTGACTTCCGTAAAAGTGATAAAAAATAGCACGTGCCTAGTGAAAGCCGATGGTTTTCATTAAGCATATGCTGTCTTTCTCAACTATAAATATATTGACTTTTGTGCTTGCAAAATTCCGTATCCAGCCAGAAAAATGATGGGAGGGGAAAGAAAGGGTTAAACACACGAAATGGGAAAAAACAAACAGGCACAATAAGTTAATTTTGCTATCCGATGGTGTCGTTATTGTACATAGCATGAAAATGGATTGTCTTCTTTCACCATGCAAGAGGCTCAATGGTTGTGAATACGCGCTCCTTTATCTCCATTTCCAATTATGTGTATAGCAAATATAATCCTTCCTCAAAAAAAAAAAAAAAAAAAGAAGTCTAAAATTTAGACATGGGGAATAATTATGAATTGCAGTTTTAGGTAAAAATATCGAAATTACCTGAAAGCTCTTATTTTTGTTTCAGGTACAAAATCTTTATAGATCAATGTAATAGAAAGTGAAATATTTAATCTACTGAAAATCGCTACAACTGATGTTTTGTTCTGGTAAGAGATACTGATTTCTACTTAATTCATTTTTGTACAGTTGTATTTAGAATGACTTAAGGTTAATAAACTTAACTAACACATTTATTTTCTAATTTTAAATAAACTTTCGAATTTAAATAATATTTGCTTTCCTGAGGTAGCCTTTTTTTTTTTTTTTTGTTCAATCCTACTAAGTTAATTTCAAAGTGACATAGAAAGATTTTATTAACATCTCATTTACGAAACGCACGTAATGATGGAAAGACCATTAAAGTTAATATTCAAGGAAGCTTCATAATATGATTGCAGACGCATTATTTAACAGCATTAGAAACGCCTTCATTGTCCTGTTTATGCAATTGCATGAAACAATTTATTTTTAATTAGTTTGGGAAAATTCATTTTCAGAAATGACGCGCGTGCCATTGTTAACGGAGGAGCAGTGATCTGCAACTCAGGGAAAATTATTCATAAATATTTCTTAAAACACACCGAATTAAATATACATGACCAGAATTAAGTATTAATTATCGGATTTGTATATGAATTTCATCCATTTTTGGTATAAAACCTATTTTATATTAAACATGCCGAATACAAAACACTTATGAAGGAATAGATCCCTTTCTGGGCAATAGAATTCGCAGACGTTCATTCTTAAAATTCCTCTAAAACATGTTATTGGGTTTTATTAATTTGTTCCAGTTTCTTGACATATACGTAAATAGCAGTAGAACAAATTAAAACAAAGATATCACTCTAATTAACAGACACATTCTTTTTTACTATTTTTTATTTATTGATTTTTTTTTTATTTAGTTTCTCTAAGATTCCTTAGCAGAGGTGAAAAGGTGGCAGTTTCGAGGACAACTGCCACCTCGAAACGGTGCCGCCTGGGTTTGGCACTCAACTAATAATAAGTAACAACAGACTTCTCTAATGGGTAAGTCTTACTTATTGAAAGTATAAGAAGGCTACTTTGGGAAAGATTTCACAACATAGGATGTCATAATAATAAGGCTTAATGTACAAACGTCGGTTGGCCTTAAAATTCAACTATGTAACAACGATATATTTGTAATAAACAAGTTTGAATAGCTTGAATTTTCCATAGCTTCAGGCTTTCTGCCATAAAATTTTATTAGATATACGATGAGGAAAGGAGTTGGAGAGAGAACTGATTTGGCGAACACCAGCATTAGTGGAAAAAGAAGGCAGAGCCGTCCACCATCACCCACTTATAAACAAGCTTCTATAAGATGAAAGTTGTTTAGAACCTGTCAGCCTATTGGACAATCTCTGTACCACCATCTGTTGGAGGAAGTTTGAACTACAATAGACCACTTCAATTTATTTTCAAACTCATTGAGGATGACTGCAACAACACTGTTGACATTTGCAGAGCGCCAAAAAAAAAAAAAATTTTTTTAATTTATTTTATTATTATTTATTTATTTATTTATTTTTTTTGACGTAGAGAAAGCAATACAGTATTTGTGATGTGCTTAAGCCAATAAAGGTCATAAAAGCATTTCTGTTGACTGAAATATACGGAAATACATGTGAAGGAGGAATGTTTTAGAGAACAGAAAAAGAAGGGATAAATGAGGAAGACAAAAAGTTACTTCTGTGAATTTGGAGTTGAACAGTGAAAGAATGGATATTGACTGATTCAGGCACGAGTACGGACTGCTTTGGAAGAGAAAGGTGAAAATAGTGCCAATTCAAAAAAACAATACCCATGGAAGTATCTATAGAAAAGGAACACAAGAGAAAATCAGAGAATAGAGTTCATTAATTAATCTGACTGCCTGCCTTCTTTTAAACAATGTCGGTTTGATTTTGAGAGAAGTTTAGGGGAGTCTGATTTCGGATTTGTACAGAGTCAGTAGCTGTTTAAAGGAAAAGTAATGCCGACAGAAAGAAAAAGAAAGCCAAGTTTTTTTATATTTTTTTGATGGAGAGGAAAGAATATTTGTGATGTGCTTATGTCAGTAGAGATTACAAGTCAAAAAAATCCAAAAAAGACATTTGATCTTGTCTAGAATTCTAAGTGTCATCGAAGATAGCTATAGGAGCAGTAGACTCTTTATTTGTGAGAGATAAGACAGAACTGAGTTTCAGACGAATTGAAGCTAACTACGATTTCCTCCTCCACTGTAGAATTGCCTGGAGATCGGCATTTAAGGAATTGGTGGTTAATATTCGAGAAGTTGATGCTGTTTGTGAAGGGCAAGTTTTTTCAAACTGGAAGGTGAAATGTCGTGTGCTGTCATTAGAAAAACTGAATAGTCAGTGGAACAAGGTCGTTAATTATACAAAAGTAAACGAGTGGGTGAAAGAACTGAAAGTTGGGGGACATTAGCATTACAGGAAAAGTTAGTGAAGTGGACATGGCACCCTCTACCACCACCACCACCCTCAGTAAGCGGTCAGAAGGTAAAGTGGCTAACGAATTGGCAAAAAAGGATAATAATCAAAAAGACCGTGCTTGTTTAGAAGACTTTTTGCTAAACACAATAAAAAGCCTCGAAAATGTCAAGCGCAAATGCTTGAGTTTCACCAAACTTTTCCATCGAATTTATCCAGAGATGAATAACGTAAACCAATATATCACCAATAGACACTGACCACCATTAATCAGAATAAATACTTCAAGATAAGTGTAAGCTATGGTGGATTTCTCAATTATGTTGGAAAGATTAGAGGTTATTGTTATCATAGGGTTTCAGAAGCATCAGTAAATAAGGCCATATTGCTCCGTATACAGTACAGTATGCTGTCTGTAAATTGCGCATACTCTGTGGTCGATTTCCTGTTTGCTGGACGAAAAACCCGAGTTCCCGAGAGAGAAAAACCATGCTGCCTTGGCTTGAGGGAAAGATTAGAAGCAAATGCAATGTAGCAATAACTGGAAGAGATTTGTCACTTTTTTTTTTTTTTTGGAACTAGCTGGAGGTGAACATATTTTCATGGCTGTTTATGGCAAATAAAAGTGTAAAAAGGCGACAGAAAACAGGTACAAACTAGAGGGAACAGGTTTTGACCACAAGTGGATTGCATCAGGATCCGGAGCATTCTTTTCATCAAGTTTGTTCAGAAGTCATCTAATACGTTTCTATCGGGAGGCGACAGGAAGCATTGAGTGGAGTGTTCTTAGTATGGTAGGGCGTGATTTGCCAAGGTCATTAATAGAAGAGTTAGAAAAAATGTAGACTGCTAATAAGACTTCTTTATCTTTAGCTTAAGTTGCAACAGAACCAGCAATTTGTAACAGAGATTCGAAATACGGATCGACAGAAGTTACGGCAATAATTTTGACAAGAGACCAGAAGGCGCAACTACCGCTTGGAGAAGAAACAAGTTTTCTACTCTTAGCCTGTTCAAAATCGAGTCTATGTGATTAGTAGCTATTTGAAAAACAAGGATTTATATAAAGGGCGAGATTTTAGGATAGATTTCGAAATAAAGGATTTCATACCTACAAGAATAAAAACTGTCATATTAGGACCACTCCAGAATTACTTTATTTACCCGCGTGTCGTCCGTAACCTTGCGTGGTTTTCTGGTCGGTTTTCCTGTTTTTTATAGATAAAAAAATCTTAGTTTTCGGGTGCAGGTAACTTGCTATCATCGCCTGAGACTGACTAACTCAGCCACGGAATGAAAAAAAATCCATAAAAGTTCTTCACGTCATTGACGGGATTCGATCCCTATTCTTTTCCACCCGGAGTGGGGAGGACGGCGATGTTAATCACTGTGCTACCCAAGAAGATCCCCTAGAAGAATAGTTTCACTCATTGAGAAAATACTGAAATCTGAAAATTTAAAACCGTAATCCAACCGAGAGAAAGAGGAAAAGAAATTACGCAGATCATCTCATTTCGCATTCTTGCAATTCCAAAAGAATGCAGAGAATTTCTTTTGCGAAGGAAACCGTAAAATCAGAAAAGCGAGATATAAAACAGTAAAAAGGCAAAGACAAATATTGAAGAATTCGGGTATAAATTTTTCAAGTGATATTTTGGTAGCAACCGCAGAAGGAACTACCGAAATGGAAGTTTACGGAGGTCTGGAAGTTTATTTGGGGCAATTAATGATATAGAGTTAGGAAATTAAAGTTTAATGTGTAAGAGTGATGATGATATAAAGGCGAGTACATTGGGTAAAACAACATTCAAAGTACGTTACTTCAATAGAAGCTAGAAAAAGCAGAGGGGCTACTTCAATAGAAGCTAGAAAAAACAGAGGGGCTGGAAAAAATGGCAAATGACGTTTAACAGTGATTGATAAATGCAAGGTACTGCATTTGGAAGCAGTAATCCCAGAATAATATACCATTTCGGCGGTACCAAACTCAAGGTAGTGGAGTATGAAATGATCTAGGAAAAGAAATTCTCTGCGTCCAGAAAAGCTGCTAGAACAGCCCATGAGATTCTGTCAATGGGAAAAGGTGATCATCCCATTATTTTAAAGCAATGAAGGCCACAACTGGAATACTGCATACAGGTTTTGAAACTTGATTTTAGGTAGGATATAGACCTGTTGGAAAAAGTACAGAGAATATCAACAAGATTAAATAATAAAACAGTAGAAATTCTTTACAGCAACCTCTTTTTAACACCGCACGTTATAGCGACTATTCGTACCAGCCTTTTCTATTATAACGACTCAAAACTTATAACGACTCAAAATTTTCCCGTTCTATCTTGTTTTTCACTTTTTTTTATTACAATATTCACTTTTCAAAATGAATTAACGCTAATCTGTTAAAGCAATGACAAGCTTGCAGGGTGACTGTGGGAAATCATCTTGGCAATTTCCCAAGCTCTTTGGCGTAATGAAATTAACTTCGAGTAAGAACTTAGACTTCATTATACAGTATGTTTATCGATATGCCAATCGCAGAAAAAAATAAGTTACAAGCTATAGATAATGGTGTGCATTGAAAACCGACATCGCTAAACGGTTCGGCTTTCTGAGAGTAGTACACTGTTCACAAATCTTAAAATTCGCGAAAAAAAGATTGAAAGCTTAATGAAATCTAAGGAAGGATCACAGCACTAAAGGTGAATATCTGGCTCTTGAAACCTTGGAATTGCCAATGATGATGCGTATAAAGAACATGCCCGTTAAAATTTACGTAACAGAGGTAAAGATGTATTTTTTTTTTTCTTAAGAGTTTACCAATATTTCATCATTTCTTAGTGTATTAAAATAAAGTATTGTATCTATAGTACCAATCTGGCTGTTTTACAGAAGAGCATTAACCCTTTTTCTAATTCTTGATTTTAATATTTTCTTCATTTGTTTTTAATCATTCATTATGACACTTTCATTTTTACTGATAACTTTCTCAAAGAAATAGTGGAGTCAAATTAAAGTATTTTATACTGTTTGATTTTAATGTTTTCTTTCTGTCCACATTGTGGCTTAAATGAGACCTCGAGAGTTGTTACCAGAGGCTGCCCACAGGGGTACATTCTTGGGCCCCTGTGTTGGAACATCATTTTTGATAAATGGCTGGGTAAACCTTTAATGTTCGAATGGTAGCGTATGCTGACGACCTAGCTATCTTGGTCGGCAGATATTCTAGAAAACAACTGGAAGACACTGCAAACTCGGTATTAGTGGAATTATCCAACTGGACCTTAACTCATAAACTTCAATTCTTCTGCCAAAATGTTCCAGAAGCTTCTGAAAGGAAGGTTGGCTCCTAATCATCCCCCCGCCCCCCCGCAATCAAATATAATGGAAAGGTGATACACTATAGTTCTACGGTTAAATATTTGGGCATACTACTGGATGACCATCGAAGTTTCCTACAGCATGTGAAGTATGCCACAGGTAAATGTAAGGTTCTGATGGTAAAACTAAGGCAGATTGCGAAACAATATTGAAGAATTAAAGGACTCACGTTGTGTCTCTACTATAACTGCACCTTCTTGGCAAATATTTCCTAAGGTGCTGGAGCTTGGGAGTTTCGCGTTAACAAAGTTGTGATTATTAATCGACTGCAGCAGGCTCAAAGATCTGCTCTTCTTTTGATGTCACGGGCTTGTAAAACTACCCCCACTGCTTACAGGTCCTACTTAGCAAACTCCCAATTCAGTACGAGATACAATACAGATACCTGCTTTTTCATTTGAGAAAGAATATCCCTCTATCCTTTGGTGGTGTTCAGTTAAACCTAGAGGAAAGTTTAAATAGTGAAAACAAGAGACTGCGTACTCATTTTGTCTCCTTGTGGAAACAAGACTGGTCTTCTTCTTCTTCGGTCGGCTCCGTAACGAGAGAATTTTTGCCTGAGGTGAAAGAGTTTCTCAAAAGGATCTACTCTGGATGTCACCGAGTGTGTATGGAATGCTTCTTCTAACAGAACATGGTAGTTTAATAAGAAGTTGTTTAAATTTGGTCTCTCTGACCATTCCCCTTTGTCATTGTGGAGCTGTTGAATCTGCTGACCACGTTCTCTTTGATTGTCCATCTTATTGTGATCTTAGGACTGAACTGGAGTCATCAGTTCCAAACTTTTCTCCGGTTGTGAAAAGGGCCTTGGTGCAAACGAAAAATGTTTTTATCATTTTAAACTCTTTTTCTGGCATATTTTCAACACAACTACCACAAACTACTTATTGCGGAAACTTTAGAGATGAAACTACATGAAACTTCAATCAATATCCGTAGACCATTCCTATTGTCCGACGATTGTTCTTCACGCATGCGTGAAGAACAAACACAACAACATAAGACAAAAGTTTCGGATTAATTGTGAGGTGCTCTATTCCTGTGAACATGACGCCCCGAAACGTTCTAGTCCGACTTAAGGAATGTAGAGAATAATCCCCCCATATCCATACTTTTTTAGACCCCTAAATTTAACTCTAAAGTCAAGCTACAGGACCAAAGGAAATAATCGGTCCATATTCATTAAGTAGTTTAGACCTTCATAAATCTAATTTTATGTCAATCCACGTAATGGCTTCCTTGCTGCCAGAGGTATGGTGTTTGAAGACAGAAGTCTTGAGCGCTCATTGTTGAGACCATACGATCTAAACACTACGGTTATGACAGTGGGGAAGATGTCCCACATGTTTTGCAAAATTGATATCGCTTTCCCTAAGAATTATTAGCGAGTTGGACTAGGAGAGTTGGTTGGAAAATAAGCTTCCGATATCTAAAATAAAGGTTATAAATGATGTAATTTTTATAGTGTAAAATATTGTATTGTTGTTGATCATTTTGGTTTTACTGCTTAGGAAACTCGTGCTTGTGAACTTTCACCTTGTTAGGAGCCGCAGAAATATGGTATATTTGTAATTGTTATTGGTCCCTGAGAGCTGGACTTAATGTGTAGTTGTATAGTGTATATATTGTTTGGTTTGTCTAGCTTATGCCCTGACTGGATTAATGTCAATTACCGAATTTCCCCTTGCATAAGACGCACCTTTTTTCGAAAAATTTGGGGTCTAAAAACTGGGTGCGTCTTATACAGTGGTTGTAGATTTTTTACTTGCATTTCCTGCTTTTTCGCGCTTGTTGTCTTTGCGCTCATTGTTTCGCACTTGTTACCGGTATATTTGGTTACGTTTTGCCACGTTCTTCCCAGAAATGGCTCAGAAAAGATTTTCGTACAGTGCTGAATTCAAGTTAAAAGTGATCCAGTTTGCAAAAGTGAATGGAAATCGTGCTGCTGAACGTAAGTTTGGTCCTCCTCCAACTGAGAAAACAATCCGAGACTGGCTACGGGAAGAAGAAACCCCTACTGAAAACGCCACGGCAGAAGGCCATGAGAGGCAAGTCAGCAAAATGGCCTGATTTAGAGAGGAAATTGAAGATATGGATTGAAGAGCAAAAGGCAATTGGAATTCCTGTGTCCACAAAGATGGTTCAGCATGAGGCAAGAAGAACTGCTGATGAAAAAGAGGTTACTGATTTTAAAGGAGGACACAATTGGTGCTTCAGGTTCATGAAACGGAATGGACTAAGCATGCGTACACGCACCAGACTTGATCAAAAGATGTCTGAAAGCTATGAGCAGAAGGTCCTTGAATTTCATCGTTTTGTCAATCAATGTCGGAAGACACATCAGTTTGAGTTGGGACAGATTGCAAATATGGACGAAGTCCCCCTTCAATTTGATGTCCCAAGTAACAGAACTGTTGATAAGAAGGGGGTGAAAACTGTAACTGTGAAGAAAGTGGACATGAAAAGAGTCATTATACAGTTGTTCTAGCTTGTGCCGACGGAACCAAGCTGCCTCCTATGCTGATTTTCAAACGCAAAACAATGCCAAAAGAAGACATTCCTCGAGGAGTGATTGTCCACCTTCATGACAAGGGTGGGATGGATCAGGATGGGATGAAGATCTGGTTTGAGAAAGTTTGGAGCAGGAGACCAGGTGGGCTCTTACGCAAACCTGCCCTATTGGTGCTTGATCAGTTCAGGGCACACATAACAAAAAATACAAAGAAGATTGCTGCAGAGCAAAAAACAAAACTTGCCGTCATACCTGGAGAGCTTGACATCCCAGCTCCAACCACTTGATGTCAGCATTAACAAACCCTTCAAAGCTACCATGAGAGACGAATGGAACCAATGGATGAAGTCTTCTGGGGACAATTTGACACCAGCAGGAAGAGTGAAGAAACCAACTATACGAGACGTTTGTACCTGGGTGAAAAGATCCTGGGATAATATCAAGATTGAGATCGTTGTCGTCATTTAAGAAGTGTGGCATTTCAAATGCCATAGATGGAACTGAGAACGAGGCAATATATGAAGACAGTGATTCGTCATCAGACACAGATGATGACAAGCTAATGGATGGGAGTTTTGACAGTGATGAGGAGTTGTATGAATTTTATGATGAATAAAACTTGAGTTCAATAACTTTATGTAATACATTTTTTTTTTCCAATTTCGGGCCCCAAAATTAAGGTGTGTCTTATACATGGGGAAATACGGTATGTGTAATCATTAATGTCTGCATTCTTATGAACTTTCATTGTGGAAGACATAAGTGAGTCTTTTATTTGTGAACTTTCACTTCTGGAAGTTGCAAGTTGACTGTGAAGATTAAATTTTAAATTCCTGGGTATTAGTTGGAGGTTGATATAGTTCCTCTGCTGTCACTTAACCCTAAGGTCAATCTTTCTTTGGTTTAGTAACTTATTCTGCTGGTAATGTCACTGTTGTTATTATTGTAGCCTTATGCCTTTTGTGCAAGGTTTGAGTGTGGTATGTGCATATTTAGACTAATTAATTGTGCTGTATATGCTTTGATAATGTATTTGACGGTTATGTTTAATTAGCTTTGATGTTCTGATGTCTAATCACACTGAGATTGTTATGATAAAGTTGTTGAGATTTGAGCAATATACTCTATTTTTAACTTCTTGCTCTACCTTGTGTTCGACCTGAAGATGTATTTAAATATATTTTAGCCATTCTACTGGCCATCTGGCTAGTTAAGTTGTATACTTAAGATGATCCTTCTTGTATTTTATGAGTGTTAACCTTTTAGAAATTATATATAGAACCACAGATATTGTTGATTGTTCTGTAGATAATTTTGTGTAGTTACATAGTTACTCTGCTCTGTCCACATGATGTTAAACTGCGGCTAATGAGGGAAACCCTGGGGTCTGCCAATCAACAAATGAAATGTTCACATCCACCTTATTTATGTACACATTTCGGCTCTATATCAATATTCAGTGCTGAACATCTGCAATCTTGTTTCATCGGTTATTATCGTCACTCGGTCATTGTTATCTGTGTAACAAATTAAACTGTGTAACCAAGTGATCATAATAAGTGGAATGAGAATTACTGACAGAGCAGAATACTCCGTCAGTGATTCTCAATATACAAATATAGTTGTTAGTAAAGCTATACAGTACATAGCTAGATGGTATTAAAAGTCATTTTATCGGACTATCTCGGAATGTTTCATCATCCCTAGTGAGGATGAAACATTCAATAAAATTGTTCGTAAGAATATTCGTTAAAACCAATAAAAATGTGAAATCGGAAAAAACGTGAAGTTACCTGAAAGTTACTGATCGTAAAATTAAAGTAATTAAATTTATTAAATAAACAATAAAAAGTTTGGCGGGTTGCTAATAACGCCTCCCGTTTCCCCGAAAAGCAGTGGCCATTCCGCCGATGCTTATAATCGTTGTTTTTCCAATAGTCACTTCCCCGTACAAATGATGCGTTGCGAGGTCGCGATAACGTTTAATGAAAGTAGCAATACGAGTGCTGTTTTCCTGACATATTTTTAAAACGATATGTATTTTATCACTACTATTGCCGACTTACCATTCCGAGACTTGTCGGAGATTGAGTTCTCCGTTCCTGAGAGGCCTGAGCCAATTTCTAAACAGCGCTCACATCAACAGTATACTAGCCATACACAATTTTTAGGTGTCAACTGAACAAATTTTACTACAGTTAACAGAGCTCTGCTTTGTATGTACGTCTCGATAAGAAAATATTTTAAAAGGGTGCTGTAACGTTACCATGTGGCCGATCACAATGCCAATCATTGAAATGGGCGGAAGACTCAAACCTTTCACTGAAACCCCACCTAGATTTTCTGTCACTTTGGTTATTAGACAAAAATTAGCACTACTTTTATGTCGATTTGCGTATATAGGATTGAAAACAATATAAATACATGTACATTACATTTACATTTCAGTCACATTCCTCCTGTTTTCTTCAGTTAATCGAATTATTACATTTCCCAAGATTAAACAACTAATTAACTTTTCAAGAATTAACTAATTATTAAATCATTAAACAATTAGCATAAATCATTCATTTTAACACCACTATAGGTAGCCTTCAATGTAATATTCATGCAAATTGTTATAACCCACGATACTTTTTTCCTTTTGGATTTTAATAAAAATTGAAATACAGTTACATATTTCACAGATCTTCCGTAAATAATTGAATAAAAAATAATAATAGCTCATTATTTCATATATTTTGGAAATTGATAACGATCCCTTTTAAAAAAGGAGGAAAACAACAGCCACTGTAAGGTGGTTGTTTGTTCTGGAACCGAGAATTTTTCTTTTCTGAACATGAGCCTTATTCATTCCTCCTATCAGCGTATTGTCATGATCGGAAATTCCACCACTTAGTATAATATGGATTCCTGAGATACGGATGGAAATGAAAAAATCTGTCGGATTTATATATGTCCAATTTTTATTAACTGGAATGGCTTAACGAAACTTTCTAAAAGTTTTTTTTTAATACAATACAAAGTCGTTCCGAATATAAAATTTCACGAAACTCGGTTCACTGGAAGTCGAGTAGCTTCAATATGGCCTTTGTGGACGGCCATATTGAAGGTAATAGAAATTTTACATTTTCCAACACTCTTTAAAATGAGAAAAGGGGATATTTTTTGCTATTTGGCATCCATCGTGATATGCTTCTCCGACCATTCTGATTATCTAATTCATCAATACCTTTCCGTCTGTAGAAAGATGAATGGCAATTGAATCTGGATTTGTTCTTATAGGCAGTAAGATTATAACTTTAGAATCCAAACAAGAAATTAATGAAGGGCAACGGCACGAAAGCTTTATTACACACTTTCCCAGATTAAGTCAATTTTTGTCTAATTTCCTTTCGTATGTTAATGTACTGTGACGGCAGATTAAATGCCAGAGATTTAACATAAGCTACTTTTGAATTTTTTTTTTTTTTTTTTTTTTTCCGAAAGGTATTAGAATTTAGGTATTATAGTAGTTAGTACCGTGTGTGGGTTTTAAGTTGAAAAGCTGTTGTAATTGTTTTTTAGGAGCATCGGCAACTGAGGCCATATTGCTCTGTGTGAATTGTCTGTAAATAGCGTAGGTTCTGTGGTGAATTTTCTGTTTGCTGGAAAAAAAACCCCAAGTTTCCGGGAGAAAAAAGCATGCTACCCTCGCCTGAGACCTCAGCCACGTTGTGAAAAAGGCCCATAAAAATTGCTCCCATCATCGACGGAACTCGAACTCAGGTCTTTTCCGCCCAGTGTGGACAGGATGCAATCCTACCAACTGTGCTACCCACGAGTACTTAGGTTGAAAAGCAGACGATACGTGTGGATATTAGACTTTAATTCTGTAGACAGCAATTTTCAGGAAATACGTGAAGGATGTTCTGGAAATCAGTAGAAGAAATAAACGAGGAAGAGAAAAAGTTGTTTCTTTGACTTTAGAGTTGGGCAGTGAATGGATTCTGACTGGTTGCGGCACGTGTTCGGATATTCAATTCAGAATAACAGTGCCCATGGAACTAATTATAGAAAATGAATGCAGCAGAAACTGAACGTTTATGTCACAGACAGTGGAAAGACTTTGTAAGAAACTGTCATTAATTAACCTCACTGCTCGCTTTTGAATAACGGCTAACTAAAAGCTTGAGAGGTTCTAGCGGCAACCAACCAGATATCAGAACAGTATTCCCGTGTTAGGGCGGATTTGAGACTTGTACAGAGTGAGTAGTTTAGAAAATTAACGCCCAGAGCGAGAAACAAAACCTAGTTTTTTTCGATGAAGAAGTAATAGTTGTAATGTGCTTATACCAAGGAAGATTAGAATTTAGGGTAGTCCTTAATATATGTGGTCTTCTCTAGAAATTTGATCTCATCGAAAATGAGCAAAGGAGCAGTAGACGCTTTTTGCAAGAAATAAGACGGGATTGAGTTTTAAAAAGATTGATGTTACCAGAAGACCTGATGAAAAAAGTTCTAAAATCTAGTACGCTAGATAAAGCTAAAATTAATCCGCAAAAGAAAAAAAAATTCTGTACCAGGTACATAATGTGTCCTACCGCTAGCATATTTAACGTGTTTTTCATTTAAGCATCATCGGCAGGCGTTAAAAACGTTTTAATTTAATCCCAGATAATAATATAACAATGTTTTTATTTTTCTTAATAATAATTGCATATCGGTTACTGAAAGTATTGGTCTATGATGACTAAAGTAGGATATATAATTTTTACATTGAAGAGATTTTAGTCACGACTAAATACACCATCTATAGTTGTTCCATTACGTGTAGTATTTATCGAGAAATCTGATGACATGTCCAAGTTGAAGAATATTTTCATAAATGTGCAGAACTCTTTTTCAGCCTCAGAGTTTAATTTTAAAGAAAAAAAACACCAGACGCGTTTTAGAATTAACGCATTTCCCAGTTTCCGAAAGTTTTTTTTGTATCTTAAAACCTTAATATTTATGTTTCTAAATTCCTTATCTTTCCAACGTTATGCTATTCGTCCACATTATCCCGTTTATTACGTGAGAAAATTTCCTTCATCACATGTTCATATTTTCCACTATCCCAAATAAACTACTGCAATTTTCAGAGGTTTGAAAGTTTTTTCTCTAGTATAGAGCTAAGATGAAGCTCCGTGCAAAAAATGTCAGTAAATTTGGTCCAGCAGAAGATAAATTAAACTGGAATACATTTTCGTAACGCTTTTCGCATGACGGTTTTTCGTTACAAAATTTTTTGAATAAAGTCAGTAAAAACGTTTTTAACGTCAATAACCATATATTTCTATGAAGATCTGTGAGCCATTAGACTTTAATAACTGCACTGATTTAACAAGAAACGAAAGGAGCCGGAATAATATGACACTAGTAAGTATTTACATGGCAACCCCAGTCAGGAATTCAATTATTACAATAGTGACTTATGAAAATAAGATAAAGACTGTAATTAATTGTTATACATTACAGATATTATAACTGTATTGATCTACAGTTAAGAACGTATCAGGATCAGCAAAGCGTACATATTTTACGCAAAGGGCATGAATAAACTATACCATCTCTAATAATGCATAAAATTAGATGAAACCACAGGAAAACTTTTTAAAGACAAGATAGAGAGGGTTATGGATGAACCTCTGCAATCGCAGGGATGGGGAAGCAGACATACTATGAAAGCAAAGGCCGTAAAGGAGAGAAAAGCTTATCGTTCCGTCAGGAATGCTGCCTTTAGTAACCCTGTTTCGGTTAGCATCGAGATGTTGGATGAGTTTCAGCATTTAAATCAAGTAAAACTATCTGCCACGTAGCCATATGCTAACAACACAATTCTGAGAACTATGAGGTAACTGGGTGGTATACTTCATCTGCATTTGCTCCGAATGCTGGGGTTGAAATAATTCGTTTCGAGTAAATAAACTATGAACAGACACAATTTGACCTCAGTAGCCCTTGTGTCGTTAAGCCCAATACCAACAACAACAACAACAACATTAAAATAATTCCTTCTAGTATGTTTACTGTGGCCGGCAATGTAATTTCTTGAATTTTCTCATGCAGCCGAGGCAGTCGTAGGGCAGCTGCCAAATCATTTGTACTCTAGGAAAATTGTCTATCGTAAACCCCAACAACGTCTGGCTATAATCGATTGGAGCGTACAAGTTTTTTTTTGAGTTTTTTCAGAGGTTTTCCAAAGATCTCTACGGCCCAGAGAATGGTAAACATAATCAACAGTTCACTTTCCAATTTTTCTTTATTATTTTCATTCTAAGAATAAAAGAAAAAAATCTTCTTAACACTTTTTTCTTCCTGTGCTTCTTCCAATTGTGAAAATCTTCCAACACATATCAGTTACATAAACGCAAATCACGTTCCTATGTAATTACAGCCTGCTCACACCTATCCAACTTATAAATTGCGACTTTTCAGACATAAAAAAGTTACTTATAACTAAAAATAACTATGTGGGCGTCATGGAAAAAAGAAATTCTGCTCCACGTGTCCTTGGTGTATTTTAACACTCTTTTAAGCATTTAAAAGGTTTAATTTATGATTTTTCTTCTTTTTCTGTTAGAAAATTAGCTAATACTATTTAACGCATACTAGATTGCAATTCCACTGACTTACCAAAGACAACTGTACTTGGGTATGCCAAATGAAACAAGATTTTGATTGTTTGAATTTAAATTATGCGCCACCATGGATATAACTTTAGGGTAGCGGTTCTCAAACTGTGCGCTGCGGCGCCTCAGGACGCCGCGGGATATTTTAAATTTTCGAGGGAAACACGGCGATACTCGACATCTGTCGGACACCGCGCGAACTACTAGCTCGAGGTAGTTCACAGTTTCAACATTACTTAATAAGCTGTTTGAACCTAACTACTTAATAAACGTAACTGTTAGGTATTTCTTTTGGCCTAGGAGCGCCGTGAAAAAATTACTGACACACTAAGGGCGCCGTCAACCGAGAAAGTTTGGGAACCTCTGCTTTAGGGTTTGGTATCAAATGTTTTTGCTGAACAAAAGAGCACGTTGATTGTTCTGTATGCGCGGGGATTGATGGGCAATAGCACAGAAAATGTGGCAATCGCTGGGAGAGGTGCATTCACGCTAGCACAGTGCAGCACTATTCGGTTTTTTTACAGCAGAGGACGTTTCTCCAATAGAACTTCACAAGCATATGGGTCTACCTACCTACACAATCATCCATGATAGACACAGTACAGGAATCTGCGCGAAGTGTGTTCCCAATAGTTTCACGATGAACAGAATGTTTCAGAAAGACTGCTTACAGCACCTAAAGCGATAGGAAGAGGAAGAAATATTTCTGGAAATATCAGTAATCACCAAGGCCGAAGAAATTCAAGACTTTCGAAGCGCCGATTGAAAAGTTCTTAACCCTCAAGCTCAGAGTTAGGACTCTTCAGTCGGGACTGCTGTTATCCAATATGTGGAGGAGGGATCACGGGTCCCTCCCCTGTGAATTTCGAGTTTTTCAGCTTGCACATGTAGAAATGGTCTCGTGAACACACATAACAATGGTTAAATATGGCCTAAAGATGCTAAGCATCATAAAACCAACAAAATAATTTATATGAGGGAAGCGCGTCATAACTCTCAATTTGATTAAGACTTAGTAATTGACAAAAATTTCTCCAGTTCTCCTAATTTCTGTAGACAACACTAAATTTACTTTGCCGAATTATATCCATCATTTGCAAACTGTAATTCTTGTTTTTCAACTTTCATTTCTAATTCTATTTAAACCAACCTGAAGGGCTAGCGAAAACAGGATTTAAGCCCCGAAGGTTAAGTTAACAAAATAAAAAACATTACTTTGTTTAATCTTCTCCCGTATTTTAATATTCAAGTTTTATTCGTCATTTTTTGATTCTCGATGCTATTAGAATTTATCTTATAAGGTGTCCGTCCAGTTCCTTTACCTTTCAGAATTTAGAGCTTCCATTTTCGTATAATGGTATTTATATATAGCTCATAGATCAGCACCACTTTAATTTAGCGTTGCATATCAGTTTACCCTCTGACGATAACCTGCAGAAAGCTGTAAAGATTTTGTTTTTCCATAAGGGACAAACAGTGTATTAGAAATACAAAAATATACGACGTTCGCATATGATCATTTAATTATAATTAAAGTCATTTCGTTGCTCTTTTTATTTTTTTAAATTTTATTTTCTGATTTCTTCATATTATCTTTAAATATCTAGTATGCCCTTTTTAAATGTCGACTTTTGATTAAATGCACATATTTTCATTAAGGACTGTCCTTACTATTTTCATATATATATATATATATGAAAGCACCCAACGACCACATAATGAATATAAGTGTTATGTATTAATGAAAGTTTAAGAAAAACCAGTGGAAGAAGAAAAAGGGAAAGAAGAGATAAGCGAAAATGTCAACAAGAACTTCTCAACCTCCAACCCATGCCCGATACTAAGTACTATAGGTTCTAATCCCTCTCATGCTCGTCGCATATCGCACAACCCTGGCGTCTCTTCATGTATCAACCACCAGAATTGCACGAAAAAGTGACAATATAGTGTCTTCTGTTTCTAACATGCCATAGCAAAGCACTATTAATAAAGGAAATGAAATAAGGAGGATTTAAATTGAGAGTACAAAATTATTTAGATAAAGTAACATGATAGGTATAAGAGAGGATATATAAAGCAGGCATGTGTTTTACGGTTGACACGACAGAGGAACTAAAGAAAAATGTATAGACAGAACAGCTAAAGAACTTAGTTAACATAAAGAACTATTATCATAAGATGGAGCCCGGAGTCATAAGAAACACGTAGTTGAATTATATAAAGATACTGGATAGAGAAAACAAAGGCAAAATGGTTTGAGAACTTACCTAACATAATGAATGATTACTACAAGATGGGCCCAGGAGTCAAAGAAACACGTGGGCGAAATCTATACTACATAAGGACGGTGACAGTAGCGACATAAAGCAGTCAAAAATGTGTGTGGAAGGAATACGTATATAAATATTTTTTTTTTGAATGTTATAAACAGGGGGCAAATGTAGCCAGAATTAAAAAGACAGAAATAAAGAATTTAGACCAGCGCCCGAGCCAAAAGATGAGACCGAAAAATGTGAAATATCACCCATAAGACGCCATAAACCAACCACAACAAGAAAAGAAAAGAAAATAGGAGACATCAAGGGTTAAGGGTATAGTGATGAGTAGTCATGTGGAAACATTCTGCAAATTTCATTCATAGGTACATGTTTTTCCACAGTACCAACTAGATGTATTATATACAAACCCAACAAATGAGACAAGGGAAAAGAAGTAACTGAAAACCTACCGATCTCGGAATATGACAGCTTTTATCTATCCAAGAGGGGACAAATCCAAATATAACTGGACAAAAATAAGATGCAAAGAAATGGTCAAAAAGTCTATGATAGAATTTTCTAACGTTGAGACATTGAGAAAGAATAATATTGTAATGGACACTCTTTGAAATATCGGATAGCCAATGAGTAAAGTTGAAAACATTAAAATTAAAGGCATCACTTATATATATCACTTATATATACATCACTTATATATATATATATATATATATATATATATAAACAAAAGTTATAATAGTTAGTACACCCATTATCAATATATCCAAGCACAAAAAAAAAAAAAAAAATCCCAAAATAAGTTCCCGGGGATATAGATGGCCAAAATCTTTAATAAATTTTTTACGATGAAGATATTCCTTCTATCCTACCCCACCTCCCCCGTGTTCTCGGCAGAACAGTGATAATAACCACCGTTCTCCCACACCGGATAGAAAAGGTCTGGGTTCGAATCCTGTCAATGACGCGGGGAATTTTATAATCTTTTTTCACTCAGTGGTTGAGTTCATCGGTCTCAGGCGAGGTTAGCAAGGTTTCTGCACCCCCGGGAAACTCGTGTCCAACAAAACAGGCAATTCGACTAGAGAACACACGCCAATTATGGACGTAATACACACTAGTAGACGAGGTAATTCTGGTGTTCTAATTACGACAGTTTTTTTTTTTTAATCCTACCTCCCCTACAGAACGCCTGAGATTCTGCAGTGTAGCAATAATTATTTTAAAAAAAAATCAAGTACACTGGTTGGGTGTACTTGTGTACTTGACACAAGTCCAAGAATAGACATAAGTCCGTATCTTCAGACTTAGTGAGAGTGGTGACGATGTTACTTACCACCCGACTGAAAAAGTTCGAACTGCATCGATAACTCCGGAAGTTACTGAAATGTATTCATGTAGGTTTAAGTCAGATGGTCTGAAGAGGATGTATTATTTTTATCCAAAATTATTCTTGATTTTTCATCCTGCAAACAGACAACGGCTCTTAGAGCGCACGCAAATTCACAGACACGAGACACTGACATCCATGACGTGAACTACTTGGCTTTAATCCAAAGCAACTCAGAGCGCTTATTCATTTCATTAAAATAATAATAATAAAAAAAAATTCTCTTTGACTTCCTTTAAATTCATTAAACTTAATTTTGCGTGATGCGAAAATAATGAAGTCATAGAAGTGGTCAAAAAGAGGTTAGCTTTGAAAGCAAATTTTAACATTAAACTTTGAAAGTTAGTTCAATCGTTTTGGCTACTTTCATTCCACATTTATTACTGATTTATCATTTGTTTCAATTCATTGACACTCTTTATATTATAGCCATTAAATTTCAAGGGTATCATGTCATAGCTAATGTTGTATAGAATAAGTTAGTACAATATAGGAAACGCCACAGTTCAGCTCCTTCAACATAATTTCCCCACTCCACTTGGCCTTGTAGTAATCACGGAATGTTACATCCTGTCACTTTGCCATGCACAATGCAAGCGTCCCTCCAATCAAGTTTTTCGTACAGGGATATAAAATGGGATGCAGGAGGTGGCTCTATATACGATATAGGAATCAGCTTAATCTAAATATGTCACACTGCATTCTTGCCAGTACACCGTGCAGAGAGCTGGCAACACTAAATTTATGTTACCACTCACAGTACAACGCAATGCAAAAAGATTTAAAAAAAAAAAAAAAAAAACTGTTTACCCTACCAGGATAGGTTAGTTTTCAAATATCCATTGTTCTTTTTTGGTGTTAAATTCAAATCTTAGAAAAAAATCGAGTCAAAGAACCTTGCAAAAGTAATTTCCTAAATGCAATGTACTGTGGCATGCTTCAGTAGAAGAGGAAAGGGTGATTATCTTATGCAGGTTCTGATGAAAGGTCTCCCGAAGTTACGTTGATTCTGCTATCATACAATGATAATCATTTAAGATTATCATACAATGATAACCTTACACCAAAGGTTATATAAACTTAAACGAGGAAAACTAAAATTTGCTGTGTGAAAGAGCGCAAAATGCAAACAAGTGAAAATATTTGGAAGTCTAATCAGATTAAAACAAGTTAGTTATGCATGTCAAGTTAGTCAAGCGCATGAAAGGTAACACGCAGTGCGTTACACTTCATGCGCTTTGTCGAAGTTATAATTCATTTGTTGTTATAATTCATGATTTATAACAAAAGGAACAAAAAGCAAAGATTTTCATGCGTGAACCGAGAATGTCACATTTCTACGCATCTGCAACGTTCCTCTCTCCAGCGTATGGCAACAAACATAATATCTATTGTTTCAGCTACAATATATGGTATACGGATAGCCTATGTATTATGTATGAAAAATAAATAAATAAATAATAATTGCCAGATTTCTATCGGTCCGATTTTTAATGAAATTTGGAAGGCCCGACCAATCTTTCGGAAGATCTAAATATAAAATTTTATGAAATCACTCCGCTGGGAGTCGAGTTGTTCCATGTGCGGACGGACGGACGGACAGGATGACATGACCACAATATGATCATTATGCATATATGCTAACACTCCTAAAAAAATAAAGTCTTAAAAATATATTATTTCATTCGGGTACTGAAATCGTATGTAAACGACAAAAAAAATTGTGTGTGTAATTTATACGTGTACATTATCAATTGGTGTTGCATCTTTATCCGAAGCTGTTTTCAGTTAAACTGAATGAATATGAAAGGAACAGACAAATCAAAACCATACAACCCTCACCTGAGCCCGACTAACTCAGCTATGTATTGAAAAAGGTTCATAAAAATTCCTAGCGTCATCGACTGGACTCGAACTTATTCCAACTCTCTCTTCTCTACCCGGATGGTTATATCGACTGTACTAACGCTAGCGTTTTAATACGCGACAGAGGATTTTGTAAGTTTAATAACTTATACACTGTGTGACTTTTGTTGAAGTTACTTCTTTATTACCCTTTATCGCTAGAAGAAAGTGTTCATCAGGGTTTCCCACTTCATTTTTCATTTTTTCTTCCAGATTGTTTTAGTTTTAAGTGTTTGCAACTGAAAACTATATGCTGACGAGGAGAAAATTAATAAATCCATACCTTATATTGACGACCATATCCATTACTGTGTAATTAATAACATTAAACTTGCAAAAAAACGTCATTCAAAGTACTTGGAATGATTAAAAGATCTGTCCTCTGTTTAATTCTAAACCATTATGATATTCTTGAAAAGATGGCTTGTATTATATGTATATATTCCGCACCTTAAATTAGTAACAGAAAAGTTCAAACAAATTTTATTAAGTTTTATGTTTTCAAAATCACATATTATTATTATTGCTCATATATTATTTCTCTCTGATTGAGGATTCCACCTCGTGACGGGTATTGCTACCAAGTACACAGGGGTGGTTGTTGTTATGTCTGGTGTTACTGATGGTTGAGGAACTCTCTGACTATCCTACATGTGTTCAGGATTGCGACTTTCTGGAGTTCCTTGTAGGTGTTCGCTGGGAGAGCTATTGCTACTAGGCTGTTATGTAGGTTGACACGATGATCGGGGGTGGTAGTAACTTGTTGCATATGCCACATCTCTTTGATCTCCTGTCTTAGGTTCGTGTACTTCCAGATTTTTTCCCCATTGGTTTTTTGCAGGTTACCAGTGTTGGGTACTGCTATGTCAATCAGATAAGTAGACTTTTCCTTCTTGTTCACAAGGGTCATGTCCGGTATGTTGTGCGGGATTGTCCTATCCGTTATTATGGTGCGGTCCCAGTAGAGCTTGTGGGTTGGGGTTTCTAGTACTGCCTGGGGTTCGTACTTGTAGAACTGTACACTTTCTTCAATCAACTGGTATTTCCTTGCTAGCTCCTGATGTATTATCCAGGCTACCTGGTCGTGTCTATGAGTGTACTCAGTCTGAGTGATTACCTTGCACCCCACAGTGATGTGTTGGATCGTGTCAGAAGCCAGGTGGCATCGTCGACATGTGTCACCGTTACCTATTGTGAAAAAGTCCGTGTTTCCCATGTTCGTTGGCGGAGTTGAACTTTCGTTCAAATACCGTCCTACATAAGATACTATACTATACATGTTCGTTCTCACAGTTCCTTCCTGTTCCTGGTACAGTAGCTTAATCAGCTGAATTATGTGGATTGGGAAACCCATAATAGCCATTGTTTCTCATAGTTTTCTCATATTGAACACAATCAAATGCTTTTGCATAATCTATAAAACACAAAACGACTGGAACATTGAATTCTTTGCATTTTTCAATAATCAGTCGTAGACTTAAGATCTGATCTCTGGTTCTTCTACCCCTTCTGAAGCCTGCTTACTCTTCTGCCATTTCTTCTTCAAGTTTTCTTGAGATTCTGTTCAATATGATTTTAAGAAGAATCTTGCTAGGCTAATAATCCTGTAATTTGAGCAACTTTTCAGATCTCCTTTTTTTGGTAAGGGGATGAAAATTGATTTCTTCCAATCTGATGGTCACCGTCCCGTTTCCCAAATTTTTACAATCATTTTATGAAAAAACTCGGCGCCCTTCACACCTGTAGCTTTAATCAATTCCGCTGGAAGTTCATCAATTCCAGGTGACTTGCCACACGTTAGTTCTTTGATGGCTTTTTCGACTTCATTCAGCAGTACTGGTTCATGATCACACTCTTGAAAAGGGGGTGGCAGATCATTAGTGCCAGCAAGTGCTCAGAAGAGCTGCTCACAGTACTCTTTCCGTCTTCCTTTGATTGAGTTCTTCCCTGTTAAAATTTCCCTTTTGGAGTGCTTAATTACATTAAGTTTTGGTCGGAATTTTTGTCTTAAGGACTTAATTACATTATACATATTTTTAGTGTTATTTCGTTTGTTGTGGTTTCGATTTATTTACACTTTATATTGATATAATCCTGTTTGTCCTACCTTAAACAGCGCTTAATGACTGCTTAGTTCCTGATACTCTTCGTTTCCTCGTACACCCTGGGCTTTTGCAGTTCTTCTCTGTTCAATAAGTTTAAAAGTGGCTTCTGTAATCCAAAGCTTCCTGATCTTTGACCTTTCTCTAATGTGTCTATTTTCTGAATCCTTAATAATGCTTTTTGTATTTTCCCACATTTCCTCAGGCAGCATATCGTCATCTAGTTCTAACAGAGTTTGAAAACGATTGCCTGTTTCAAGCATATAATCGTTTGGAATATTTTCTACATCCAATCGTCTAGGGAAAACCTTATTCATGATCTTTTTCAGCTTCAGCTTACAGTCTATTAAAAGACAGCCAAAGTCTTGAGCTTCAGAGAATTTTATGCGTATGTCGATGCCATGTGATGGACTAGTAGATGGAGTGACTTGATTGTGTTTGTTGAGATTCACTGGAGGTCGGTGCTTCGAAGAAAGTCTTCCAGGATATTCTTCCTGTATTTTATTTCTTGTCATCCAATAATTTGTTGGAGTTAATTTGCAGTTTGTTGAAATGACTGTCCCTGTGGCAACCCGGAGTCCTGGAGACACTTAATGTTTGAGTGCGATTTGTATGACAACCTACGACTACGCCTAATATCGGCAATCCAATATATACCAGACAACCAAGAACCCATACTGTTAGACACTCAAGAGGACTACAAGGCACTCAGTCAATATGCCCAGAATCTATTTTCTAGAAGGAAAACAATGATAGAAATACACCAAAGGCAACCCGACTAGAAAGAATGCAGGAGGTCAAACAAGTAAAAAAACTCACCATACCACAGAAAGACAAGACTTTTGGGTGATTTCGATGGCCTACTGGCGACCCAAAACTGCAACCCCCTTGTGCAGCTTTTTTTCTTTTTTTTTTTCGGGGAGAGGGGATGGGAGTATTTGCTCTTCTCCTCTCCTCCCCATATTTTAACTCTCGTGGGACATGGGCATGTCCCACTGAAAATGGGGGGCGACCTTCCTATCCGACCCCTCTTCTTCCTATTTTATCTCCCCGTCTTCACCCTCTCTCCCATCACTTTCTCTTGTACAGCGACTGCCCCACATGTCCAAATTTAAATCACATCAAATTTTGCCCGACCCTTTAGGCTCTCCAGAAATAGTTCTTTCAGCGTAAAACCCCACGCAGCGCTTTCTAAATGTAATTTTACTTAAATCAACTGCGATAACTCCAACCTTTATTTTAGGTCCTAGTCACCGAAATCCCAGGAAAGTAAGTGGCAGGACCTGCCAGAGTATAATTAGTCTCTTGGTACACCCGGCCAGCGTCCCCGTCGCTAGGTATGGTAACGCCGGGTCCCACTGGGAGCCCGGCAGCCAACAGGCCGGATGAACAATGGGCACAACAAACTACATACCACATGACCCATACATTATTTTTAAACCTCTGGCATAGACAGGGTACTGTCACTCGATACATAGAACATACACGGAGACGGGAGAAATCCCCGGAGCCGTCAGACCCTCAACAAACCTACACCTATACTCACGGCGCAGCCAGGATCATTGTTGAGGTGTAAAATAAAATAAAATAGTGAGTTACCACACTGTTTTCTGCTACCATCCCATCAATCGATCAAATATTTCCGAAGATAATTAAAAGGGAAATCACGGACACCTTTTTCGATGACCCTGTATATGAAATGGTCCTGGAAAGTAAAGTTTTCGTACAAAGTGAGACCAAGATCCGTGTGAGATGAAACCTTTATGAGCTTATTGCCATTTTATTAGAGCTTGGATGTCATTTTTGTTCCGCTTCTTGGTGATAGATATTTGGGCGGACTTGTTTTTCACCAATTCCGATTACAAGAATCTGTTAAATTTGGACCTACTTCCTTGTCGCCAGACTAATTTACCGCGGAATATATACATATACGTTTTTTTTTTTTTTTTTAATTTAAACTCAGAAATTGTTAATTGCTTCACAACCAATTAAATTCTCCTGAACCGATTAGTACTGGCTAGAAATGATTTTCATATTTCCATATTCAAAGTTAGACAACTCCAATTTTATGCTTCTTCCTTTCTATCGCACAAATTACCTATATTTTGATCTTTCCTTTTCTTTTTTCTTAATAGTAACAGAGTCCACTGTGTATACTGTTATGTGCATTGCGCGGTTTATCCTGTAAGCTGCCACAAAAAAAAAAAAAAGAAATAAAGGGGAAAAAAAAAAAAAAAAAACAAGGCTCATTGTTAAACCATTGTTCTGTCTTATCGGCTGCAGTAGTCACGATGATATTGGGAACCTCATATGGTCCCTGAGGGAAATATAAACAGAATTATACGTAAACAACAACAACAACAACAAAAAAAAAAAAATCACTTCACGAGAGAACATCAATGGAATAAAAAACATAAATACAGCAAAGAAGTAAGAAACACATACGCGGCCTATAAGTAGTAACTCTACTATAGCTTTAGTTCCTAAGAATTTAGTTCCTCAAGTATGTAAATACATAAACTAAAAAAGACTGTTTTTCGCGGTAAGTCGATACTTCCAATAATCTTTGGTACAGTTTTCACGTACTGGCAACTCTTTTGTGATTTCTGCGATGCACCATCACACACATACGGGTGGTTATTTTGTTATTTGGTTTTTAGGAGCATTAGCAACTAAGGCCATATTGCTCCAGGATATGCGGTGGTCATTCCCTGACCTTTCCGCATCCTCCGTCTTTGGTGGTGACGGGCTCGAACCCAGGTCTAATCAAGAAGCGTGTGCTACGCACTGCTGCTCCTTCCCACCTGGCTACGGAGGCGCCCCCATACGGGTGGAGAGAGTTGTCAAGCGCTAATTCAATTTATTGGCCCGCTATATAAAAATTCGGGTAACAAACGTTATCAGGATTTGTCATGTGAAGGGCCAATAAATTAAATTAATGAAATTAGTAATTACTGTTATCTGAAATGATATAAATTATACTCTGTTGGAGTAAGAATACTCAACTGGCCCAGATCGGCCTTCCGTGGAAAAGTCCATATTGCTAAGTCAGATAGTAGGCTTCCCTTTCCGGAAGTCAATCAGAAGAATCTCTTATTTCAGCCTACTCATATATTTCCATATTAAAATATTTCAAACTTTTTTTCAACGTCTTCCTAAATTCCAATTATTTTTCACTATCCCTCAATTAAGGAAGATGGAATGGATTGTAAAAGATTGTTTTTTAATGAGAGAAAGGAGTATGACCTTTTATTTTATTTTATTTTTTGATAATTAATAGAAACATAAAATTGCTTTAAGACAAATTAACGAATAAAAGATTAATAATAGAAAAAACAACAGACAGTTCTTTGTAATGAAATATAAAGTAATATTAAATTCATTCTTTTGTCCTCCTAGAAGGGCAGATTAAAACGCCGGGCTCCAATGTGGAAACTAACTTCAGTTATATAAATCACCATTATTTTCCATTACATTTACAAAAATTTGTCCAGCTGACTCCGCTTTCTTCGCTACGCTCAATTTCCTTATTTCTGCGTTTTGCTATAGCTTCCTGGCTTATCCTACAGGGCAGTGAAGAGTAATTGTTAACTTATAAGTTGTACAAATGCATCGTTTAACCTTCACGTGGTCGCTTCGACGGCCTCTACACAAATCGATTGGTCTAGAGTTAGCCAGTTCTTGGTAATTATTACATGCTAATAGTGCTCTTTTGTGCACAGCTTATGATTATTTTCGTCTGCTTATTTAACATTAAGAATGGGCTTAAACGGTGAAGTGTGCCTTGGAACTATTAAAAAATTCGAAGGCTTTATAACTAAAACGTTCCCCCTTCATATGAAAATATCTCTTCAACTAAGAGTATAATAAAGAAGGATAAGGCTGTTTAAAGTATCAGGAAGAAGAATCTTTACTTAACACAAATAACTCGCTCTCTCTCTCTCTCTTACACACACGCACACACACGGGGAGACATACCCTCTTACAGATCCCTCACTAATACAGTTTAAACGTAAATGTCATGAATCGTAATTAAAATGTCCCGGGAGTCATTGCGACAATACATTCTGATTTATTCATTTGAATTTTTAATACTCGCTCTTTATTATTAAATCACAACAAGTTATCCATGATGTGTTATCCATGGATCTGTGTTCGCTATAATCGTGTAAATTCTTTTAAATGCCAGTGAATAAAAACAACAAACCTATTTTAGATGAAACCCTAAAATTTCAGCATTAAAATACAATTTTATAGGCATTTCGGTAGCGATCACTGTAATATAATAACTGTAATAAGAAAACTTTAAAACTGTATTTGAAATCCTTGTAAAAATCTCTTCTCTGCTAGTATTTGAGTCGCACGTATATTAAAATGGAAACTGATCTCTGTCCACATTTTAAAGCGCATAGTACATGTATTTGTTTCTACGATTCAAAATAAGGCCGGGAATGGGTTAGATTTTCAAAATTAATAAGTGTAAACGTGAGCAATCTGCATTATATTTGAAATCGAAACCTATAACGAAAGGGGAGGGGGAGCGAAAATCGAGTTATTTAAATACAAAATTATAAAATTTTTCTTTTTCTTTTTTAACATGCAAAGAGACCTCTTTATTCGGATCGTAATTGCTTATGCTGAGTGAAAAGACAAGGGGCTTGACAGGTATAGCGCGCTTTCGTGATGTTGGATGCATGAAATCTGCTATCGCAGACAGGTTTTAAGAACGTTCGTTAGCAGCAGGGGGCAAATGATCCCGCTAATGATCACGCCAGTTGCCATTTACGGCTTACACACTCGTACGCTTGCGATGGAATCTATCTATCTATTCAATCTAAGCAATAGCAGGGAAATCCTGCTGTACTTACCTACGTAAAACAACACGTGGTAAACAAAATACCACCGTACTCTGAATGCGCAAGTCGCTGAAACAGGAAATCACAGGTACGCTGCTACTACTTTATAACAAGGAAAGCTTGACTGTGAAAAAATCACCGAGGTTTTATAGGGCACAGAAATGCACGAGTATAATTCACTGGTCGCCCAACAGTACATTCAATCTCGTACTGATACCATTATAGTAACAGAAACGCCAAACTCTTAATTCCGCTAATGTTCTGTAATAAGTTTCATTTTGTAACTGTTCAAGTCAGGACAACACAAAGTTGAGAGGAATCGCAGTCGTTGAGGCTGCATGTGTAAAGAGAGCTAAAAAAAAAAAAAAAAAGAAGGAAAACAGAACTTACCGCAGTACATTGGCCAGAGTGTGACGCCGATTCCTGTGTCTACCAGGAACAGGTCTCGGTTGTCTGGAAACGCCAAGTTTTGCCGCCATGGTCACTTAATGGTTACACAGAATTAAATGGGCGGGAGGCGGGGGAAATGCCTGCACGTGGTGCCTCACAGCTTCGGCGGGAGTTCACTTTACTTGATCGAAGTACTGCGCCACAACTTTCCAACACCGGCACACATTGTCACGACAGAATTAGGGAAAAAATTCTCTTGACCCTTGTGGTAGCCCAGGTATTATAGCACAATTTTCAAAACTTATTTCTTGAAGAAGGGAAAGAAGACATATTCCAAATTTTACCACCGCATCACGATCGCACGCAACGCTGCACAAGCTCGGAGAACTGCAGCCTGTATACGGTAAGCCGAAAACGGTCCACTAACGGGGCCCTGCAGTCCGCCAGTCGATCTACGGCTGTGGACTTTCCTTGCCGCTTTCCGAGGCGCAGAGAAGCTGCTACTCACTAGAGGGCGGGACGGTCAGTCATTCTGCATCATTTCGATCTTCCGTGTCATTGTGCGTATAAATTTACCTTTATATATAATACATATACATGTGTGTTACACACATACTCACTTTCGGCGTTTACTTCAGATGTAACTAGTTTCTTTTTATTAATATTAGTCCCGCAACCAAACATTTGGATAAATGATTCCAAAGTATGCTTTATGGCAAGCACTGAGAGTACTTGGATCTGTCCCAACGTTCAAATTCTCCGCCAGACTTAATTTTGGTATCTGCTTAGTTAATATTCCGTTCCATTTCTTAATATCTCTGAGAACATGTACACAAGTTAGATTTCATAAAAGTTTAATTTTTATAGCACAAAAATGTCTTCCCCACTAATGTAACCGCAAAATGTGCAGTCTTAATACATACGTTTAATATAAAACAATAAAATATCTAAATGAATTGTTGAATTTACTTAAACGCACATACAGAAGAAAAGTTTAATTCAGTTTTATTATTATATGAATAAACACTAAATCGTTTGATTATTAATTATAATTAACGAAATAACAACACTGAACTGTAATTTTTGTAATTTCAGTAATAGCTAATTAATATTAGCAAAAGTGATCATCTTGTATCCACGACTTCAAAGACACTTGTAAAATGGCAGCTCACTGCTAGTTGATTTTGATAGAAATTATAATAATATTTTGTCACGGTATTAGGATTTTAAGTACCTGGTCAGTTTTCACCTGACCGATATTTCTCTCTCTTAAGAAGAGTGCATAAAATTCAAATAGAAGTGAAAATACAACAAGTTAGCATGAAAAAGAAATACTATTTTGCCTCTTGAAGTACTTGTGACCCACCAAGTGTAATCAGACAAAAGTTGTGGAGGAAGGAGAGGGGGAAGAAGTACACAGAGTTCGGCTTATATAAATTAAAAGTGAAGCTCATCCCAGACACTGATGGAGGAGAGAAGATGATCTCAAATCTCAAAAACTTTGCTATTATCTACCAAACAAAAAGGGAAAAAAAGTTTTTCAATGTCATTTACATAGCCTTGAACACGAAAAAGGTCAGTAAAACTTCTTACCACTCTTAAGACAATGCGAGTAATTGTAAATTTATGCACCTGCAAAGAAATTACAAAAAAATAAGCAAAATTCCTCCACTTGAATACATTATGTAGCCCATGTTTAGCAGAAGTCAAAAAAAAAAAAAAAAAATAGAATCGTTATTCTCTCTCTCTCTCTCTCTCTCTCTAACCCTGCGCTTCGTTCCATTTCAACTGAAACTCTCTGTTTTAGTAAAAAAAAAAAAAAAAAAAAATTAAAAAAAAAAATGTGTGTGTGTGTGTGTGTGTGTGTGTGTGTTTATGGAAAAAAACAAGAGTAAGTCAAAATAATAAGTCTGTGGGTGTAACATATCACATAATTCAGTGAAACTGAATACTAAATCTACAATTCAATTCTTAAGAAAGTTTCTCATGGACTGGTGTTCGATGGTATTAATGTACAACTGTGTTTCTATTTACTAGGCATTTTAATAGCTAATGTATTATAGCACTTTACTTGGGAACTATATCATATGACACCATTAAAACTAGCCGACCGGGCTAGCCGGGTGGGTAAAGTGCCTGCCTGGCAACCCAAAGGTCGCGGGTTCGATTCCCGCCTCGGGCTTGGATCAAAGTACTGCAAAAACCTTGGGAGGTGCATTATGGCCACAGAAGCCTATGCGCCAACAACTACCAAAAAAAAAAAAAAAAAAAAAAACCATTAAAACTATCAAAGGGCACATAATTTACACATAGCCCCAATAAAATAACAAAAGACAACTAGACCGAGAGAGATGATCAACACAGGAAACCGCCTAAAGAGTATAATATGGTTAAAAACCATGAACGATAACAATTATGTTGGATGACAATCACTTTAATTTCTATTTCAAAAGTCGAAATACATAGTGGTACTCAAAAGGCAATACAAAAAGAAGCAAATATTCGTCATTTAGAACCAAAAAAAAAAAAAAAATCTGTCTGACTCTGTAAGCAAAATCAAGCACTATCTGCTGCAATGTGCATCTAGGATAACCAAATAAAGGATGGCAATGGAAATTAATTTCTAGCCTGTTTTCGGAACCTTTGCATTTACTGTTCGCACTATTAATTTTGAGATAGCCATTATTGTGAAAATATCAGGCACCACCTGGTTGATTCTTTGAGGTGGAAAGCTAGAAGGAAAAAATGGAGGCAGAATAAAGTTAAGCAGAGGTGGACAGGTGGCAATATGTGACTCACAGCGTAGTAAGCGCATAAACTAGTCCCAAAAAGATACAAGCTATCTCTCCAAGCCCTATTCGAGGCCGTCTTCATGTCACCTCCATGACCCAACTGTAAAGTACTATAGAGTTTGCTGGATCTAGAGGACTCATATGGTTTATAGAAGGCTTCATGCATAATGTCGCTAGAAGGCGTCTCGGAAGAAGTATATATGCACGACGACTTCTTTTGTGTGTTCATTCCCTCCCCACCCAATACAACAAAAGAGAGTCCGTTTGAATTGGTGCCTACGGTCCCTCAATTAGATCCCAGTAGTAATGGGCCATGGCGCTTTTCAATCATTAGCTTCTGATACAGTCCTGAGTCGGATTGTTGATGCAATACCAAAACGAAACCAGATTCTATCCTTTTAAAATCTCGGAATAAAACATGTTTGGAGGTAGTAGTAATGTGAGTTGGAACCATTATTAGTGGCAGAACATTTCTTCCTCGAACTGCACGGCTGTACGGCATGGATATTAATTCCTTGAATTTTATATTTCCCCTTTATCAAGAGCAGTTCGTTTACATTTTATTTCAATGGACGACACTGCGTGTCCTTATAGTATGTTTGCTGGAGCCAAGAAGAGCCTTGGGTCATGATGATCACAAATGAGTCGCGATACAGATTTCAATCGGATTTTCGTCGCACTTTCGCCTAGAGGGAATGGTGAAACAGATTCAATTCCGCTAACCTCCAAGAATGGAAATTAATATCTCTAGTATTAGCTGCCAGCCCGGAGATCACTATAAGAGTGTGTTCACATTATTTAAGAATGTTTCCATAGATTATTGACGCGCCATTTTTGGTCGCTCACGAATATATCTGCATAGCACTGTAACTTAAAATCGAAATTTGTCCAGGTTTCACATTATTAAGACACATTAAAACGAATGCCCCATGAACTTATTATCGTAAAGTAATAAACAAGTTTTTGATTCGCACTATATATAACTGTGAGACAAATCACTTGCTTAGAATGAAGCCTTTTATATACAAACAGATTTATGTAGTGCTTTATGTATAAAATACGACACTCTATAGACGTCTAGAGGCAGTAAGTCAAATGCACAAATAAGAATACGATGGCAGACTTAGCAGATGCAAAAACACATATATTTAGCCAACTTACGCAGAAAAATGTATTAAACAGTTAAGGCATAAAGACCACATGTGTCCTAACAGCTGAGAACAAGGACTACTCTGTAGAGAACAAAAGAAGCATAAGAAGAAAATGCACTGCATACGCATCTTATTATAACCAGGAGGGTAAAAGCACTGGGCTACAGGCGAGGCCTGGAGATAATACTGAAGATCATATCTAAAGCCCGTACCTAACTGAATATATACAAAATTCTACTTAAGAGACTTCCTCTCAGGTCTAGTACGGGATTTGACAGCAACCTTTACATTTAGTCAAGTTCCAAACCATAGAATGTTTTCTATTCTATGGTTTTCCTGGATTCGATGTTTGAACAACCAAACATCGAATCCAGGCAATGCTACAGTGAAGCATTATCACTTGAAAAAGTGAGAGCTATATAGATTTTTAGATTGTTGTTGGTGTAATAGGAGCAACGACTAAAGCGACTAAAGCCATACTGCTCCGTGTATATTGTCTGTAAATTAAGTGTTCTGTGGTCGATTTTCTGTTTTGCTGGACGAAAAACCCGGGTTTCCGTGAAGGGAGAAAAAGCTATGGTACCCTCGTCTGAGACCGACTAACTCAGTCACATTCAGGAAAAGGCCCATAAAAATTCTTCCAGTCATTGACGGGACTCAAACTGAGGTTTTTTCCTCGCTCAGTGTGGGAAGGACAGCGACCCAACCCTCGTGGATAGGATTGCCGTCTTTTTTTTCTTTTTTTTTTCGCACATAGTTTGCAAGGAAAAAGGAAATTCAGAGATTAAACGTAGATTTAATGTAGTATAGTTAAGCTGTACAAAAATCAACTCAGTACACTTGGAAATTTTATATATTCCACCAAACGCAATGGAAAAAATATTAAATGAAATAGTAGACTGGATCACCACCATACACAAGATTAACAGCAAAATCACCATCAGAGGAGACTTAACCTCCCCTTGCTATCACAGATGGAAACCTTTAGATGTGAAACGGGTAATACAAAAGGAAATCAAGCCTTACAACTCATCTTTTCAAATATATCATTAAGATGCAGAAACGCCACAACTATCAATTTCAAATTGGGCCACACATAGAACTTCTAGCCATCTCCACCAATATCAATGATCCGTCTACTCTTGCTTCTTGCTTAAATTTCTAAAGAAGGAAAAATGCGACATCCCCTAAACTGCTACGTTGGAACTCCCATATTGACATTCCCAATCGGGATGCAATCCGCCTTTTAATCAAGTGGTTAAACCACATAACAGTAGAAGCAGCCTATAAGTGTATTACTGTATCTTCACACACCAAACGATGGTTCCATACTTCAGAGCTTAAAAAAAAAAAAAAAAAAAAAAAAATTAAAGATTCCGGAAAAAGCAAAGAAGAGCAAACTGTATTATTAAGTATAAACCAGATACCTCTTTCAACTCTAAAAATCGCGCCGGATGATTGCGAATCAACGAAAGAGCGCTCTCGCACCACAGAAAACATTAATATAATGAATACAGCACACCGACCGAAATACAACTTCTGAAAAAGTCATTTACTTTAAAAAGCATGCTAATACTTATCTTAATCCCGTACATAATACAAATACAGCATTACGATATGGTATACAGCTTATCACATGAAGTACAATATTATCATACCTAAATTACTTCAGTTAGTTTATAAAATTAATGTTTAAATTACAATTTTGACAATTTTAATTAAGTTAAAGGATTTACGCAAAAATACGATTTAATCGGAATTCATTCATAATCAATTTTAATCAAGATTCTTAACAAAACTCGATTTTTATTCATCGATAAATGTAGCCTCGAGTCATGTAATGTTTATTTCTGAACTTAACTTTGTGTGTTATTTTGCAGGCTGATCTCTCTCTCTCTCTCTCTCTCTCTCTCTCTCTCTCTCTCTCTCTCTCTCTCTCTCTCTCTCTCTCAGATATAGGGGATAGCAGGCAAATAGCGAGACGTGTTTTTACAAAGAAAACTATTTTATAAAATAATTCCTCTAGACAAATGAATTAAAATTGTTTCAATATTCTAATTAATATAATGCCAACGGTAGTGCATTTAACTTTGCAATTAAAATTAGGAGTAAAAATTGCAAAGAAACAAATATGCTTCTTGCACTGTGGCAGCGTGTACATACACAGAAAAGCAAAAAGGAATATGTGGGTGGATATGAAGGAGTTTGGCTAATCTAAAAATAACCCGGTACTGTGTGAACCCTACTCTCACACCGAAATACATAATTTTGACTTGTGTTACACTAATAAAAAGGTGGTTTATTTTAAACTTGCTAATCTCTCTTGCCAACTGTTCTCAATGTTCTAAGATCAAGCAGAGAATGAATAAAAATCAGCAGGATGGAAATTCTCAAAACATACGATGTTGCAACAGAAACAAATACGACCACATGTCTAATAAACACACTGGCGGATTGCCATAAACGAAACTAACCAAATTTTATTCATTTTTTCAAATTGTATTTAAAAAAATCCTTCAGTTAATTTTGATACAGACATATCAAACCACACAATTCGTTGCTCATATTTGTTCTAATTTGAAAAAACTTATTTTTGTCAGCTTATTGAAAAAACCTTGTTTTTTTTTCTCTATATTTGTAGAAATTTAAATAAAAAATAACTCACTTAGAGCCTAGCTCTTTTCCTTTATGACATCTCCATACTTCTTTTATTATATCATGAATAATTCTTATCACCTACAGCAGTGCTGCGCAAACTTTTCAGATTGAGTTCTTCCATCTACATGCAATTTTTTATTCCCAGTTCCAATTTAATCCACACTTAACTGAATTATTAAAACTTATTTAAAGGTATTAAGTTACAAATAATTATACTAATAGCAGTAATCTCCGCGGCTACTTTTTATATTTTATAAAAAAAAATTAATTTTTTTAATAAAATATTTCACGTTAGTTTTAATTTAATGTAATAATTAATTAAATATAACTACTTACATTTAATTAAATAAAACATCAACAATAAAAAATTAACAGAGCATTTTCAGAACCTCTGGAATCCCTTTGAGAAACCTTATGGTTTCGCGGAAAACATTTTGAAAAATCCTGATCAAGACAGTTCTGTACCTTGGATATTTGTAATTCGTATTAAAATATTGTTACTGTATCCCAAAAATTCTCATCATGCAGACCTCTACGTTTTCTGTCCCTCTCAAAATAAGTCGGTCGAATATCTCTTTAATAATCATTTATTCAAACGATATTTATATATATTACTTATATAATATTACATAAAACTCAATTGCAGCCAAAATATTGACACTGCATTATTTGGTTGGTTTTCGTGTGTTTTCTGGACAAAAAACTCGAGTTTTCGCGAGATAAAACCATGCCACATTCGCCGGAAAACCGACTAACTTGACCACATTTTAAAAAAAGCGAATAAAGTTACTCCCATCAAAACGGGGTTGGAACCCAGTGTCCGCACGGTGTAGAATGACAGTGTATATAAGCACTGTGCTAACCACAAAGGCTACCAAGGAAATGCTGTCACTGTTATCCTCCCAACAATGAAACGATTCCTCGTTCCAAATATGTTCACTTTCCATGCCTGCCCAGTCATGGCCCTTCATGAACACGATAGCGATATCTGATTTCCATAATTACCGGCTACAGCGTTAATTTGTCTTGGTATCACTTTTCCTAACTTTTTCATGTTGGTCATTTTCGCATGGTCTGAACAAATGTTCATTCACAATTTGAGCTCTGCGCAATTAACCATTTCGGAACTAGAGGGCTCCAAAGTAATGCAGTTTAATTATAACCGTTTTGTTCACATAAAAAATATGTAACATAATCATGCAGCAATTCAATGTATTAATTATGCATTAAAGCTCCAATTTTATAAAACCCAATGTTCATAATGGTTAAAAAAGCAAATATATTTATCCCAGTACACCCGACAAAGATATTATAGAAAATATATTCTGTATAAACAGAATATAAAGTTATTGAAATAATAAATCTGAACATTCAAGTAGAACTCGCCTTACATCTGACATAACCGATTGCCAAGTCGCACAACAACTGGAAACACTTTACAGGTCATATCTCCAAAAATTCTAATTTTAGAATAACATTTAAAAATCTACGTGTTTTTTTTTTTTTTTTTAACACTTTTGACACAGAAGAAAGAAAATAAAGCAAAAATAAATTAAAATCCAGAGCAACCTTGTATCTCTGAATATCTAGAATAAAAATGGGTTATTGCTTATTCTTGCCATTCTGGGAGGTGCAATATGGTATAATAACTCACCGAGAAAACGACGTTAGTCTCGTGAAGGAAAACATGACGATAAAGTTCACAGAAGCATAAGAGACTCACCACGAGGTCTGATGTCCATACGAGAATTACGTGACATAACTTTTAACCCTGGCATTCAACTACGATGCAGTCATTGCATGTATGTAGTTGAAAGCCTTAGGAATTTTCTGTGACCTCTAGAATATTTATCTTCTATTGTAGTACCTGTACACATGCAGTAAGCTAAATGCTAAGAAAGGATTGCTTTCGGTGCATCAATGAAAAACATCTGTATTATTTGTGCACCGAGAAGTTTTTTTTTCAATGAGTTCAAAGAACTGCTTAATGCAATATGAATTACTTCAGCCATATCACCAACTAACCATTTTAATCATATAAAGATCTAAAAAAAAAAAAAAACGTATCCGATAGAAACAATAATTTCCATTCCTTAAAACAAATTTATAAAGGTGTTCGGAGAAACACGGATTTTGTGGTTCTATATTGCTTCTGATGAAAATAATGACGTAACATTTTAAATCCCACCACTTTGCTTATTGGAGGCTCGAAGTGGTAAAACCCATGTTTAGTCTCTAGAGCAAAGTTTCCGTCATCCCCCCTCTCCCCATACTTCTCCTTCAACCCATGCACGGTACTAAGTACTATAGGTTTTGATACCTTTCGTGTTTGGGGTTTTCATAAAAAAAAAAAAAAGTGAATGGCAGAGGTTCAGTAAAGTGTTTGATGTAATGGCATTTGTTGATGAAACGTGTGCCAATGGCACAAGTGCCAATGACATAAAATGACACGACAACTTTTTAAATTATGTTTTATTTATTACACGTTCGTGACAAAGTGAGGTGCTTCAGACAATGATATATTCTGTGGAGTTAATCTCTAGAATATGCATTACGCAGATTCATTTTATCAGTGATAGGGCAGAAAATACACCGACGAGCCAAAACACTATGACCAGCGAGTCGTTATGCAAATCGAAGCAATTGCAGGTGAA
Source organism: Mastigoproctus giganteus (assembly GCF_048544385.1). Taxonomy (NCBI): domain Eukaryota; kingdom Metazoa; phylum Arthropoda; class Arachnida; order Uropygi; family Thelyphonidae; genus Mastigoproctus; species Mastigoproctus giganteus. Next base: position 76,732,253 of record NC_143577.1, read on the forward strand.
CAACGGCGCGTGCGCAGGTCGGGACACGGTATAAAATACAGATGATACTGAGCGCCGCTAATCAGCGTTACTCTTGTCCTTCAGATGGGAAAGTCAGCGGACTTAAGCGAGTTTGACAAAGGCCAAATTGTAACGCCCAGACGACGTCAGAGCATATCTGAAACGGCATCGCTGGTAGGATGCTCATGACCTACCGAAATTGGTCTGAGGAGGGAAAACCCACGAACCGCCGGCGAGGTGTTGGACGACCACGGCTCACTTCAAGCATCACTTCGCTCACTCCAAGCATCGATGCTTGGAGTGAGCGAAGGCTCTCCCGGATGGCACGTGGCGACAGAAGGGCGACTGTGGCGCAACTCGTCGGTAATTGGCATGCTGGTGACAGGAGTAATGTGTCACAACACACAGTACATCGAACCCTGCTGAAAATGGGGATGCGTAGCCGCAGGCCGCTCCGAGTGCCCGTGCTGACCAGGGTTCATCGGCGACAGCGCTTACAATGGGCACGCGAGCATCGAAACTGGACCTTGAGTGATTGAGAAAAGGTCGCCTGGTCCAATGAAACACGTTTCCTGTTGCACCATGTGGACGACCGGGTACGTGTGCGTCGTTTACCTGCGGAAGTGATGGTGTCTGGATGCACCGTGAGACGAAACAAGCCAGTGGCGGAAGTGTCATGCTTTGTGCGATGTTCTGCTGGGATACCCTGGGTCCAGTCATACATGTGCAGGGGAACTCTGATGTCTACCACTTAGAGTTTTCATAAGCTGGGGAAGTCACCGCTACAACGAGCATGTGACTGTCTCCAAATGCTTCAGGTGGGCCCGCTTTGGACACACAACGCACACCTGTGCCCAAACTCTCCCCACATGTGGTCACTGTGCAGAAAAGGGCCACGAACACAAGGACTGTCCTAAAAAAAGAGTAACTCCCGACTTGCGCAAATTGCAAGTGACAACAACTACAGGCAGACTACTCGATTAGGGACAACAAGTGTCCTGTCTACATTAAGGCCAAGAGAACATACCAACTAAAACTAGACTTTAGCATGCTTTAAACAATATAAAAACAACAGGGTACAGTTCACCCAACTAAATGCCCAAAGGTCAAAGGCGGTTGCTGCACAGTGTAAGATGTAAAATCTTACAAATATATTATTTTAGAAAAAGTGAGATTTATTTAAAGTAAAACTTATAATATGGCAATATGGAGGAGCGAACCTTACAAGCCAAGGGATTAAATTAGACAACGTCTATACAAGGGGAGCGGTAAGTGAAAATCTATTAGCAACCTGGGTAAACTCGACTCCCAGCTCACACAGGCAAACCAGAACAATAGAAACTAGTAGCAACTGCTATTAGTAGAAGGTGTCAACTCTGGTAAACAATGGCGCGGTGGACCATGCTACTGTCGGGACATTTTCTTTAATCGGTGACACCTGTACAAAAGACAGAATAGTGAAAACGGAACAAATGCTGGGAAGTAGATTTAAGTCTGTCTGGCTGGAAGTGATGGCAAGTTTTATAGATCGTGGGAAATTAGTCTGCTAAAGTATAACTATAAGCGGCTGACTTCAAAGGTACAGACAGCCTGAGAAATTTTACAAACTTCTTAAAATAAGAAGTTAGATCGAGCAATAAGGAATCAGCTTGAGAAAATAAAATGGACAAATAAGAAGAGAGAGAAAGTTGATAAAATGAGTAAGATTGGTTAAACTAAAAACTAGGACGGATTTGACATATGTAGGCGGTACAGAAATTGAGATGAACAAAAAGTGAGTGTACGGGGAGAGGGGGACACAGAGTTGAGAATTTGGGATGTTTTGCGAAGATGAGTTAGTCACAGAACCCCGAGTTGAGATTCATGTGGGTGTTTATGGAAATGAGTTAGGGGAGACATAGTTGAAGTTTTATTTTTTTTGTGTTAGAAAATGTGAAAAGACATAGCTCCTCGAGTTGAGTTATGTGGGTTTTTATGGAAATGAGTTAGGAGGGAGACGAAGTTGAGATTCTTGTCGGTGCTTGAGAAATTGAGATAGTAAGACAGATCCCTGAGTTGAGATTCTTGTGGGTGTTTAGGAAAATGGGTTAGTGGGATTCTAAGTTGAGTTTTTGTTGGTGCTAGGGAAAATGAAATAGTCAGCGGACACAGCAGTCGAGATAAGTAAAATGAGTTAGTAACATGGACAGTTGAGGGTTCTGTTGTGGTAGGAAATATGTGTCAGTTAACAGTTGAGTGTTTGGTCGTGGTGGGAAAAGAGAGGGTAGCGACCTGGGAAGTTTTCTTCTTAAAAAATTTCTTAATAGGTGGAGCGAAAAAACGAGGGTAGCACCCTATGAGTTTTTCCTTGTGATAAGTTTTAATAAAGTGGAGTGGGGAAGGAGTTAGTGTGAGATGCCCTATGAGTTTTCCTTATAATAGGTTTATGAAAGGTGGAGAGAAAGGGAGCGAAATCCGCAGAATCAGTAGCTCGAGAGAAAAGAGCGAAAATGCAAAATTAGTAGCTCAACGAGAAGGAAGGAAGCAGCGAATGGATGGTAGCCCGAATAAGGTGGAGAAAGAACGCCAGTCCCATGCAGCCAAGAGTTCCTAAAAAAATTATCTGTAACAAATTCAGGTGAAAGCAGATGAAGGAGATCCTCAGTGAGCCAAAAATGGAAGTTTGAGACCTCCCAGGAAAGGAAAGAAAAAAGATAATAGTAAGTACTGTAAGTTAACAAAGACTGTTAGTAAAACAGTATAGTGATTAATTAATGAAAAACAGAGATAGCACTAGAAGTAAATTGATAGATAAGTTATCTCTTAAGTAAATTATATATATACTAACAGAGTTAATTAATTCAAAAAGGTTATTGAAAAATGCAAGAGAAACGAAAGATAAGTAATAGATTAAATTGTTGTTCAAAGGTTTAATATGTTAGTAGGGTAGTAAGGATTATATGTGAATGTTTTAAGGATAGATAATTGAATATAGTGAGAATCTTTGAATGTTCTAAGGATAGATAATTGAATATAGTGAGAATCTTTGAATGTTCTAAGGATAGATAATTGAATATAGAGTTTGTATTGATGAAGAATTGTTGGTCCAACTGAAAGACTAATAACAAATAGAAACTTTAGGAAAGTTAAGATTGGTCTTCAGTGTATTGTAACAGAATGGCGAGAACACAGAGTATAATGATGAAAATAGCATATTGATTGTTAATATAAGAATAATATATGCAAGGTATCCTTGTCTTAACCTTGTATGCATATTACATGTTTTTTTATTCAATTGTATATTTTGTTGTATATACATATGTAAATAAACTTTGTTGTTTATTAATTTGTGAGTTTGTTATTCCTGAACACTCAGCCTTCCCGAAGGGAATTATACACAATTGAGAAGTTCCCACGAATCTGGAAATCTCCTAGGAAGTAAAGTCAGATGCGTAAGTGGGAGAAATAAGAATCAAGTGGACAAACACATAATAGGGAACAAAAAAAACAACAAAACGAAATAAGAATAAGAAACAAGGAACTATATAAATAATAAAATAGTTCCCAGCCATCATCCTTGTATTCCACCCCCCACAACAGCTAACCAAGAAAGCTGACGAAGAAAATGTGGACATCCTACACATACAGGAACCATATACTCACTGCAAGGAAGTCAGGGGCTATCCACTGAGTTCCAAAATAGTCCAAAGAGATGGAGACACACCCTGGGCAGCAATATTAATTAGGAATCCAAACTATACGGTAACAAAACTCACAAACTACTGCCTCCCTTGTGCACCCACGTCGTCACAGCCCTAGGTGAATTCCACACCATCTCACTTTACAGCAGGCCTGGAGCCGACATCCTGCCAACCATAAATTATTTGCAGAGTATCCATGCAGACTTCCCAAACGCAAAAATAATCATTGGAGCAGATGTAAACTGCTGTTCGCCAGCCTGGAACACCGAAACTCCTGGAGGACGAGGTGTAAACAATGGACAGCGCCTAGATAACAAAGTACAAACGGGTCGACATGGAAAGCACTCTCAATAATTTCAAGGGGGTCACTTAAAGATAGAGCATAACGGAAGAGGTAAGTGGAAGTGGTCGTCCCAAAGAAAGTTCTGGAGATTTCTTAGCGCCCGAATGTTCTTGCCACAAAGAAGGGAGTTTGACCTACCAGATGCGGGTAAAAACAATGGAATAAGAAGAGAACGAATGAGAATAGCTAATGATCGGGCGAGAAAGAAGGGGGTGAGGATGAACAAAAAGGTGATGCACGAGAGTTCTGGAGTCCCTGAGTCCTGAGAAAAAAAAAGATCAGGAGGAGAGTTCCAGGGTGAGTCGCTGGAAAGTGGCGGAAAGAAAATTTTGGGAGTGTGGGAATCGCATACAGAAAGTTCCAGTTATGACCGTTTAGTGGGTAACGATAACAGAGAAAGGAGGAATGATCAAGGTAAGAGAAAGCCAGTTCGAGCTTTTAATGGAGGGCTAAGGCAACAGTCCCGGAGAAAGGTCCTAGTACGCGAGAAGAACACCAGAGTGCAGGTCTGCGGTGGCCAAGCCCAGAGAGGGAATCGCGGAAGAAGAAGACCGGAAGAATCAAAAAACCTCATCCAGGTGGTAGAAAAGGAGAGCAAATATGTTTATTTAGAATATTTGTTAACAGAAACGGTGTTATAAAGAAATAAACGAAAGAAAAAGTAAGGGACAGGACAGTGAGTAAAGAACTGAAACCAGATGAACACTATATCGTAAGTGATAGAAATTAGAGTCAATAACTAGAGAGAAAGAGTGTGTGAGTGTTACTCATCTGTGATTAGAGGTATCTGTAATATAAGGAAAGTTGTTAAACATGGAAAAATTCAAGTTAATGGAATGTATAACTAGTAATAACAATGTATAATATATATTCTGTAGAAATTCGGTAGAATTTTCCTCTCTAGAGTACATTGGTTGAAGGTGAAACTTAACGGAATTACCCCATGTATATTATAAGCACATATATGCGTAACCATAAATGATTGTAATGGTCTGACTACTAGCATCTGTATAGCAGACGTGTGTGGAAGTTACAAAATATCGTAACAAATGGGTGTAGACATCATATCATGTATAATAATTACTGGGTTGTAAAATCTTGATATCATGAATTGTTTAGAATGTGTAAATATCCTGTAAAAAAAATAGTTAAATAAATCTAGTTTGTTATTTTTATGTGCTTCATCTTTGGAGATTGACACCACAGTGTTACAACAAGCCACGAGAACTATCCTAGCAAGGGAAGCTAATAATAAAGATAATAAAAATTCCTCAGTACTTGGATCTTCTGATAAACAAAAAAAAATAATAAAGGCTGTTAATTAACTACGCAGCAGATAGCTTGTGGGTCTTGGAAGGGAGGAGAGGAACCCCCTTTGCTTCAAAGAAAAAAAAAAAAAGGAAAAAAATTAATTTCTTTAGCATTGGCCTAATGAAGGTTCCAAGAAGGGGTAGGAACTGATATAATATAAGAGATCCCACAATTGGCAATCCCGCCAGGGACAGATAATATAAAAAAATATTATAAAGATCATCACCCCACCACACACCATAATGGGCAGGCGCCCCGTAATGTTGAAACCAAATATTGCGTTTCACATTTGCTGGAACATCGTCAAGTAACCTTGGTAGAACTTGTTCAAGAAAGATCCGATATTTAGCGGAGTTCATGCGGGATGGTAACAGGTGTGGGCCAACTAAGCAGTCACTGACCATACCTGACCACACATTTATTGCGAAGCAATGTTGTGCCGCATGAGGGTGCATACCGTGTGGGTTGTCGTGAGCCCACACATGAACATTGTGCTGATTGAATAAGCCTTCCCGAGTGAAAATAAGCCTCATCCGTGGAAAATTCAAGTCTTGAACACTTTCTTGGAGAAACCACTGCGCAAAAGCCACACGCGCAGGATGATCTTGGGGAGCAGTAACTGAACCCTTTGGAGATGAAAGGGGTGTAAGGAATCGTCGTACCAGACACGCTGTACACTGCAATGAGACACTCCTAAGGCAGAGGCAACGGCGCGGTGTGCTGGTAGTAGGATTATTCTGGACAGCATTCAACCCACTTTCTTTCATGGTGGTTGGCGCCTCCGTAGCCAGGTGGGAAGGAGCAGCAGTGCGTAGCACACGCTTCTTGATTAGACCGGGGTTCGAGCCCGTCACCACCAAATACGGAGGATGCGGAAAGGTCATTCAGGGAATGACCACCGCATATCCCGGAGCAATATGGCCTTAGTTGCTAATGCTCCTAAAAACCAAATAACAACAACAATAACAACTTTCATGGTGGGAGTTCACGTCGAACGTGGTCTGCCCGCACTACTCCTGTTACCTCTAAATGACCCATAATCGCACAAATTTTGATACACATGCGCAAACAAACGGTGGTCCGGTACATGTCTGTCTGGGAAGCGTTCTCCATAAATTCGTTGAGCGGCTCGTCCATTGCCCTCTGCTAATCCATACACTAGGTGCATGTCTGCCAGCTCACAGTTCGTATACCGATGCATGCTCTTCGTGCGGCGACTACTGCTTGAATGAGTAGACCAGAAATTTTCCCTCTCGCGAACTGATGAACAGTGCCGTCTACTGACTTACGGTGACGTTCCCGGTTATGGGTTCCTATGTGATTCACATTCCTTTAGATGTTACCTACCTCCCCTAAACGTTTGTACCAATATTTTTTGAGACACCCTGTATATGTTTTTAGATAGATTTCTTGTTGTAATATATCTCTACAAAAACTGTTATTATATAAACTATTAATAACATTTTTTGTAGCAAACTCCTTGAGTAAAAACAGTTTTTACTTTAAATATTTAAAACACTAAAAGGGAAAACTGTTAACATTTAAAATAAATTTACATTTTAAACTTATTAAAATCATAGCTTCTGTAATAAATTTACAAATAAAAAGTTTACCCTGTCTTAGACGTGTAAAAAGTTGAAAAAGCGATACCAATTTTAACTGTTGTTCATAGAGTAATTGTGCTCCAGACCCAAACAACAGACCAATGCAATTCTTGCTTTAAATTTATAAAATAGAAAATTTCAATTCAATTGAAGACAGTATGAAAAACTGCAGCAGTCAAGTAAATGGTGTTGAAATAGAAGGTTGTGCTACTAAATTCTTTTATGTGTAATAGTGAAGAGAATAGTCAGGAGCCACGGTATCAGCAAGAATCATTTGCGAAGTACCTGAAAATTTTCGTGTATACTGTCAAGAAATATAAAGTACAAGTACTATGATGTTAGCGTGCTCGTTGTGATTTCTTAAAACAGTGGGCTTTGTCTTCTTTCTTGCTGTATACTGTTTCAATCTGCCGCCCCTCTCTCTCTCTCTCTCTCTCTCTCTCTCTCTCTCTTTCGCAAGAGAGAAAAGGGAGTAGAAATACTTCATGCGTGAGGCGGGAGAGGTGCCTCGTTCCTTATTCCGCATGCTATTTAGCATGCGGGTAGCTACACTACAGGATTTTATATCCTTTCCATTTCGTTTAGTGAAATGCCTAGAGTTTACAGAAGAAAAAGTAGTCGAGAGACATCGACACAAGATGACCTGCTTAATGCAACGCGAGATGTAATTAAATACAAAATGCAAATTAGGGAGGTAGGAAGAAACTTCAATATTCCAGCGTTTTTGTAAGAGGTTAATATCAAACCACTTTGGCAAACGTGAACCGGATCCATAAGCCAACTCTCCCATCAGAAATGCTACATCTAACCAACTCAGGTGAAGGTATGGTCGAAAGTTTTTTTTTTCCCCAGATATCAAATTGATTTTAAATTAAAAAAATATTTAAACACCAATAAAAGTCTGTAAATTATACATATGATACTAAAACTTGTGTAACATCTCTAATTTTCATCCTTTACTTTTTATCAGACTCGACGTAGCCGAATATTCACGCGAGAGTGAAGGAGCACGCGCAACTTCTAAACATTTAACGATTTTATTCCTTGTCAAAATGACCAATTGTAAACTCCTCTGACCTAGTTAGCGGGCGTGCTGGAATATAAAGAGAACATTTTATTTATTTAAATTTCGTTATTTTTGATTTTAGAAATGCGGAACCAATCCCTCCATTACAGTAGTCTTCTCCCTGGGACGATGCCAAACTGAGGTCAATTCATCTCTGTATGGCGTCCACTTTCCCTTTGCTAAACATCACACTGATATAAGAGTGGTTTTTGTCGAAAACTCACATTCGTTAATCACTTAGATCTCATCACAATGCGAATGCAAAAGCTGAAATAGAACGCAAAGCAACGTCAGTTGCTTTGCGTTCCTTTTGAAGAAAAAGGAACGTAAATCGTTAATCCTTTTGCATAGCAAAGTCCTACATTAACACCATAATTTACTCCTCCATTCTTTATGAAGTGGAGCTGGGGGTGGATCTGCCGTTCCCTACTATTCTGAGGTGCCTGTATTCTGAGGTGTCCATATCAACAGCCAGGAATTTTGGCTGTTGATATGGACACCTCAGATCCCGGAGCAATATGGCCTTAGTTGCTAATGCTCCTAAAAACCAAAACAACAAACAAACAAACAATTATTTAATCCCAACTGTACTCAAACTCTCGAATGGAACGTGAATTGTTCGATTGTTTACATTCAGTATGCTATTAAAACCTACATGAAGGAGGAAGGGGGAGAGGTAAGAAAAAAAACTGTTTCCTTGTCAAATGCAGAAAGTTCTCTAAAGTCTCAAAATACGAGCAGTGTGATAAAAACAAGAGGACGACACAAAGCAGTAATGCAAAGTCAAGTTTTGTTCAGTTAGCATTCATTATATTCGTTCAGCATTACTCATTACATTCGTTCAGTAAAATATACATAATCGTGAAATAATTTAACAATATATTTAAGTTATTAAATATTCCTATCGTATTCATATAATGCATGAATTTAATAAGAACTTTATTAAAAAAAAGAGACTGCATTATTATCGCTAGTTTAGCGCCTTTTTTGATTCGAATGGACAATTCCATTCGAATCAAAAAACATCAAAAAACACTAAAGAAAACAGTCCAAAATCAAAACATTTTGGACTGTTTTCTTTAGTGAATCTTGATTTTTCTTGAATGGTGAGTCAAGTCAGCAGGATATGGAGCAATCGAAATCCATAGTTTTCAATGAAGCGGATTTATATTCTCAAAAAAAATGAAATCGAACTCAGGATAATTCAAAATTCTTTCACCCAAATATCAGTAATTAAAATTCATTAATTCTTTTATTATCAGATTATGCAATTAAGTAATTAAAATAACTATATTGATAATAAAAAATTATAATTCTTCTTTAATATTTAGTCCATTCTTCTTAAATACATGCACCTTTTGTAATTTTTGAACATCTATGTTTGCAAGTTCCTTCTCTAATATTGGCCATCAGTTCCTCCAATATGTGACGATTATTTTTATACACATTGCCTTTCAATAAACGCCACAAAAAATAATCAACGTTAAATCTGGAGATCTTGGGGTCACAAATTTTTAGAAATGACGATTGTCGAAAGTCTCTCAATAATGCCACTGCTTCATCGGATATGAGACAACTCTTACCTCTTGCTGAAACCAACAATAGCGTTCATTGTCGAGTTTCGCAGTAAACTTGCGTATTAAATCCAGGTATACGTTTCCATAAGAACAGAACAGCCTAATCACTTAGCGACGTGGAATGGCACACCCACACACCCCATTTTTTTGCGGAGGGGCGCTTCATGAAAACCATAAGGATCTTCATTACTCCACATTCTGCTATTTTGACTATTGATAACTACTCAAGTGGAATCAAACTTTATCACTAAAGAAAATGCCAATTCCATTCGAACCAATAAAAGCGCGAAACCAGAGATAACAATGCAATCTTTTTTCTTTATCGAGTTTAAGTTCATGCATTACATGAATACCATATGATTGGAGGCCCACTTTTTGACAGCCCTTTGTGTACTTGAATAAGACATGCGTCTGCGAAACAAACCCTCTCAGTGATTTTTCGGACGACAGCAATAAACGTTGATTAGCACCTTCAATTTTTTTTTATTCCCTTAGCCACGAAGCGTACCCAATTCTCTTACTCACGAACGCTACCTGTTTTGTGGAAATGAGTTTCTTCTATTCGTGCAATTGTCAATTTACTGGTGAATCGAGATATTTTCTAGAAATTTAGTTTTAACATTCACATATAATTTTAAAAGTATTGTTTGCCTATAAACGCAAGTTCAGACAGCGAATATACTATGATGACTTCGTCCTGAACAAACCGATATGAATTACTGTATGATTGCCAAAATGAGAGAAATCAGCTCTTTAATTTCGGGTTGAGCGAATTTTGAATCACCACAGAAATATAATCATATTCATTATATTATTTCAATATAACCACACAAAAATAAAGTAATCCCAGAACAACATTAAAAAAAAAAGTTCTATACCAGGTACATAATGTGTCCTGCCGCTAGCATATGACAGCTAAAGCCTCTGCTTGCACCTTCACGATGGTGGGACTGTTAGTAATCCTGGGTATAATCTCCATGCTCAAGTACATGGTGGGTGACCACCCAGGTGTGAACCAACGTAAGCAGGTGTCGAGTTGTGGCGCCCACACCACATGGAGGAATGCCGCCCCTCTATGTTACCAGGCAGTACTAGGTGACAGATGACTCTCATCAACTGGTGCAATACCACTTTGCTTATTGGAGGCTTGAAGTGGTGGAACCCATGTTTAGTCTCTAGAGCTAAGTTCCGGTCAACCCTTCCCTATCTCTTCCATCATGCAGTATGATTGATGACTTTTGAGGTTATGATGAACATCGTGGCGAGATCCAATATTCCTTACATTTCGAGGGTACAGCTCTAAAACGGTGTTCGCAGGCCGGCCGCTAGTTAGTACACCGGACCGAACCTATTGGTTCGGTCCGGTGTACTAATTAGCGGCCTAGGAGGCTTCTGGATCAGCTAGTGTATAATCTTTCTACCTCTACTCCGCCAGATAGTGACTGGAGGGAGTCCGAGTAGTGTGTATGCGGGGAGCATTGTCGAGGCCACGTTATGTCAAAGATCTGGGTATATTCTTACCATGTGTACGCCATATCCAAAAATTTCAATACTTCATACAGCATGTCCCACCCACTTTTTCTTACTATTGAATACACCATGAATTGTCAAACTAATAGAACAACCTTAACTGCAAAAAGATCTAAACCTCCCAAGCACTTCCTAATTCAATTCACAAATATACGTGGTCTCAATTCCAATCTCAACGATGTCCATTTGCACTTGCAGTCTGCCAAACCCCATGTACTTTTTCTGACAGAATCTCAGTTATCGGTTGATTCAACTACTGCTCATCTCAGATGCCCAAATTATTCGCTATATAATTCCTTTCGCCTCAAAGGTGGTACTTGTGCATATGTCCGTTCTGATATTCCCTGTCAGAGACTTGGCAATTTGGAATCTCCTCTCTTTGATCTTCTCTGGCTTAAAATCTCTCTACCTCATTGTGCCAAATTCATCTGTTGTCTCTACCGTTCTCCCAACTCCACTAATCACTTGGAACTCTTTGACTTCCTCTCTTTACAACTTGACTTTCTCCAGTCCAACTTTCCTAACAGCGAGACAATTTTCCTTGATGATTTTAATGTTCACAATAAATAACAAAAAGACCGAAAATCAATTTATTTGGAAGTAAAAATGAAAGTGACAGAACGTTTAAAAAAAAAGGAAGAGCGTACCTCATAAAGATTCGTTTAACAGAAGGGAGCCCGGAATTGGAGTCATGAACCAACGTGGGAAAAGGCTAGTTCGGTAAGGCTGTTTGCCTCAGGGTCTGTGCTGGCTCTCTAGATCTGTGTGCGTATCATTCATGCAAATATGGGAAAAACCAAGAACAGTTAACACTAGTAAATGCAAGGAAGCCAATATGGCCGCTGTTTAGTGTAGCCACGTTATTTCGCGCTCCTGGACATTGTGCTAAATTATGTGTTTAAAGTGTCTATATCAGCAAGAAAAGTGTCCACAACGAAAGAATAACATCTGAGGACTCCCTAGGTGAGACAGTTTAATTAACCTTCTGGGATTTTTTTGCAGGGAGGCACAATATAAAGTAGTTGCCACGCTGGTAGACTGCACTTGACTGGAGAGGTGCCCCAAATTAGTGCCAAACTGAGCTGAAAGAGTGCTCCACCAAACTATACTGGTAACAGACGAACTTTGACATAAAAACATGTATTTTGTGATTCCCCCCCCTGGCACCTGCCATAGACTTTATATGGACAGAATCGCTGTTCGAACCTATAACATTAGCTGCAGAACCGATCTAACCATCGTTTTCTACGCCCCCGAAAACCCCGAGAGGAAGTAGCTGCTTCTTTGTGCGACGAATTTTAAATTGGCTGTTCCACCACCAACCCCTCCCCCTCACGTGATTGTAGTGAAAGCCCAAATTTTCAACAGAGTGCTGTGCAGCTCCTAAGTAACGCACGGACTTGTGTAACCCTTCAAAATTCTTCTTTTTCTATCCCCTCCAAGGATCCACTGACGGAATCCCGATAATTCGGAAACCCCGTTTTTCCGACCTCAACCAATATACCATCGGAAGATCTCACCCAAACAAGAAACAACCAGAACAAAGTCAACAGGTTGAAACTATCGAAGTGTTCACCTTGGACCCAACCCTTCCGGTGGGCCCTGTGCCCGACCAGATGCTCGTCCTCAGGCACGCACTGGAAGACCTCCTGAAAGAACAGAACAACAGAGTGATATCGTCTCCCTGTGGACCAAGCTGTAGACCATTCTATATAAAACACACGTAGAACACGAGAAAGTTACTGCCAAGTTAGAGGCATCCCTTCAAGGTGGGGCAAGTGAAATACCACAGCGCGTCCCGACCTATTCAGAGGCGCTGAGAAACTAAACCAGAACCAAAGCTACAACTATAACCACCCCTTCCGCGCCTACTCCTAGGAAGACACTACTTCCAAAGCCACATCTAGTGGTTCTTAAACCCATCACAAATGACACTCACAAAACTAGCGAAGAAGTAAAGAAAACGGTGATCGACTCCCTGACCCAAGACTTCAGAACTGCCAAGATCATATCTATTAGAAAGACGCAAAATACAGGGGTCATCATCGAAACTGAAACAAAGGAGGATGCAAATCTCATTATGAGAAACTCCAGGATCCCCAAGCTCGGGCTCTCAGCTGAACCGCCTAGAGAGAGAGAGACCCCTCTATAGTCATTTTTGGCATTGACAACGACCTCAGCTCTTCCTCCATATGTGAAGAAGTGTACAGGCGCAATCTCCAACAGGCACTACCTGACGGAGATCCTACCAGCCTTATAACGCCGAAATTCCAAACTAAGAGCAGAAAGGAGGCTCCTCAAACTGGGTACTGGGACTGGCCCCTGAGGCCTGGCAAGAGATACAAAACAGACAAGAATATACATAAATTGGAGCTCCCACTGGTACAAGGAGCACATCGCGGTCCCGAAATGTTTCCAGTGTTGCCGATTCGGGCACGCCACGCACACATGTACCCAACAAGAAGCAATATGCGGATATTGTGATGAGAAGGGGCACGATCCAGCTTGTGCTAATTGTAAGTGGCTGAAACTGCCTCACACACACTCACTCAGAGAGCAAATGCCCTGTCTACATAAAAGCAAAAGGCGCACAATAACTAAAGATCCACTATGGAGACTCTTCCTAAAAGATACAACACAAGCTGCATTAAATTTCTCCAGCTAAATGGGCAGCGGGCCATTGCCGTTGCGGGACAGATTAGGCAAAAGGCAGAGGAAGAAATTCTTGACATCATACTGCTACAAGAACCTTACACCTGCGCCGGGGCTGTACAGGGATATCCGCTCAATTACAAGATTGTCCAGGTGGATGGAGTGACCCCCTGGGCGGCTGTGGTGGTGAGAAACCCTAATATAACAGTGACAAGGATCACCCATTTGTGTTCTGAGTGGGCATCATGTGCACACATAATCTCGTCACTGGGAGAATTGTATGTGATATCTTTGTACTGTCGTCCGGGCGAGTATATTCTCCCTGCAACACAGTACTTGCAACATGTACTCAACGAGCTGCATAGAGCCAGGATACTTGTCTCCGCTGACTTGAACTGCAGCTCACCTCTGTGACACTGCGAGACCCCAGAACGCAGGAGGGTCCAGAAATGGACAACACATGGAAGAGTTTTTGAACAACAGTGCCATTGTTGGCCTAAACCGTGCCGATAATCTACCCACCTTCAGTTCAACCTTTTGGGAAGCCATCTTGGATGCCACCATAGCTACCAGATCTATTGCCAGACACATTGCAACCTGGAAGGTTCAAGAGAATTGGACCACTTCCGACCACCGAGCTATCACATTTGACATGCAAAGATCACTCCACCGAGCCCCAGTTATTAGTCTCAAACTAAACAGGTATGCAGTAGATAAAGCGAATTGGGAACAATTCAAAGAGGCTATCATCTGCAAAGCCAACCACCTACAAACCGACCAACAACCACCTACAAACCGACCAGCTGCACACCGGATCACCACCAACGTGAAATAACAAGTGCTGCAAACCAGACGATCAGGACAAGGACCCCACAGCCGGGAGCAGTCCCGTGGTGGTCACGAAAACTTGAAGTACTGAGACGGGAAATGAACCAAAAGAGACGAGCCTTCCAGAGAGCTAGACGGACCTGGCCCCCACCTGAGGTGGAGTTCCTCAGGCAGCAGTACAGGGATGCCAGGAATGCATATACCGCGATGATCAGGCGGCGGAAGAAGCTATCTTGGAAGCACCTGGTGTCTACTGTAGGCAACTCGAACCCATGAAGAATAATATATCGCATAACCATGAACAAGCTGTCCAGAGGGGAGGTGACATCCTCCACAATCACCCCGCAAGGCACTATGACAAAAAATTGGCAAGATTCAATCAACAACATTCTAAATACCGCCTTCAAACCACTAAATGGAAATGATATTCCTGAACAACAACCACTTTGTCTGGCCAACGAAGCTTACCAAACCGCCCGAATGGAAGAGCCCTTCACTCACCATGAATTACAAACAGCCATAAGCAAAGTAAAAAGCAAAGGAACTCCAGGTCCGGACATGCTGGAGCCGGAAATAGTAAAGAAAGTTGCCGAATATACCCCTGACCTCCTCCTAGAGCTGTACAACCACTGCCTCAGCTCTGGCTGGTTCCCCTTAGACTGGAGGGTGGCCAGCGTGAAACTTATACTTAAAACCCATCCAAACAGCTACAGACACCAGAATCATATCGACCATAGCCCTACTTTCGGTGCTAAGCAAAGTACTTGAATAACTGGTCAAACAGAGGATAGTAGAACACTACACCACAGCAAATTTAACTGCAAACAACCAATTCGGCTTTAAACCTGGAAGATCTACCCTTGACGCTCTTGAACGTATCCTGGACTTAGCAGAGAGTTGTGACCTAAAATATTACCTGTTCATCTCGATTGATTTTGCCGCGGCGTTCGATGCCCTATGGCGGCCCAGCATCTTCGCGAGACTCAGAGCAGCCCAATGAATCTGTATGGCTGTATGCGGAGCTACTTAAGTAACAGAAGGATCTTAGTAGATGCTCCCTACTGTAGGGTGAGCGCCGGGTCTGTCAGGGATGCCCCCAGGGCTCGGTACTGGGGCCCCCTCCCATGGAATTGTGTACTTGACGAGTTCCTCTTCAAGGATCTAGGGAACGCCAAATTACTGGCGTTTGCTGATGAACTCTCCCTGATAGTGGCCGCTAACTCTAAGGCTCAGATGGAAAACATCGCAAACGAAGCACTAACCACTGAGACTGGGCGAGAGGCATCATCTGACCATCTCGTAAAGCAAAACGAAATCCATTCTCCTAAAAGGCTTCCTGACCCAAACCAGACCGCCGCAAATTAGGATCAATGATAGAACCGTTAAGCTTGTCACTGAACTTATAAATACATTGGAATTATACTAAACAGAAACCGATCGTTTACCCCCACTTCAACTATATACAAAGATTAAAAATTACGTGGCCATGCTTGCCAGGGTCACCCGCAGAGACTGGGGGCTGAAGAGGCGCACCCTCGTGCTTCTCTACAAGGCAGCCATCATCCCAACAATTACATATGCCTCCGGCGTCTAGTATCACAAGGCCTCAACAGTTATGAATAACCGACGATTGGATATAATACACAGACCGATCTTCCTAATCATCACCCGAGCATGCAATACAGTATCGACACATGCACTGCAAGTTATCACGGGAACCCTGCCTCTCGACTTGGAAGTAATCAAACCTTTAGCTAAAGTTCAGTCGCCATCGAAACCTAAACACTTCCGACCCATCTCCAACTCCTCCAGCCTGCTGATGCTCCTGGAGAAGGCCTTACTCCCCATCCTCACTAAGCAGATCTTGCCCAGTAATCCAGCCCAAATTCACTACTCCCTTCCAAACAGATCAACGATCACCAATCTGCTAGCGACCACGAATACTATCTTGTCAGCATCTGAGAAAAGGCAAGAACTAGCTGTTACTTACTTAGACATTGACGCTGCATTTGATGCCGTCCCAGTAAACCAACTACTCACTCTCTTGGAATGCCACTTCCAGATCACAGGGAACATACTATGCTTTCTCTCCTCTCTTCTGAAAAACAGAGTTATAAAGCTTCATACAGGAGATTGCACCCACAAGATCCGTCACCGCAGGAATCCCACAAGGAGGGGATCCTTTCGAGCCTTCTGTTTTCATCTATTATCTTCCCACTGGTTGCACATTCCCGATGTCTACTGAGCTATGCGGATGATATCAAGATACTCACTTCCATCATCCCCGGTCAAGACCTTGATCTGCTAAAAGTGGAAATTAACAACACTCTCACCGCTGTCACATCTTACCTCTGCCAGTTTGGGCTCAAGATCAATCCTGCTAAGTCCGAATTCATGGTGTATTCATTGAAGCAGACTCCTTCTTCTCTCCAGCTTTCGATCGGCAACACCCGCATCCCAATTGTGTCCAGCCATCATGATCTGGGCGTTGTATTCGACTCAAAACTTCGATTCAACGCCCACATAGACATGCTCCTCACACGTGCTTCAAGACTCCGGTGGATAGCAAAACAACATCTCCTACATATCACAGATAAAAGGACAACCTTGAGGTACAAAAGAACAGTTATCTTTCCACCTTTACTCTATGCTGCTGAAATTTGGGCGTCAGCGGCACCGTCAATAAAGAAACCACTGTTTGCCGCAGAATTCTGGCTCCTAAAGTGGGCCTGTATGCCTGTGAAGGGCAATAAAAACTCTCTCTCTCTCTCTCTCTCTCTCTCTCTCTCTCTCTCTCTCTCTTGCCCCCCCAAAGGCGATATAACTCGAAAATTTCTGCCTAATCTCCAACAGGTCTACCCACAATATCCACAGTGGTTCAACCCCGGACTCTACACTACTTACCTCCTCACAAGACACGGAGCGATCCGCAACAAACTGAACCTCCTTGGCATCACAGATAATCCCATGTGCGTGTGTGGCTCCCTGGATACATGGGACCACATAATGCATGAATGTGAGCACTATGAAGATCTACGTGGACACCTGATCACACAGATACAATTCAACCCCAAAAACCAGGAGCATTATCTACTAGAGAATGAAGCAAATTACAAGCTATTCTCTAAATTTGCCCAGAGCCTCTACGCCTTACGGCAAACCCTCCCGCTACCAGCAAACCCTGGGCAACAAGAACTAACATAGCTCACTGCTTGCACGACCACACCAAGCCGTACTGACCTGCGGAATAACCAGCACAACAAAAACAGGAGTCTTGAATCTCTATCTCCCCATTGTGACTGAATCCAAACATCCTGACTTTCACTCCCGGACAGGCCATAGGGCCCACGGAGAAACCACGACTACCAAAGACAAGTCCAACCCATAGTGTGCAAATTACTCTACACAACCCAGAATGGGACCAAAGCACGGAAATGAACATGTAAAGACCGCCACTATGACGGGAACACGTCCCACAAACAGTGATCGCAAAGATCTGACTCTTTTGACCCACAGCTGGGCGTTGCCCTATCTATAAAGACTAACGACCAAGCAGCTGTCACGCTGCACAGACACCAAATGGACATGATTGTACTTTCAACCCAGATGAAAATCCTTCCCAACTAACACACGGACGGGACTCAGTCCTATGAGCCACTCTCACCAAAATATGAAGAACCTGCACAGTCATTGTAGGGACCTGACTAGAAAGCCTGAACGAACTCCATTAGCCTTCGATGGTAGGCCACTGATGATAGACGACCACTTCACAGCCACAGGCGTTCAAGCCCTATTGGCGATCTGGGCCAGCTCCCTTGTTTGGCCCACTATTCCTCCCCTTCCCCGGTGGGGAGGGAGACGGCTTGCCGTCTCCTTCAACCCCGCCACCCTTCTCTTCTCTCTGGTGGGGCCTGGGCATGCCCCACTGCAAGCTGGAGCTACTTTCCCTATTGGCTCCTTATCTCTAACTGTATCCCCCCAGTCTTCAGTCTCCCTCTCCCCACTCTAACTATATGCAAGCCCCATACAATCCAAATTTAAGCATAAAAATAAATTTCGCCCAAAACTCTCGGCTTCACATTCTAACGCCGTTACCACGCCAACTAATCTATACCAATTGATGTGTATGTACATGTGCACTCTCTCACTTTTTTTTTATATCTTCGCCACTGTTTGTTTGTTTGTTATTTGGTTTTTAGGAGCATTAGCAACTAAGGCCATATTGCTCCGGGATATGCGGTGGTCATTCCCTGACCTTTCCGCATTCTCCGTATTTGGTGGTGACGGGCTCGAACCCCGGTCTAATCAAGAAGCGTGTGCTATGCACTGCTGCTCCTTCCCACCTGGCTACGGAGGCGCCGCCTTCGCCACTGAAATCTCAGGAAATTAGGTGGCAGGACCTACCAGAGTAAATAATTATAATACTGGTGTACCTGGGCCGCCTCCGCGGGGCGAAAGTGGAGCAACGTTGGGCCTCAGTAGTAGTCCAGCGGCTAAATGACCAGATGAACAACGGTACCCAACACTACACATGTAAAATATCCATACACTTTTATATCTCTGGCATTTCCAACGAACTGGCACACCCATCACAATGTAAACTACGCGGAGACGGGGGAAACCCCTGGTGCCGTATGACCGTAATACACTTTACTACACTAGTAAATGCTACAACAGTACATCATATAAAATCATCTTATAGAGAGAGAAGATGGAAAGGTTGTTGTCATTATGGATCCAGCATCAACACAAAAAAAATGTGCCACTAAGTCTGCTTTTACAAGACAAAACTAGAAACAGTTTTTTCAAAAGTTTGGTAAAAATAATCGAAGAATGCAGCTTTAGAACACTGATGAATTGGTTTTATGCTATTTCACCAATGTAAAACAGAAATTCCAGTAAAACATATATCTCAAAGGAGGTGAGATTGCTTCTGGATTTAAAGCCACCAAAGACCACTACACACTTCTTCTTAGAGATAATGCAGAAGACGATTATAAAATAAAATCTTTAGTGGTTCACCATTCTTATATCCCCCCAGAGCCTTAATGAAGTATTGTAAAGAGTGTCTTACGGCGATTTAGTGATTGAATAGAAAATCTTGAGCAACAGGTGCCATTTTATTGAAACACTTCGACGAGGATCTCCATGAAGGAATATAAAAATATAATCTTGATTTAAAATTCCGTAATTCTATCGAATGCTCAAGGCCACCCAAAGAACATCATCCTGATCACAATAAAAACTTATAAATCAGAGCTTGTAGAAATAGAGAAAAGAGAATAATAAATATTAAATAAAGAACAACCGAGGAATATAAATATACGGAGAGAAGGCAAAATCTGTCTATCAGCTACTAATTATTCAGGAACACAGAGTTTCAATTAGAGTTTTAGTCTTTCAAAATCTCTGGTGGAGATGATTTGTAATGGGAGGGGAGGGGAATGAAAGCAATCCACACAGTTTTTTTTTAATTAATAAAACGCACATTTTTTAGATTAATTTGTAGCTAAAAACTGGATTCTCAGTGAAGAATAAACACAAGACTATTTATCCAAACCTGGATTCAGTATGCCAAATCCCGTGTCTCCACAGCATGGACTAGCTGCATGCCATTGGAGACACGGGATTGCATTCCATTTCATCATATCATTCTTGATATGATGAAATGGAATGCAATGAAGGTGTAACTGGCGGAGACCTAAGAACTTCAGCCGATTCTCAGTACATAACCCCCGAGGAGCATAGCTGTTTACCCAAGATAAGATGAATGACCTGATTAGAGATTTCACTAAAGCAGAAACACTTAGCGAAACCCTTTATAGTAAACAGTCTGTTCTGCTTCTGCCATAATATCAATAAAGTTTTTAGGGATTTGTCCCAAGTACACACTATATCTGAGTGGCTGCTCTTCATCGACACCTCACAGCGCAGTTTGAAGCAGTTCTCTTGCATAACGAGAACTTAAAGCCATTGCTCAATCTGTTCCTTTAAAGAAGACATACTATAACAAAGTACGAGCTAAAACTCCCAAAATTTCCTCATTCATTTCACAAATATACATGCTCTCAGTTCCAATCTCAATTATATCTATTTCCACTGTCGTGTAAATAGATATAATTGAGAATTCTACCAAGCCCCACTTTCTTTTCTCATATAATCCAATTATCCTTTGCAAGAATTATTGCTCATCTCAGCTTTAGTAATTATTCCATTCCTTTAGCTTCAAAGGTGGTACTTTTGGATATGTACATTCTGATATTTCATCAAAGACTTACTAATTTGGAATCTCCTCTTTTTTTTTCATCTTTGGCTTAAAATCTCTCAATCCCTTCCTGTCAATTTCGTCTGTTACCCTGATCGTTCTTCCAACTCCACTAATCACTTGGAATTCTTTAATTCCTTCCTTTTAAACTCGAATTTCCCCAATTTAACTTTACTAATAGTGAGGCAATTTTCTTTGATTATTTTAATGATCAAAACTAGCTGACTAGTTTTTCCTAGGTGCACGGCACTCAGCTGGACGAGATGCCGAGGCGTTTTCAAATGACCTCACTCAACTTGTTCATTTACTTACCAGAATACCAGACAATCCTAACTACATACCCAATACTATTCATCTTTTTTGTCATAAATAACCCATAAAAATGCACGTCAATTGTAGTGGTAATCTAGGTACGAAAGATTAAACTTGGTGATGGTCACTTCTCCAGCGAAGCCTTTCCCTTTTTAGAACTGCATTGTTTGACATCAACAACGATGTGATTTGCCAGATTCCTATTCTACTTACTTTTCTTTGGTTGGATTATTTTAAATCTTCCAATCCCAATCCTGGCTCAGATCGTCTCAGTGAAAATAGTCTTTTAGTGATAAAATCCTTTATTTCACATTCCAACTTAATACTTCGTCCTCTATCTAAACTTTGGTTTTCCAATAAATGAAGTAAGGCCGTTGATGATAAGAACTTTGCATATCGCAATTGTCTTGCATCCATATCTACAGCTTATTTTCTGCCTGCGCTAAAGCTCTCAACAATGTAAAATAGTTATTGATCAATCCAAACTTGATTTTGAACAAGCTAAAGTAGGAAACTTACTTCTTATCCAAATGGTAGTTGAGCATTCTGGACTTTTCCCAAAACTATTAGTCGCAGCATCTGTGCATCTATACTCCCATGTCTCTTGTAACCTGATGGTTCTGTTGCCTTCTTAGCTAAAGATAAGGTCCACTTACTCACATCCTATACAAGTTTGAAGAAACACTTGTATTGATGATTTTGGTAAACATACTTCAACCATACCTAGTACATTCCACTAAATGCGTACAGTGCCTTTCGACAGAAGGACAGAAGAATTCTGAACAATCTTGATGCTAAGGAAGCTTCAACAGGTACTGTTGGCATTTCTCCAGTTGTTCTCAAAACCAGTGTTTAGGAGCTCGCTCCTGTTCTGTGCCGCCTTTTGACGCTTTCTTATTCCATTTGTGTTTTTCCTTCTGCTTGGAAATTTACTAATATCCAGCCAGTTCTTATAAAGAGTAACATATCACTCTCATCCTTTTATCGTCATATTTCTCCATCAACCACCAAGTCTTAAACTATCTTGAAACTTTCAATCTGATCAGTGATTGCCAATATGGATGCCATCAGTGCCAGTCACTGGCATTAAGACTCCGTGAAGATATATATATATATATATATATATATAGGTTTTCTCCATAATAAAGATTATCCTTATTTATTTTTAAAAAATCTACTGGTGATATACTGGTTTATTTAACTCATTTTGTATAAATTCAATGGAAAAGTTTGGTGAAACTGAAGCAATTACTGTTGACAATTCTAATGCATTTGATCGTATTTGTTGTTGTTTGGTTTTTAGGAGCATTAGCAACTAGGGCCATATTGCTCCGGGATACGCTGTGGTCATTCCCTGACCTTTCCGCATCCTCCGTATTTGGTGGTGACGGGCTCGAACCCCGGTCTAATCTAGAAGCGCGTGCTACGCACTGCTGCTTCTTCCCACCTGGCTACGGAGGCGCCTTCGTATTTAGCTAACGGTCTTCTAAACAACCTTCCATCTTATGGACTGCCGACTTTTTTTTTGTAATTGGGTATCCAGTTTTCTCTCATCACTCATTGCATATGGTAGATGGCTCTCGTATTCTAACTTCTCCACTAATGCTGGTGTTCTCAAAGGATTTCTTCAACTTTTTTTCTTGTATATTAATGATCTTCTTCCACTGACTGTAAATCTTATCCATATAGATTTCAGATGATAGTACATTACATTACACCTTCCAATTTGAGAAACCTTATCCTGCATAATTAGCTTAAACTTATCGAATATCTGCTTCCAAGTCATTCAAGAACTTAATTAACTTTAACCTCTCTATCATATTCCATTTTAATTTTTCGCAAAAGAGATTGTACAGCTTCTTTTCTCAACTTCAATGACACCCAGATTTCGAGAGAAGATCACATATCTCTACTAGAAATTATTCTAGCTTCTAATCTCTCTTGACATAAGCACATTATAAACATTGCATCGAAAATCTGGGTTTTCTTTTTAGCTCTCAGCTTTACTCTCTCTCATACACTTTCAGTTTCTGCTGAATGCCTTTTCCATGTGCACTGTTCTTGTGAATTAGTATCCGTAATTCCCCCACTCTCTTTTAAACCACTTCTGACATGATATAGAGCTGCTGGAACGAATACAAAGAAGGGCAACGAGATCTGTAAGCGGAACGAAGGGATGCGCTTACTAAGAAAAGCTACAGTTCTGCATATTGCAGTGTTTGGAGACTAGGCACCTGCGAGGTGATCTGATTGAGATGTTTAAGGTTTTTAATGGATTGAGCAAGCTCAATGCGGATGACATTCTTCCTGTTGCTGAGACTATACACATGAGAGGGAACAAATTCACACTGAGGAAGGATGGTTGCAGAACAGATGTGCGGAAATTTGCCTTTAGCCAGCGGATGGTTGCTGGATTGCTGGAAAAAACTTCTATTCTTTGGAACAACCTTCCTTCACATGTATACCTGAAAATTACAATTGACAGAATTTCAAGTCTAATGTCAAAAAGTATCTTCTATCTTCTGAACCTACAATCTATGCACGGTATCAATTATTATAGGTGCTAATATCTTCCGTATTTGTGGTTTTCATCAATAAAATAACCACTTGAAGGTCAACGCTGGGAACAGTTAACAGTCATTGAACTTGAAAATGATTAAGGGAATGAGGATGTAGGCGTCCATCATGGATGCCTGCATCCTCATATGCTTAATCATTTCCAAAATAAATTCGCATGCTGATGATTAACTATATATCAAAAGCATTGTATGGATCTGCTGTTCAAGTTTATGGAGAATCAATTGACCTAAATGAATGAACAGCACGTAACGTTACTTAACGATGGCTTTAACTACAAATAAAATTCCTTGAGTATTTTGATAAAATCAAGAAATTTGTAAGATTTTAAGGTAATAGCAAGTATATGAGACGGAAAAATTTACGTTTTATCAAAAGTATTTCAGGATACACTCATTAGCCAAAAAATTAGAAACCGTTATTCAATATCTAAGAGGGCCAACTTTTGTCCGAATCACAGGCGGTAAATGTCATGGCATCGATTACATTAGGTGACTGAGGGAGACTAGCTCCAGATTTCGCCATTATTCCATCAAGATATTTGTCAGCTCCTGTATTGTATCAGAAGAGGACGGCCGAGCTGAATTGCTCTTTCCACATGCAATTTGATTCAGATCTGGGGAACTGTGCTGCATGGGTAGACATTGGAATTCTTGAGAATATTCCTCGAATCATCCAGATACAATTTTTGCACGGGGGAGGGGAGTTTCACTGTCGTCTTTAAAGAATCCATTACATTATAAATGAAGCACTGCAAGGTGAAGTTGGTCCGATACGATAGAAAGATATTCAATGGAGATAGCACGACCTTTTAACGGTATAAGAGAACCCAGTTGTATCCATACAGTCTGAATTCATGACTTTAAGAGGTTAAAGCCACACTTTCACCATACTATTGGCGCAAAAACTGTAAATCGAGACTCGTCAGACCACACGATCTCTTTACACGGTTCTGCAGTCCAGTCTTGGCGTTGGCGGAACCAATCCAGTCGAACTTCTGGATTTTTTTATAGAAAGAAGTAGATTTCGTATGGACACGACTATCAAATCCCAGATTCTTTTTATTATTATTATTATTATTATTATTATTATTATTATTAAAATTAGTTTATTTCCCAAGAAACCTCGGGTCACCCCGGGACGGCTCTGTGCCAGAAGGGTGTGAATATTTACAGACTAAGGTGCGAGGAACACAATGTACAATAAACAAGAGTACATGCGTGCTCGACCCGAGACTTGTGCACGATTAAATATACAAAATATACAAAATATATGATTGCATGAAGATAAAAGGTCTTTGTCACATACAAATAGACAAGTTTCAAAAAAAAAAAAAAAAAAAAAAAACACAGTCAGTCATGTCCAGGAGCAGGTGAGTATCACAGATTCATTATTTGGTAGCAGTTCTTGAGGATTTCCTTCCTGTAGAGTTGTCTTCACAGACCCTATCAGGGTGGATTCTAAATTTATTGAAGATCCGAAGACAACTGGCTGGAAACATGTTCCACATGAAATCAATGCTTGACAGTAAGACGCAGAGGGAGACAAGAGTCGGGGTGCTCCCCTCTTCCCCTCCTCGGGCCAGAGATTAATGTAGATACCGATGGAGCATCAATTCGCCTCGTTATAAGCCGTGCAAGCGTGAGGACATTTTTTGTCATGATGATATGTCTCCAGGTAGTGGTGCCCAGATTTGCCTGTAGGATCGATCTGGAGGGAGATAGGGGGGTGGCCTACCACCCTGTTCATCCATCTAAGCAACCAGTACTCTAAACTGAGATACTTCTGAAGGTATGAGGCAGGGACATTTGACCAAATTTTTGAAGCATAGAGAGGAATCGGCGTAATACACCTCAAGATGTGCCGAACAAGAAGCGCTGGCTGATGCACACCAACGAGCTCTTGACGCTCTGCCCAAAGAGCCGAGTACGTCTTCTGTCTCATCCTGACAAAGTGAAGCTGAAAGGTGAGCCCAACATCCCAGGTGAGGCCAAGGTCAGTATGGGAGGTCATGTTTTGCACCGGCTCCCCACTAACAAAGATTTGGATATCATTTTTGACTCTCTTCTTGGTTATCGTCAGTTGCGCTGATTTGGAAGGGCTCAGATGCAGCCCAATTGTGGCAAGACAACTTTCCAAGCTCAATATCTGCCTAGAAGCTTGTTGGTTAATATCATGAATCCGATAATTATGATCTGAGCTCACGTAGAACTTCAGCTCGTCGGCATAAGAGACAAAGTTCGGATTCTGAGCAAGGAAAGGCTCCAAAACTGCTGCAAACAGGATAGCTGACAGTACGGTTCCTTGCGGGATGCCTCTTGAGACGTCAATAGTTACTTGAAAGTCATTGTAGGTCACAGACAGGTGTCTAGGAAGTAAAATAGACTTCAAAATTTGAAGTAAGGTATTTGTCAGGCCGAAGTAGTATTTCAGAATGGTAAAAAGAGCTGGGAGGTGTATTCTGTCATAAGCCGATTTTATGTCGAGGAATATGATATCAATCTGTGATTTGTTGTTAAGGGTGCGCTGAATTCTGAAGAGGGTATCAAGAAGATTGGTAGTTGTCGATCTCCTTTGTAGAACGGTATGCAGGTACTCAGGCCTGTGTGCAAAGCAATGCTGGGAAATTGTTGGCTGAATTACTTTTTCAAAAATTTTGAGTAAAGAACAACTGATGGAGATTGGTCGCAGGTCTTTGGGAGATTTGGGTTTCTTGATCTTTGGAATGGGCTTAACATGGTAAGTTTTCCAAATTGAAGGAATTATTTCAGATTGCAGGATTTGTCTGAAAAGATGAAGGAGAAGGTCGACTATATATGGGCTGCAAATTTTGATAATAAAGAGTGGGAAACCATCCGGACCTACAGTAGCTTTGTTGGGTAGTTTATTGATGACATCACTTAGGGTCTCTCTAGTTATTTCTATTTCAGACAAGTGTGGCCTAGGTAACCAGTCCTCCTGCAAGAGAGAGGAATCAGAGTCAGGAAAATCTGCCTGCAGTAAGCTCTGGAAAAACTTTTGGTCAATGGCTAGATGATGATGATTATGATGCGAAAGGATCCTTCTACCACTCTTCAACCTATTGAGAACAGATTGATTAAGGACCTGCCTTTTCTTTTTCAAGAAGCAAGCTCTTTCTTTCTTAAAGATGAGGGAAGCTGAGTTTTCTGCCATTTCCGGTAGGCCTGCTTCTTGATGAAAGCCATCTTAGTTTCCTTATTAAAACCCCGATTCGACCTGTTACCAATCCTGGTGATTCTGGCTGCACCACGTAGTGCAATTAACTGCAGTTGTTCGGACAGGAGCATAACGGCATCCTCCAATGGCTCAGAATAGAGACGTCCGCAGTCAAATCCAATCAAGCATTGGAGAATGATCTCTGGCTTTAGATATTTGATAGAGAAGGCTATCCTAGGCAATTCAGCGGAGTACTCGTCAGGGAACCCAAGGGAATTGCTCTGTAAGAATAGTTTACATGCAATTGGCGAGTGATCATATTGGAATCGAAAGTTGCTAGGTAGGAGTTTGATATCTTGCAAGTTGTGGAAGATTAGGTCCAGCGCTTGACACGCTCTAGTTGGTTGCGTCGCTAACCGTGTAAGGTTAAATGCCCGAAGAGTGGCCTCAAGGGCATTCCCATGCCTGGGCAGTGGCAAGTTAAAATCACCTGCTACAACAGTTGGAATTTTAGGCACTAAACTGGTTGCTAACCATGTGAGCAGCTCAGCTCTAGAGTCTTCGTTGTGGTCTGGAGGGAGGTAAACCAGGCAGCATTGGATTTTAAGAAGAGGACTCCTCAGCTTCAGGGAGACTGCCTCAAAGTTGTTTTACTGGCTCACTCGTGTCCTTATTGGCTGGAATCGATCATTGAACAGGATTTCAACACCTCCGCCTCGCCCGTTAATCCAACCCTGTGATTCCCAATGTGTTTGTAAGGGTGTGTTAAAATGGGTAAGATCAAGCTGTTTATCCGCCGTTAACCATGTTTCTGAAAGGCAGATGACATCAAACTCATTAAGCAACAGGAGAGTCTGGAGACAATGAAGCTTGTTTTTTAGGCTGCGTACATTCTGCATAAACCAAAGAATCTCTCCTTCGTGTGAACCTGGTAGCAAGTCATCCTTTTGTAGTTCTTCAAGTTCCGCTGCATAGTTCCGTTAGAAATAGGTCTTGCTTTACTAAACTGAACTTTTCAGTTATTTTCTGCACACTGGACCCTCTATTCTGACGCACAATTCTTTTTAAATTCCTGCGCTTTGAGTACTGGAGCACTGACTTTCTGCTGCATTTCTTCCTTTTATAGCTGCATTCTCCGTTCGTCTTCCCCCTCATGGAACACTTCTGAGATGTTTGCTTTCGACTCACCAGCGATTTCCTTTGTATTCGCAACTGTGGCTCCTGCTAAAAATGGTCCAACAACAACACCTTTCTGAAAACTTGGAAAAATCACCTCTTTCCCATGACCGGATCCGACTGAGAAGCCTCCGAAAAGCGTCCAGTATTTATCTGACTCGTGGAACTTGTGATCATACCGTGTGGCAACTTATATTTGCATATCGCGCGCTTAATTACAGTTGACGCCAACTGCAAAAGGTTTAAAAAATTTTGGCCTTTGAGTATATAAAGCTCTCGATAATACGGTAAAGTCCATTAAAATGCCAAATAATAGGAAGTCCACTAACCAATTTCATAAATACTGATTCCATGAATTTACATGTTCCCACACTATTTCATAAATCTAGGACGAACCTAGAAATCAACTCCAGATAAATGTGACTTTTTAACGGTTTCTAAAGAAACCATTAAAGTCCGGGACGGCCACATAAGGTAAAAGGGGTTTACACTGAAGATACAAAGGGTACTAGGAAAGTTTTGCAATACAGCTTTGTTTATTTAATTTTTTCAAAGTAATTTCCTCTACATTCAATACACCTCTCCATCCTCCGAAACCAATCTTTAAACCAGTTCTGCCAAGTTTCACTAGGGAGTAAAGCACACTTGTTGTCCCAAGCCCGTAGAAGGTCCTCATCACTGGAAAACCGCCTCCCTTTTAGCTTCATTTTCACATCCGGGAACAGTGCAGAGTCGCAGGGAGCAAGGTCTGGACTGTAGGGAGGGTGCTCGAGAAGTTTCAGTCCTGTCGTGGTCAAATATTCGGTGCAGGCTTTGGCGCGGTGAGCTGCAGCATTATCGTGATGGAGGTACCAGGTGTCCATTCTTGACTTTGGCCGCAGGTTCTTCATAGATCCAATGACTTTAGGCAGGCATTGTTCAGTATACCACTTAGCTGTGACTCTCTTCTGCGTGTTCAAAACGACACGTTCCACAATTCCACTCGATTTGAAAAATACAGCTATCATTTTCTTCTTTACAGATCGGGATTTTCTGACAATTACGGGTGTGTCGTCATCATCAAAGACCCAAACTTTGTTTTGAGCCTTGGTCGGCAGATCGTAATAGTACAGCCAAGTCTCGTCACCTGTCACGATGTTGTTCACATACCGAGATTGTCCCTTATCAAACTTTTTTAACATCTCCCGGCACCAAGTCACACGTCGTGTCATCTGCTCTTCAGTCAGTTGATGCGGCACCCAGAGAGAACAAAGTTTCTTCACGTGCAAATGATCTTGCAGAATCGAACGAATTGCTGGTGCATTTAGGCCCAAAGTATCCTCTATCTGTTGGTAGGTCACTCGCCTGTTTTCGTCAAGAATTTTCCTCACAGCAGTAACGTTTTCCTCCGTAACTGACGTTCGTGGCCTTCCCGGCCTCTCAGAATCCTCCAGAGTGAAATTTCCCCTTTGGAATTCTCTATACCACCTGAATATCGTTGTACGATGTGGACAATCATCATCTAGTGCAAGAGTCATTTCTTCTAAGCACTGGTTTATGGTTAAACCACGCACGAAATTATACCGCAAAACTGTCCTTATCTCATTTCGTGACCACGATGCCATCGCAAGCACTTTACACTCTCACTACTAATGAATAACTGAGCCCATCGACTTGGCGCGGCGGCTACTATGCACGTATGAACATGTCTCAACATGCAGCAACAAGCAGCTTCCTGTGATTCATTGTTGCGTCATGTTGCAAAACTTTCCTAGTACCCTTTGTAAAATAAAAGAACAGTACTGTAATGAACAGTCACGTGCGCTAGAACCATGGGCTATTCAAACGGGAGTATTATTGTACCCTCGAGTTTGAACATTCAGCTATAAACAAAGACTGTTTGCGTTTAAGTTCTAAATTGGATTTTCTGTTATAATGATGATAATCTGAATAAATGTTGATAACGATTATGTTGATTAATGATAATAATCTGTATGGATGTTGTTGACATTTATAATATTTTTATTTTTAATACAGTAAAATTTGAAAATTTTAAAAACTAAAGAAAATAAATAAACCCGAATAGATTTTATTTCCAATTCCCATATGGAGTCACACCATCAACCATCATGGAATTCATCAATTTGAATAAAAATATCCGTACTTCGTGGCGCTTGTGGAACTATTAAGAAAGTCTGGAACGAAGTTCAGCTCTATGAATGATAGTATACGTCGGAACTGCATACGCCAGACAACACATGCAGTTTTATTACTTGTACAAAATTCCAGGAGCAGAAGAGTCAGGAATTTTCAGTTTATTCGAATTTCATTTTATATTACAGTACTTGCTCATTTCAAAAAGATGAATTCCAACAAATTTTGCAAGAAAGGTCAAAATAAAGAAGGCAATGAAAATATGGAAGGCAATTCTAGTAAACTGGCATGCGAAACCAGCAGAAATCTAACTTTCCAAATATTCCAATAAAAGTTCCAAAAATTAAAGAAATCATATTTTTATATATATTTGATTTTAGCAAATTAAGGAATAATTCAATGAAGGGTATTATTGAGGAAGCTAGTGGTGGTTAAATCCAAATCTGTACATAGTTTAGAAATTATAAATTGAATAACAAGTAAAAGAATATTTGTTTAACAGAAAGAATTTTATGAGTTTCTATTAGTGAGTTGAAACCACCTCATCCTGATATAAGTACAGCAATGAATTCGAAAACTATGAAGAAATAATAAAATTCTTTATAACTGACAAATAAATATCTTAATCGTTTTTCATCAAGGAAGTAACGAAAAATTCTCCACTAGACGTATATAATTATCATGATAGAAGAAAAGAATTCGAAAACAAACAAAAAAAGAATTTTAATAATGGTCTGTGAAAAACAGAATCTGTTTGGTTTCTTGTTCCCAGAAAAGATTAACCTTTACTCGGAAGAAAAGATATTTGTCACAACTAATGATCAACATCTGTCTTCATTCTTCGTGACTCCTGCTGGAGTAGCTTCTGATCCACTAACAACGCATCTGTTGTATCCTGTAAGTAATTAGGTACCACTAGGTATTCCCCCTCCTTCGCGACTGCAAAAGAAGTAAATTTAGAGTCACGAAGGTTGTTTGGTGATATCAGTTAACATTTTTTGAAGAACAGCAACTTGTGAAAGCGAGAAATTTATTCTACCAGCAAACAAAATTATTGAAATGATATGTGCCAACACGAGACTTATACAAGAAATCACCGATAGTTAAGTGAAGGGATCAACACATGAAGATCATGCGTTGGATCACGATCATGAGCAGTAAGAGATATATTCATCACTGTTTAAAACAATATATTTTCGCAGAATTAGTGGATGTCTGCATTTCACATACTGTATTTTCTGTACAGCTAAAAATATTTTAAATTTAAAAATATCACTCATTCTAGCAGTTTGATAGCAATTGTGTTTGACGTATTGAAGAGAGACATTAACAATACCCAGATCGTTTCCAGTATATAAAGCAAATGCAAGGATAACTCTAAGAACAATTCAATATATAGAATGAAATTTTACAGCCCCCCCCCCCCCTTGCGGGTAGCAGAGTTAGTAGTATCGCCATCCTCCTCACAGTGGAGGGAAAAGACCTGAGTTCGAGTCCCGGCGGTGACGTGAGGAAATTTTATGGGGCTTTTTCAATGAGTCAGTCGATCTCAGGAGAGGTCAGCATGGGTTTTTTTTTTTTTTTTTTTTTTTATGAAAACCACAAACACGAGAGGTATTAGAACCTATAGTACGGGATTGTTAAAATTAAAGCGAGTTCTAAGGCTCGTACTGAAGAGAAAGATTGACATGTACAATAAAAAAGGCGCTCGCCATTTATTGGAAAAAAAAAATTAGTTACAAAATTTGTCACTATATAGCGCTGTGCCAATACTTGAACAGCGCTACAATTGTTCAGTGTGTCCTCCATTTTGCTCAACAACAGTTTTCATTCGAAGAACAGCATTTTCTACAGCAGTACGTAACGTGACAACCTGAATAGCCAGAACATAACTAATGCTGTCCTCCAGATCTGCAGAGTTTGACATCCTTCCCGATACACCTAGTTCTTCAAAAAATCTCACAACCAGAAGTCGCATGGGGTGAGGTCCAGTGATTGGGGGTGGCCAAAATGTCTGGAAACAACAGCTGATGACACGTTCATCTGTAAAGTGTTACCTTAGCAATCTTTGCACACAACGGTGGATGTGGGGTGGCGCATCTTCTTGCATGAATATGGTATCCTCAAGGCACCCATGTTGTTGCAGCTCTGGTATTGCGAAATTTGCCAACATTTCATAATATCGCTGTCCAGTGACAGAACAGGTGCGGGGTCCGGTCGGTGTTACCTGTTCAAAAAAATATGGCCCAATCATGAATATGGCCGTAAATCCACGCCACACTGTCACTTTTGGAGAATCCAACGGGACCACTTGGATAATTCGAGGGTTTTCTGTTGCCCAAATGCGACAGATGTGCGTATTCACTTGTTCATTTAAACAGAAGTGGGCTTCATCACTCCAAAGGATATTCCATGGCCAAGTGATATCCACTGTCTTTCGCGACAGAAACTGAAGTGCGTATGTGAAACGAATATCTGCATCATCA
Organism: Mastigoproctus giganteus; assembly: GCF_048544385.1. Taxonomy (NCBI): domain Eukaryota; kingdom Metazoa; phylum Arthropoda; class Arachnida; order Uropygi; family Thelyphonidae; genus Mastigoproctus; species Mastigoproctus giganteus. The sequence continues at coordinate 76,764,970 of NC_143577.1, forward strand.
TGCTTTAGCTGCTGTAGCAGGTACATCTTGTAAGGATAGCACCGCAATACCTGACGCATTACTAGCCTTAGTGTGGAATACGGCAGGTCCACTTCACGAGAACCAGCTGGCACACTTCCGCTCCCACATGAAGATTGACTTGAGAAATCCACGATAGCCTCATCTTCAACACGAGGAGTCCACACGTTTTCGACCTCTACCTGGTTGAACACCAAGCTGTCCTGTCGCTTCAAATTTCGCAATAATTTTGCGGACAGCACAATCAGTCTTAGGTCCACGTGAGCCTTATGCGCTTCTTCAGAATCCGGAATTCTCTGGTAGGCGCAGCTGCATTGTTGCTGTTCTGATAGTACAGCTTCATTAATAGCGCCTTTTCCTGCAACGTTGTTGGCATTGCTGCTGTTATGCAAGCAAACATCTACTGTATGATTTTGAAGAGACTGCTTTGCTTTGCTTTTATACAATACAGTAGAGCTGAGTAATGGCGCTGCGGCAATAACTTATGATTGTGCAAAAACGTAAGTTATTTGCATAATGGTAACTAAGATAGTTACGACGCAGACTGCTCAGGACCAAGATATCGACGAGGAATATTACAACTTTCTGAAAGTGATAAAGCCCAAGAAACCTATATGGAAAAAGAAATCAAAAGAAGAAAAAATTAGTCAAGAAACACTTGTCATGATGAACCGAAGACGACAAATGAAGAGTAAGAAAAACAGTGACGGGGAGAAAATTGAGTATACTGAGTTATGCAAAGCCCTTAGAAAGAGACTCAGAGAGGACATAAGAAGATTTAACACAAGAAACGTAGAACAAGCATTAAGGGAAAACAAAGGATTAAAATCAGCAGCCATGAGCAGTACATACAGAAAGACAAATGATACTGAAACTGAAGAATAGCGATGGTGTACTTATAAACAGCAGAGAAGGCATAATTCAAATATCAGAAGACTACTATAGAGAATTATACAAGGAGCGAAGGAATGATGGCAGCAGTAGGGAAGATGGATAGCAGATTAGCAACACATACAACATACCCGATATTCTTCCTGATGAGGTAGAACATGCAATGAAGAAAATTAAGAATCAGAAAGTCCCGGGGGAAGATGAAGTTACTGTAGAGTTGTTAAAATTGGGAGGAAGAGACATAACACAAAAACTGGCAAGGCTCTTCACAAAGTGCATTCGAAAAGGGGTGACGCCTAAGCAGTGGAATAATGCAATCATAGTTTTGCTGCATAAGAAAGGAGATAAATCAGAAATTGGAAATTATAGACCAATTCGCTTGTTATCCCACATCTACAAGTTGTTCACAAGGGTCATTACTAACAGATTAGAAAGAATACTTGATGAGAATCAACCGAAAGAGCAAGCTGGCTTTAGGACAGGATTCTCAACTATGGATCACCTTCACGTAATATCACAGCTAATGGAGAAAGCAAATGAATATAAAACACCATTATGCCTGGCATTTGTGGATTATGAAAAGGCATTTGACTCCATACAGCATAAGCCAATGTTTCGGGCACTGGAAAGACAAGGCATAGATACCGCACATATTATGATTTTAAAGAAAATATATGAGAGTGCTACCTCCTTTATTAGACTAGACAAAGACAGTAGGAAATTTACAATCGAGAAAGGAGTTCGACAAGGAGACACAATATCTCCGAAGCTGTTTACTGCTGCCCTTGAGGAAGCTTTCAGAAGATTAGACTGGTCGCAGAAAGTGCTCAAAACAGAAGGAACTTGAAAGTTGCTGGAGAGGCCTTCATCCTGTAGTGGATTGAAAATGGCTGATGATGATGATGAACTAATATAGTTAAGCGCCATACAGTGACAAATTTTGGAACTATTTTTTTTTCCAATAAATGGCGAGCGGATTCTTTATTGTACTTGCTGTCCAAATTTCTGTTCATTACGAGCCTTAGAACTCGCTCCAGAGTCCTCTACATAGAGATACTTTAATTTTAACAAAATTAAAGTATCTCTATGTACTTAGTACCGTGCATGGGTTGGAGGTTGAGAAGACAAAAAAAAAAAGATATTTGTTGACCTTAGGCTTGAACTTCTGTAGACTGTAATTTTCAGGAAATACGTATGAAGGAAGGTTGTTCCAGAAAACGGCAGTTGAATGAATAAACGAGGAAAATGAAAAGTTGGTTCTGTGAGTGTGAAGTTGGACAGTAAATGGATGTTGGCTGGTGGCGGTACGTGTTCGGACTGTTTTGAAAAAGAGAACGGAAATTATAGAAGCCAATTCCGAAGAACAGTGCCCATGTCTGTAGAAGAGGCATGCAGCAGAAACAGTACGTATATGAGACAGAGAGTGGAAAGACTGTGTTAGAGATGAGACATTAATTAACCTGACTTCTTCTGAATGTAATATAGAAGCCTGAGAGAGCTTTTGGGGTTATCGCCCCAGATGTGGCAAAATAATCCATGGTAGGGCGGATTTGCGATTTGAACGGAGTGAACAGCTGTTTGGAAGAAAAGTAACGCCGAGAGCGAAAGAGAAAACCAAGTTTTTTAGATGCAGAGGAAGCAATATTTGTAATGTGCTTGGGCCAAGAGAGATTAGAAGTCAGGGTAATCCCCAAAAGAGATATATCATCTTGTGTAGAAATCGGAGTTGCACCAAACATAAGCACAAGAGCAGAATACTCTTTTTTGCGAAATATAAGACAAGACTGAGTTTTAGAAGGATTGAAATTAACTAAGTTGTCTTTGCCCCACTGGAGAATTACCTGTAATTACCTTTCCACAGATCGGAAATTAAGGAATTGGTAGCGGATATTCAGGAAGTTGAAGCTGATTGAGCAGTGCGAGGTTTTTCAAACTGGAAAGTGGAATGCAATGTGCTATCATTAGCAAAACTATGGATAGGATATCCAGTCAATGAAGGAAGGTCATTAATATACAAGAGGAAAAGAGCGGGGAAAGAACTGAACATTGGGAGACACCAGAATTAGTGGAAAACTTAGAAGACAGAGAGCCATCTACCATCACCCCCAGTGAGCGGTCAGAGAGAAGACTGGATAACCAATTGCAAATCATAAGATGAAAGCTTGTTTAGAAGACCTTTACGCCAAAGACGGTCGAAAACCTTTGAGATGTCAAGAGAAACTGCTTGTGTTTCACCGAACTTTTCCATTGAATTTATCCATAAATGGGTAACATAAGCTAAAATATATATATTTTATTTTTTTATTTTTTTTTTTTTTTATTTTTATTAATAACAAGATACACAACAGGTAACAGGTAACCATTAACAGTGTATCTGAGATCAGAACAATAAACATGATAACAATAATATGAAATCCAACAAGAATATAAACATTGATATAGATTCAAACATTAAAATCATATGTACAAAAGAGGATTGCGTTAAGTTAAGTTACCGGTAAAACAAATAATATTTAAACAGTTAGAAAATAGAAAAATAATAAAACACATAATACTAATAAACTACAATGATTAGATCAGAGCTAGTCACTTTGCAGTTTAAGAGAAAAGGCAAACTTGTGGATGAAGTTCATCAGTGATTGGAAGTTGTCAAAGAAGTCAATGAGAGAGTCATTTGCTGATTTTCTGATTCTGTTCAGTGGACTGAACTTCATAAAATCCGTGGTGGCAGAGTCAAGGCGAAAGTGTAAGGTTCCTGACTTGTCTACAAGGAGCATTGAAGTATATTTTGCTAAGGATATCAGATGCTTCATAAGTTCCAGTGATTACTTTGGCTAGAAGGGTGATGTCAGCAGTAGCTCTTCTGGTGCACAGAGGCCTCAGATGAAAGTAACCACACAGCGATTCATAATACACTGAGTGATAGAATAGAGGATTGTGGTACGTAAGGTAACGGACAAAATTTTTTGGACTGCTTCAATTTTGTTAGTTAAATTCTTTGTGTGAGGATTCCAGATGGGTGAACTGAATTAAAGGATTAGCAGAACGACAGTTGTATAAAGGATAACCGCATATCTGTAGTTTTTGAACTTGTATGTGTTACGTTTGATGAATCCCAGTGTTCTGAATGCTTTGCTGGTGATTTTAAGGACATGAGCATCGAATTTAGCACTGCTGGAGAAGAAAATCCCCAAGTCGTTAACTTGGTCACACCTTTCGATGATCACAGAGTTAATACTGTACTCCGTATTTATTAATTGCGGAGATCTGCCGGATGAGAAAAAGATTACTCTGCACTTCGAGGGGTTAGCAGACAAGCCATTCAGAGGTAGTCACAGACAGAATTTATTGAGAGCACATTGAAGCTGTTGAGAATCAGTAATCTCCTTCACTGCTGAGTAGATCTTAAAATCATCTGCATAGAGTGAAACTTGCTTGAACATTGGAGGTGTAGATGAAAGAAGGAAGATCATTTAGGAAAAAAATTAAGAGAAGAGGACTTAAGGGGGAGTCTTGTGGTACTCCACTTAGTGGTATAGAACAGTCTGAGTTCACTTGATTGATGATAACGCTCAAGGAACGATGCGTAATATAGCTGCGTAGCCATGAGAGCAAAGGGTCACGGATACCATATAGCTTAAGTTTTTCCAGAAGTTGTTCGTGCGGCACTTTAACAAATGCCTTAGATATGTCTGTGTAGACTGCATCAACTTGAAGGTGGTTATCAAGAGCTTCAGAGGTGTATTGCCAGAAAGGAAGTAAATTTGTGACTACTGACTTGCCACTGCAGAAACCATGTTGATTCTGATCAATGAAAGGCCTGAAGAATTCTAAGAGATGTTTGTGTACTGCTGTGTCGAAGAGTTTAGCCAGGCTGTTTTGCAAAGTTATGGGTCTGTAATCAGTTACATCATTTTTATCACCTTTTTGAAAATAGGAACTATATTGAACTGCTTAAAGTGCTTAGGATACTTCCCAGCCTGAGAGACAAGCTGAATATCCGCAGTATGAGGGGTTTTAAGGTAGTGACAGTCATTTTCCTGGAATGTCATCTGGGCCTCTAGTATAGTCATTTCTAATGCTTTTTAATGCCGAATTTAAATCTTCCATAAGTGATAAAGAGGTTAATGTGGATATCATCTTTAACAGGTTTGAAGTCAGGATATGAGGCAGGTCTCAATGTATCATTTGTTTGAATTCTGGAAAAATGTTTGGCAAACTCTTGAGCAATACTGAATTCGTCCGATAAGCGAATTCCATCTGCGTTATGCAGTTGTAACTCTCTACTGGTTATATCCTTATGCTTCATGTAATTCCAGAATGTTTTATATCTCTGTGAGTAAGCAGACTATCCTGAACTGACTCTGTATACATATCGTAAGAGTTTAATCTGAGCGTTTTCACTTCTTTGCGCAGTTGGCTGAATATTTCATAGTATTGACTGTCACCTGATTGCTTATACTTGTTTCTATAGAATTCTTTGGATTTAATTTTATGTATTAGTTCGCTGTTATACCAGTGCGGGTAGGTAGAGCATGCGGTCAGATGGAATTGAGGAACAATGTCAGATATAACTGAGTGGACACAGTTGATCAGGTTGCTGGTGAGCACATCGATGTCATCCATAGCGTCAGAGAGCTGCTTGTCTACGTTGCTGAGAGCTAGATTGAGCAGAGGCCAGTCATTCTGAAATTGAATCATGCAGAACGGGAGCTGCATTTGAAGTTATGAGAAGTCACAGTGATGTCAAAAGTACTTGGCGAATGATCAGAGTGAAATATAGGGCTGTCATTGTGAACCTCTATATGAGTAGAGGAGAATATTACGTCAAGGTAGGCATTTTCTCTGGTTGGAAAATTGCAAATTTCTTCAAGACCATAGCTGTGAAGCATATTACAGAGAGCCCTAGTCTGTATTGATGGAGAAGAAGTCCTAAATTGGCCAGTTGACAGTTAAAATCGCCCAAAACCAATGCTATGTCGGCAGATTGAATTAGTGGAAAGATAGATTCCAGCGAACTTTCTAAGTACTGAAGGTCGATATTAGTTAAGGGAGATGGAAAATAAAGCAATACGATTAAAACTTTTAACTTGCCAAGATGAAGAAGGCAGTATAGTGATTCAATATTTGTGAAATTTGATGCAATTTCACAGAGTATATGGTTAGAATGTATAATAGGTACTCCGCCTCCAGAGATCCTCTGTCCTTTCTATGGATTGTATATTGCCCAGCTATAATCTCCTGATCATCAATATCTATGGAGAGCCAGGTTTCAGTGCGCAGGTAAATATGTGAGCCTGGGACTCTAAAGTGGTTTAAGTTACTAATTATACTCCTGCAATTCTGAAGGTAAACGCTGAACAGTTGGGATCTGGAAATTCTATGACGAGAGGAGAGCGTAGTATGTGTAGATAGCAGGGCCTCTGATTGCTATGCCTGTGGAGAAGAGATTTTGGACTCCCTTGATGGTCTGTCCGTGAAGCGTTTTACTCGAGCCCCTGATAAGAGGGATCTTAGATTCAGCTTAGATTTCTGTTTGTGATGGAAGGCATGTTATTATAAAAGATGAGTAGGCGGGACACCGTGTCTTCAGAGAACGGATCAAGATTCGTCAAAATCCTTCTGACATCCTTTTGACGGAAGACTACTGGAGGCGTTGAATGGAGCGTGATGGGAATGGTGGGAGGTGTTTTACCAAGATCATTAATACATGAGTTGGAAGAAAAATCGGATGCAAATAGGCCAGCTTTATCCTTAGCTGAAATGACAATAGAACCATCTGGTTTTAACAGAGGTGAAAGCAGAGATGGGCAAAAAGTTGGCCAATAGCTTTGGTAAGAGACCAGAATGCTTTGCTACCATTAGGAAGAAGCAAGTTTTCTACTTTTAGCCTGTTCAAAATCTAGTTTGGACTGATTAATAACTGCTTTACAATTGTTGCGAGCTCTGGTGTAGGCAGAAAATGAAACTGAAGAATTGGAAACAAGCCAATTAAGATATGCAACATTCTTCTCTTGAACAGCCTTAGCACATTCCGTTCCTACAAAAATAATTTCACCGACACGATCTGAGCAAACGTTGACATAAGAAGTTTTGAAACAGTAATCCGACCAAGGAAAAGAAGAAAAGAAATCTCGCAGGTCATCCCATTTTGCATTCTTGTAATGCCAAAAAACACGAGGTTGGGAATAGCCATGAGATAAAGGCGCCATTGGAGAGGAGACAGTCACCAAGTTGTGATCTGAGGTGACTAAAAGGACCACTCACTTCGACAGCGTACTTAGAAGGGTTGTTTGTGAGAAAAAGATCAAGCGTGTTGGCTGTTGTACTCCAGAAACTCGGGTTTTGCGTCCACCAAACAGAAAATCGATCATAGAACACGCAATTTACGGACAATATATACAGAGCATTGTGGCTTTAGTTGTTCATGCTCCTAAAACCATACAACAATAACAACAGACCCCTCCCCTCCCTCCCCCCCAAAAAAAAGAAAAAAAAAACATTTATTGAACAAGCATGCCTTCAATTTCGGAAATCTAAGTTATCATATTCCTCAGTGTTCCGAGCAACTAATTTTATTTGCTCACGTCAATAGTATCTATAACTTTCTTCAACTTTTCACAGAAATTTTATCCCATTTAGTAAATGAAAACGTTGTCTGTTTTAATTCACCTGAATTCCCACTCTTAGAGCAAGAACGAGATCTGAAACTCAGAGATCTTGGATCAATAATTTAATTTGCAGTTCACAAAATTTTATAATCAAGTAAACCCAAGTTAATCTCTCTCTCTCGTCATATGAGTGAAGGTTGCTCGTTATATATGAAATAAATTTAATTAAATGATTGACTTTGCTTTAGCTGCTGAACGGAAGTATCACATCAGTATTTAGAAAGATGTTGCTGTGATTTTATTTGAGACTATACAAAACTACCCGAGATGAAACAACAGGCGATGATTGATTATAATATTGCTAAATAGCTGTAGCAGTCCTTCGACTCTAGTAATCGAACTAATCTAAGAACACAAAAGATTCTTTTTTATTGGTTGCAGCTTCATCAGCTAGTTGTCAGTTGATTTTTTAAGCAATTAAGTGGAAACATTTTTACTTATTTCACTTCACGTAAATTTGTCGTTCTGTAGAATTTATAACATGAGTTGTAAGTAGGGTTGGTTTAGTCATGTAATATATGAGATTAGGTTGAAAATAAAATTCTGATCAATTTTACACAAAGTTACATGTATATGATTATACACATTCTTTTTAATCACACAAAATAAACGCTTCACTATGTCAAACAATTTCATGTCCACTACAATATACTATATTTTTTATACAGTTTTTTTTCTAAAGTTACCAAAATTCCTGTTATTTTGGTTTTCAGTTATTTTTACCCTATTAAAAGAATATCACGAAGTTTCCACAGGTATCCGTTTCTGTAGTAATTGTCACTGTAATTACGGATGTATTACTTTATTACATTAATCAGCGAAAGTGCAAAAGGAGGGTTTCACGTTTGCTGTCGACTGTCTTATTTAATTTTCTTTGCATGCTCCTAACATAAGCCCAAATGTTCCTCTCTAGCTAAGGCTCTAACATTATTTTGATGTAACTAAACCACTTAAAGTGGTACAGCCACTTGTTCTTCTTCCAGACACATAGCTCTCTGAGGAGCCGTTGTGGCCACTAACACATTTCTCCAACTACATCGATCGTATGCTATACGAGCAGCATCGCAAAGTGTCATGCCCAGAAGTTCACTGATCCCATCCTTCCACCTAGTTGCTGGTCTCCTTTGCACCTCTTCCCCTCGATTTTTCCTTCCATTATATTCTTCAACAGAAAGTTTTCCCTTCTTACTATATGACCAAAACACTTGAGTTTTCTTTTGTTGATGCTATGAAGAAGAATCCTAGGCCTGCCAATTTTATTCAATACCCACTCATTTGTTCTTCGATCCAAGTAAGAAATACGCAGTATTCTACTGTAACACCACATTTAAAATGCCACAATTTTCTTCCTATCAACTCTTTTCAGATTCCATCCTTCACATCCATAAATGGCAACTGGAAAAACTGGAAGTCTAACCGTCATCATTCTACTATTAATAGGATTGTATCCAAGAAGAGATCTTGAACATTCCTTATTCAAAATGACAGCGACACCATGTTCTTTTACTTGGTCATTTCCAGAAAAAACAACCAAAAAACGATTTCCAGTTTTGAAATGACCTTGTCCTGCCCACATGACTTCGGTTACTCCTAAAATGTCAATTTTATACTTATCCATTTCATTGATGACTATATCCATCTTGCCTTCTTTTAAACTTTTTACATTCCATGTGGCTACGTTTACCCTCTTCTTTCTTAAATTTAATTTTGCAGGGCACAATTAAATTTGGAGTTGTTTTTGCTGTGGTCGCTGTGGCATCAGATAATGTGGTGGCATGCCATTGCCAACCACATGACCGATTTTGAAAGGGGCCGGCTTTAATCATAGGAAGGGTCATCATGCATCTCACGAGATGCTCAGGAAGAGAAAGTTGGCTACAGCAGAGCCCTGCTTATTGCAGAAAAATTGATTACAGCTGGCTTTCGCCTGGTTTCCAGAGGTCGTCGTTTAAATATATATATATTTTTTCTTTATTTTATTATTATTTTTTAAATTTTATATTATATATAATTTTTTTTCAGTATATTCGCACAATTCACTTTTATAACTTCAGTAAATGAATTTATTCATAAGGTGACACTGATTTCATACGTGTTTAAATATTCGCTAATTTAAATTCCTTTCAATAGCGTTAAACCGCTGCATAATCTTCAGTATTCTTGGAACGCGCTAACCGTTATAGTTTTATTTTAGTCTCAGAACCTAAATATTTACCATTCAGACATAAAATATATGTCTAATGAATCCTCTTTATCTCTTCTTCCTTACGGTAAGATGTATTTTCAATTTTTTATGCTTCAAACACAGCTACACCAAAGTAATTCTTTTTTGCCTGCTATCATGAGATATATAAAGTGGATCTGGAAGGACGCCTATTTCTCTCAGCTTTTTCGCTATTAAAACGACAAGCGGAATTGGTTTTCCAATAGTAACGTCAGCAGTCAGCTTCAGGAAGAATATTAGTAACAGCATGTGACCATGTTTGTGTTAAAAATATTCGAGGTAAGCGTTAAAAAATGAAAACCTCAAAATAATTGCAAGCTTACTTTAAAGGAGGAATACAAGTCACGATCAGAAAAAAAAAAAAAATAAAAAGTGAAAAGTAATATTTAACATGTAGTACATGTTCTTAAAAATGCAATACCAGTTAATACAGCTGTGATTGTGATGCTGCTATATCAAGTCATGGCTCAAAAGACCTCACCCAGGTCGAGAAAGGTGCCATTTTAACTTCGGTGAAAAATGACTAGTTTGAATTTCCATAATTTTTTTGCTTTTCAGTTAAAGAATGCCTATATACTACATTGAGTGGCCGCTTTATGAGGTACTTACCCCTTTCATAAAATGACGCATTCTTTCAGTAACGTGTTTATACCAAAAAAAAAAAAAAAAGAACCAAGCTATTATTTTAAGGCCATCCGAATAATTAAATTCATCTGCCGTGCATTGTGTGTTATGTCTGTAAATTTCGTGTGTTCTCTGGTCGATTTGCCTGTTTTGCAGGATGAATAAAATCCTAGTTGGCGGGAGGGGAAAACAGTGTTTATACCATGCCATACCTGTTTTACTAGATGAAAACTCCCGAGTTCCCGGGAGAAAAACCTTGTTATCCTCCCTGAGACTGACTCAGCCACGAATTGAAAAAAGCCCATAAAATTCCTCGTCATAGGCAGTATTCAAGTCCAGGCCTTTACCCCTAGTGTGAGGAAACACACTTAACAAATGCTTAAGTGTGTTCTGTGGTCGATTTTCTGTTTTCTGACGAAACACTCGAGTTTCCGGGAGGAAAAAAAAACATGCTACCCTCGCCTGAAACTGACTAACTCGCCACGCTGTGAAAAAGGCCCATAAGAATTCCTCACATCATTGACGGGACTGGAACTCAGGTCTTTTCCACCCGGTGTGGGGAGGACCGCGATTCTACCAACTGTGCTAACCACGAGGGCTCTTCAAGGTGCTATCTTGGCCGCCGAATTTTCCAGATATGAATCCCATAGAACATCTTTGGTATTACGTGGATCGACAGATCCATGGTTTGGATCCTCTACCACAGACTATTTCAGATCTGTGGGACGCAATCCTGGCGATAGGGTACAACATACCCCTGGCTTGTAGCCGTGAAGGGTATTGTGTATGGCATGTGCGTTTTGTATGCAATAAAGAGTTCTACTGTTCTTCTATACCTCGTGCAACGTTCAGAATTCTTATAGAGTCCATACCTCGCCATGTAGTGGTGATATAGGCGGCAAGAGGAGGAGGACATACCCAGTGTTAAGTGGGTGTTCGTAATATTTTGACTGCTGGACACCGTATATTCAGGTAAATGGTCGCAGACACCATGAAAACATGAAAAGGTTTACAGATTAATCGATATTTATGACTATCACCAGGGTAAAATCTATGCTTATGTACAGCTACCAATGCAGATTAGGATTATATACAGTTTTATAGAACGTCCATATGGCATTTTCACTACCATCTCTTCCGAAATCGCAAAAAGTGCTTTATCATGCCTTTACCACTGGAAGTTTTCCGTGTGTATGCAAAGTTTTTGTGAAAAACGCCATTGGCCTTTATTTTTTGATTTCAAATCTATTTTAATATCTACTTTTAGATCTGCTTTAAATTTGCCTTTATAAACAACATCCATACAGAAAGCGGAAAGAAAGACACGAGCACAATTCATCAGACAAAAACCGTGCCCAATAAACTTCTTTTCTTAAATAGAATTTCCAACAAACAACATGCAGATGTTAAGAAAGTCTTAGGAATCTTCTGACACCCGGGCAGTATTTATCTTTAATGGTAGTCTGTTGGCTCCTTCTAACTCTCTGCTAGACATCTCTTCCAAGTCTTCTATTATTATTATTTATTAGATTTATTGTGCATCAGCAACTTAGGCTATAATTCACTAATTACTGTCTGATATTTTCTTCGTTTTTCTTACAGGAGAAGTCCAAGTCTTCTACAGATCTTTCTTGTTCAGAGGAGCCTTTCTCTCCTGTGGTTATCTCAAAGAATACTCTCGAAAGAATTATTTTAAAAAATCTGGAACTAAGCTAACGTTTGCCCTGATAGGTTTCCTTTATTTATACTAAAAGGCTGTAGTTCATGCATAATTGACATCCTTTTAAATATCTTTAACGCAATCTTTCTCATTACTATTTTCCTTTCGTCCGGAAGCAGTATAACGTCAAACATATGCACAAGACTAGTAGGCGAGGTTGGTTTGGTAGTTGTTGGCGCATTGGCTTCTGTGGCCATATTGCACTTCCCAAGGTTTTTGCAGTACTTTGATCCAAGCCCGAGGCGAGAATCGAACCCGCGACCTTTGGGTTGCCGGGCAGGTACTTTACCCACTCGACTAGCCCGGTCGGCAGTAGGCGAGGAGTCACACGCAAGAGTTCAATAGCATAGAGTTTGAGTTGACAGTCGTTCTAGTTCGCGTGACTGCCAAATACGATGATCCTTATTTCCTCTGACTCTATGTGACCGTCCTAGAGTGTAAATAGAAAATTTATTTATTTACTACTTCCGAAATCTCACAAAGTTAAAAAGGTTTAAAAGCATCCATACCCATCCAAATTACAGCACATTTCTTTAAGTACACCCTAAACTACAGATGTTAATTACACTAGCCAACACGAGTTTTACCTCCAAGAATTTAAATGCTACTTTTATCCAATTTTTATGCGTAGATTTCGAAAATCACTCTGATAGTTTCACATCACGTCACAGTTATTAAATATAGAGGGAGTTATATCTCTTCAAAATATGCAAATTTCGCATAATCTAGCCAGTAATGTATGACACACTGATTTATTTTAACATGTATAAGCCAATTCTCTTAATTTTAGCAATCGATTCTGGCCTCGGTTTCCTTGTGATAAACATAATCAGACTTCCACCTATGGTTCTTAGGTTCAATTCCGATGCAACAATTTACAATTTGAAGAGAGCACACAGCATTCTTGGTGAGGATTTTTGTAGGCTGTGCCAAGGTTTTACAAGTATTAACTGATTGTGACATGTTGTCTGGGTTGTAAATCTATCCTCCAAACATAAACAGCCCCTCGAGAGTGGGTGGGTGCGGCATCTTACTCACGAGGGCCCTCCTACCACTTCACACGATGTCGACTATCAGGCTCAGCCAGTAAGTTCAGGTAGTGAGGTACATTTAATCAAACAAGATGAGCTGAATGATTTGGTTCGAGACTTAAATTTGCCGAAAGAACAAGCTGAACTGTTAGGTTCTAGGTTACAGCAGGGGAATATACTCGCAACAGGAACAAAGATTTCAGTGTTTCGAAAAAGACATGAAAAGTTTTCGAAATATTTTGCTACGGAGGATAGTGTGTTTTTTTCAAAGACATTATTGGACTTCTGAAAGAACTAAGTGTCGTGCATACATCAGATGAATGGCGTTTATTCATAGTGCCTAAAAATTAAGTTTAAAAACAGTTTTGTTTCATAATGGAAAAGTCATGAAAGAATGTCTAAGCTTTTACATGCTATAAAATACCAGAATTATGGTTGGAACATATGAAGTGATCTTCAGGTTTATTGGGACAAGCGGGACGAGTTCATACCGGGACAATGTAATGTAAAATATATTCCTTTAGTGCAATCAAACGAGGTTCTTCTTCCACAATTGCACATCAAACTTGGATTGATGAAAAATTTTGAAACGGATCGGTGCTGTGGTTTCAAATTTATAGTAATGTTTAGTGATGAGAAACTTGTTGGGAGGTTTGCAATAGCATTTGGTTCTGAAACCTTTCCAGGGACCAAAAGAACATACCATGAAAAGGTATCGATTCATCTTTTTCTTATCAAGTAATCCCCGAACATGCGAAATAATTTACAGACTACCAGAAATTTTAGAATCCCTCCCCCATGCAGTGCACATTGGATGTATGCAAAGTAAGTTCGTGTTTAAAGGATTGCAAGAAATATCAAAAACAAGCAGAATATATCAAAGCAAGAAGTTTACAGTGTTTGGAGAAGGTTAATCTTTGGTCATCATATTAGCAATTTGTCCTGTTTGCGACAGTTGAACGTGAGAACCCCGCAAAGTCAGCAGTAGCCAATGTACCGAAAAGACTGAAAAACGAGAGCGATGTAGTTGCACGCAAACGGCCATCTAGGACAAAAAAAAAGCACTGGAATCGCCGATCCCTGAAAAAAATGAGTGAACCGAGCGATGTATTGGAAAACGTTACATTGGAGCTGCAGACGCCTCCCATATTTTCAGTCCATAGGGAGCTGCAGATGCCTCCCATGTTCTCAGTCCATAGGGAGCTGCACGAGATGTGTTTTTATGAGAGACTTGCTGCTCATAAGTCCCACATCATCATCATCATCATCATCCACTTTCAACCCACTGCAGGATGAAGGCCTCTCCAGCAACTTTCCAGTTCCTTCTGTTTTGTGCAACGGCCATCCATTTACTACCCACAAACTCATGAATTTCATCTGTCTATCTCCGTTGTTGTCTTCCGGGTTTTCTTCTAGCTCCTCTTGGGTACCATTCTGTTATTTTCTTAGTCCATCTGTCATCATGTCTTCGAGCTATGTGTCCTGCCCAAGACCATTTTAGTCGTTTAGTTTTGATAAGAATGTCCTTTACTTGAGTTTGCTAATCCATGTGTTTCTCTTCTTATCTAACAGTCTGATTCCCAATATAATTCGTTCCATTCTCCGCTGTGTAGTTCTCAGCTTCTCTTCCATTCTTTTGGTGAGTGCCCACGTTTCACTTCCATAAGTCATGGTGGGGAGTATACATTGGTTCTTTATTTTACGTCTCAGACAATATTGCTCCCCAGTATGTGACTATATTTCCTGAATGCTATCCATCCAAAATTTATTCTTCTCTTGGCTTCCAGCCATTTATCATTATTACAGCTAAGTCCCACATCACCACTGAAAACGGTGTTCGTTTTCGTTTTCAACAACGTTTTCAGTGGTGCCTAGCCCGTCGTTCTTGCTCATGGAACAGTGGAAGTAGGTCCTATGGAGAGATGGGGCGCGTTACACAGTATTGATATCATATGGTTGACTGTGGGTACACAGAATGTCTGAGGAACATCACCTATAGTAGTGAACCGGACCCAAAGTAAAGTTCGGAGAAGGTAGGGTCACAGTGCAGGTGTGCTTCTTGTTATTCAGACTCGGCCCGTTGGTTTTAGTTCCAAAATCATGAACGCCGAGTCATACACTGGCCTCTTGAACAAATCCCTGATATTCACACTATACCAGCCAATGGAAAAGGATCCGACGGATGAACTACAACACTCGATCAGGGAGTGACCAACAGCTTCCCTATATGTGAATACTACTGATCACCCTGAAGGAGGAATAGACATAAATTCTTGCTGCCTTGCCTGTTGCAATGGAACAATGTTGTCACTGGCGCCAAAGATGGGCCTGCATCTAATCAATTCGTTCATAAAAACTCATGCATTTCCAAATATGAATATGTCTAATACTTTTAGTAATGAAATTTATATACAGGGTGTTTCAGTTAAACGTTTCAGAACTTCTAAGAGGAGTAGGGTACATCCTGACAACTCGAAATGATATAGCAATGTGGGGTCGGAAATGCTTTCCTGAAGCGGTGTTGTACACAGAAGCACCATAAAGAAAAGAGACCGTAAGTGAGAAATCGTTTTAATAATACATGAAAAGAAGCAAAAGGTACATGGATTAAAGTAAGTGTTCGAAGTTTCTTCCACGGGCTACAATGCACGCCTCACATCTCCGACGCATGGACATCCGAACATTCTGGAATACTCCAGGCGAATTTCGAATTTCTTCGGCAGCTACTGCGATTCTTGCAACCAGCTCCTCAGCATTGTCAACAGGAGTGTCATAAACTAGCGATTTCATATGACCCCAGAAATAAAAATCAAGACATGATAGGTCGGGTGACCGAGCAGGCCAACGCACGGGACCACCACGTCCGATCCACTGTTGACCAAATGTGACATCCAGGTAGTTACGAACATCTCCGCTATAATGGGCAGGGGCTCCATCGTGTTGGAACCACATTGTCTGTTGCGTCGATGCAGAAATCTGTTCATCTCTCAAACGTTGTGGCAATACTTGCTGCAGAAAGATCAAGTAGATAGGTCCGGTTAGACGACACGGTAACAGGTAAGGTCCGATGTGGTGATCTCCCATAATACCGGCCCATACATTGACCGAAAATCGAATCTGTGCTGCACGACGTCGTATTGCATGCGGGTTCTCGACCGCCCAGATATGGTCGTTATACGTGTTGAAAATTCCTTCCCTTGTGAAGGATGCCTCATCGGAAAACAACATTTCAGCAGGAAAAAGGGGATTTGTAGCACATTTTCCAAGGTACCACTGTGCGAAAGCAATACGAGGTGCATAATCCTCCGGTTGCTGTGTCTGGACACGCTGCACGTGAAACGGATGCATGTCTTGTTCTCGGAGAATCCTCCAGACGCTGCAGTGGGAAACCCCGATTGCGTTTGCTAGACTTCGTGTACTCGTTCTTGGATTCCCCTGTACATGCTGCAGCACATTCTGTTCGACGGCTGGAGTCCGTGCTGTTCTTACCCTGTCCCTGTCAGCTCTTTCAAATGAACCTCTCTCAGCTAACCTCTGGTGCAGTCTTGCAAAGAAATTATGACTGGGAATACGCCTCGTCGGATATCGTTCCGCGTACAAACGCTGTGCGGCTGGCCCACTACAATTTGCAGCCCCGTACGCCAAATGCATATCGGCTAACTCTGCGTTCGTGTAATCATCCATCCTACTAACTTGGCGTTCTTGTTCAAGAAATTCGAAATTCGCCTGGAGTATTCCAGAATGTTCGGATGTCCATGCGTCGGAGATGTGAGGCGTGCATTGTAGCCCGTGGAAGAAACTTCGAACACTTACTTTAATCCATGTACGTTTTGCTTCTTTTCATGTATTATTAAAACGATTTCTCACTTACGGTCTCTTTTCTTTTTATGGTGCTTCTGTGTACAACACCGCTTCAGGAAAGCATTTCCGACCCCACATTGCTATATGATTTCGAGTTGTCAGGATGTACCCTACCCCTCTTAGAAGTTCTGAAACGTTTAACTGAAACACCCTGTATAAGATTTTTTTTTTTTTTTTTTTTGATTTGGTAGTTGTTGGCGCATCGGCTTCTGTGGCCATATTGCACCTCCCAAAGTTTTTGCAGTACTTTGATCCAAGCCCGAGGCGAGAATCAAACCCGCGACCTTTGGGTTGCCGGGCAGGTGCTTTACCCACTCGGCTAGCCCGGTCGGCATATATAAGATGGATAATTCGAAATACTCGAAATACATATGAAACAAAAAAATTGCTGGATTTTTTATATTGGCCCGATTTTAATGAAATTTTTCAAGGCTTTAAAGATATTTATAGACAAGTCAAACAAAAAATTTCACGAAAACACCAACTGACAGCAGACTTATTATATAGCAAGCGGAAAGGTAGTCATCGTGCAGACAAGAGGCGCTTTATGCATTAGCAAGCGCGCTTTAAAAAGAATGTTAATTTTGAAATCAGCATAGGAGACTTAGGAAAGGTATTAGAATGATTCTATAAATTTAATTTTGCGCAGTCTTGTATTATCCAAGCGCATTTTTGGCATTTCATCAACTCATTCGCATAAATGTAATTTCATATAGAAATTTTTGTGCATTATTAAAATACACATTAAAACGAATGTCTCCTTAACGTTTTGTGATAATCTAATAAAAGATTTTCTGATTTATTTAGATTTTTGTGTTTGTTTTACTGGCAAAACTACTACACTGCAAGTCTTCATCGGGGAGGAGCCAGGGGACCCCCGACGAATGATTTGTTACGGTCATTAATGATCACTTGGGAGCCGTTCGCAAATTTCGCGGGGAACTTATACAAATTTCTGACTCAATCCGTCCCCCTATCTAAATTAACATGCCTACACTTCTGTATTGCTTATTGAATTCTGTCATTGGGTCAATATTTAGTTGTTGGGGTGATTAGATAAAACATTTATAAAATCTTATCCTAACTTAACAATAAATCTAATTAAGATATCAAATGGAAAAGTGTATATTCTGAAAATTAATTGAGCAGCATTACGTGGTAATACTGTTCAATATTCTCAAATAAAATTGTGCTCATTTCATTTTTGTATTTATCCAAACTCTTTTCAATAATCAGTAACGCACAGTATTCGCAATTTTCTCCTATCAAAATCCAGATTCAACTTATCTTTTCTGCACTAGATATACATACTCTTTCACACAACGCAAGACAGATGTAATAACTAAACCATTCCATTCGTCATTTCTTCCAACGTTCTGAAAGAAACAGCCCCATGAATTTATTTCTGTTCGCCTCTCCTTTTCCATTCTGGCAAGGCCTTACTGTTCCTGGTGTTTGAAGATGTGCTAACAGCACAAAGACTATTTTTTGGATTGCAGGTTCAAGGACAACCCAGTAACAATATCGCTCTAACTCATCAGTTCTTCGACGTCTTAGTTGCACATTACAATGTTTTTTCTTACTATTATACTCCGATAAACGCAGAATTTTCGCTTACATTTTTGCTTAACATGCAGTTCTTAAGCTATTAAACTTGATGATGTAGCATAACAATACCTTCATACAGAATTACTGTAATTAGGAAATTTTGGAAAACAGTGTTGTTCTAGCTTTCTCATATTTAATTTCTTATTTCGTTCTCACATGAAACCATACATACAGGTGTTATGCTCTTCGTTCTTTTAGGATTACTGACTTTAATTAAGCTTAAAACTTCGACAAATGCTTTTAGTTCTCGACAATTCATTAAACTTTTGTACTTGATAACGGCCTCCGTAGCCGAGTGGTCAGGAGCGGGAATGCAGTAGTTCACGCTCTTTAAAGACCGGGGTTCAAACCCCTGACTGCTAAATACAGTCGATCTGCCAACCCGCACTGGATCAGCGTGGCAAATTATGGTCCATTTCTCTCAGCATGAATTGTTGAGGAGGCTTTCATCCTGCAGTGGGTTGATAATGGCTGCAGTTTACTATTTTTTTTTTTTTTTTTACTTGATTACATTATTATTTACTTATTTGATTTAACCGTTAACATTGTTTATTGTTTTGACTTTGCGCAAAAATGATAAATGCTGGAGGTCAGTGTGTCCGCAAGTTACATGTGTTCCTCAGTTGATTTTTTTTGTTTTTCTGGATGTAAAAACCAGAATTTGTAGGTGCTCCACCCCTGATTTTCCGGGATGGAACACCTGCCAAACCATCGCTAAAGACCGAATAACTCGGCTGCAGTGTGGAAAGGCCCATAAAAATTCCTCGTATTGATGGGATTCGAACTTAGACGTTTTCTACATGGTGTGAAATGACGACGACGGTAACCATTATGTTACCCACGAGGAAAACAGGCAAATAGACAAACGCTGACATCAGCGTATGTTTCAATACAGACATCAACCCAAAAGAAAATACACTTCCCACATCACCTGTTCATCCCCTCTAATAATTTGCCTAATTCTTCCTTAAATTTATTAAAATTAAAACTTCCACACCAGATGGAAGTTTTCTCCAACAATCAGCTACCGACAAGCTGAAATCAATTTCTGCAAATCCGTCCCACAAAGAAATTCTTCCTCAATTTATAACCCACTATGTGCATTGACTGAACAAGAGTAAGGCTAAGAGTGAGCAAGAGTAAGAGGAATCCCCAAGCCCCACAAACATAAGTCATTATAGGTACATACAGTGCTGTAGCCGTAAAATATAAGTACAGTATAGCAACTCCCTGACTTACGTAATAATACTCAACTTACGCAAAATCGACTTTACCTGAGTTTTTGCCGGCCGATGCAAACTGAAAAAAAAAAAAAATATATATATATATGGAAACGTATTTTGCATCTGTAGGGATATATGGAGGTATTGTGAAAATATCGTAATGTGAACCAAATAACATTTTTTTTTTTTTTTTGTAATTCGTTCCAAGTCCGTGGAAGTTCAAAATTTCGCTATATATTAAACTATTTATCTCTCTAAAAGGTATATTTATAATGTAAATTACACTACACTTTAACAGTTATAAGAATCAATTGTGTTCTCGTTATAAGAATCAATTTTGAACGCCTTTGTGATATTTTTCTAAAACATAGTTCTGGACATCATTACCATAAAAAATAAAAACAATTTGCACTTTCCGGTTTATTCAGCTTTTATGTTAGTGCATCTAATTATAAATGGGTGGTAAACTCGATCTTATTGCATTTGTGATAATCCCGATAACTGGAATTCTGTGGGTTTTTATGTTACGTTGTTATAGCCAAATGCCTGTCCAGTTCCTCCTTAAATTTATTTAACCTGTCAACTTCCACACTACGACAGATGGAAGTTTGTTCCAGTAATTAACCACCCGCTGGCTAAAGGCAAATTTCCGCACATCTATTCTACATCTATCTTTTTTTAATTTGAATTTATGCCCCCTTAGGTTCGTAATCTGAACAAGTGGAAGGATCCCATCAGAATCCAGCGTGCTCAACCCATTCAAGGCCTTACACACCTCAATCAGATAAGGGCGCATGCTCCCAGTCTCCAGCCCCTGCAATTTGCAGAACTTAAGCCTCTCTTGGTAAGAGAAACCTTTCATTCCCCTCACCAATCTTGTTGCCCCTCCCCGTAGACGCTCAAGCAAATCTACATCCCTCCCAAAATGAGGCCTCCAGACCTGTACGCTGCACTCAAGGCTCGGTCTGACCATTGCCTTATACAGAGGGACAATCACCTCCTTTTCCCTGCTAGCAAAATTCCTATATATCATTGACAAAACCCCATGACCTGCCCTGGCAGCCTGTCTGCATTGCTCAGAAAACTTCATATCTGACTGCACAACCACTCCCAGGTCTTTTTCATTTTCTACCACCTTAAGTGTAGTACCACACAGTTGGTACGTTTCTCTGGGGTTACTTCCACCCATATGCAGTACTTTACATTTGTCAAGGTTAAACTTCAGTTGCCACTTCTTAGCCCATCTGCCCAAATTATCCAGATCCTGTTGCAGCAGCACACTGTCATTACTGTCATTAACAACCCTGCCAACCTTTGTATCATCTGCAAACTTCGACACTAAGCCTGATATACCTTCATCAATATCATTGATAAATATACAAAACAACAGAGGACCCAACACCGAACCCTGTGGGACTCCACTAATAACATTAGTCCACGAACAGCAGCACCCGTCAGGGTGAAATGAGTTCTCCTTCACTGAAATCTTCAATCATATAAAAAAACAAATTTTCAGAAACTTCTCTTCATTCCTATTTATGTATTATAATGATGAAGGGAAAGGGACCAATGGAAAGTGGAAGTGCTGGCAGTGCCAGGAAACGAAACAAAATTGATTTAGAGATGAAGATGAAAATGATTAAGAAGTACGAAGCAGGACAAAGTTTGTCATCTATTGCAAGAGAAGATTTGTTATCTATTGCAAGAGAAGATTTGTTATCTATTGCATTTGTCATCATTTGTCATATATTTCAAGGGTCTCGCTGCCTCAACAGTGAATACTATTTTAAAGGACAGTGTGCGTATAAAAGAACATGTTAAAGGATCAACGCATTTAAGATCAACAGTGACCACAAAACAGTGTTCAGGTGCTATATCGAAGATGGAACAGCTATTAATAATATGAATGGAAAATCAGATTCAGAAGCAAGTGCCCCTGAGTCTAATGGGCATTAAAGCAAAAGCATTTATAAAGATATTAGAAATCTGAGGAATTTGGGTTAATCTGAAGAAAGTACTGCTTTCTTCAGATTAACCTAATGGTGTACTCACTCAAATCACACTCAACTCAATTAATCCTGAAAATCCATGGAACCTCCATCCCTCCAGTAACCAAGCACAGAGATCTCGGGGTCATCTTTGACCCTAAGCTCAGCTTTAAACACCATGTCGCTGATATTTACAACAAGGTCTGCCGATCCAGATGGCTTGCCAAACAATACCTCCTTCACGTCACAGAGTCTCAGTACACCCTTCAATATATTTACCGGTTTCTTCAGCCAGTCATTACCTACGGATCTGAAATCTGGGCGTCGGCAGCAAAAACCACGCTAAAAACCATCTCCTCTAATGAGTACTGGCTTCTTCTGTGAGTGCTCTTCAAGCACAAGCTTCCACCTCTCACACATACTTCAGAAATAACCAAACTTCTAAACTACAGAAAAGCTCAGAACGGATCTTCACCCTCCGCTTACTAGTCACCATTAAAATGATAGCGGGTGAAATCAATACGCCAAGTTTTTGGCAGATTTGTAATTGGAGAATCCCCCCGAAACCCTTAAAGGCCCTCCTTTCTTTACAGTCCGTGGCGTGGAGGCTCAGGAAGGGCGACAGATTCCTGCCAATGGAGATGCTCCAAAACGTCCAAGATATGGATGCTGACAACAAGAAATTCATTGAGGACAAAGCCTACAGAAGACGTATCATCAGGGAACAGCTCTCGTCTTCAACCGAGTGACTGTCACTGTTTTTCCTTGATCGATTTGTTGATATTGTGAAGGGGGAAAAAATCTGTTTGCATTTGTTTACAACTTTTTTTTTTTTTTTTTTTTTTTTAGAGTTTTAGTTCCTTTCTATGTTAAACCCCTAGCATTTTTGCTGTTATGGTTCAGGCATAACATCAGGCATCCATGTAAAATTCACTTATTTTCGCTGATTGCAATAAAGATATTATATATTCGCTTCATAAGCATTCTTTCCAATATTTTACCGAATAGTGGCAAAAGAGGCTCGGGTATATATAAACCAGGATCATTTAAACTGTTTTCAGGACTCTCTAGCAATATCTTCACTCTTGGCTCCTTACAAAAATCTGAAGACTCCTCTTCTAAACAAGAATTATTACAATTCCAGTAACGCCTGTCCATTAATTTCGCCCAATTTTTTTACTTCAAACAAAATATTGCCATTACCAGGTGCCGTCCCATTTTTAATCACTGACAAAGTACAATTCATCTCTTCCTGAGAAAATCTTTCCTATCTTCCTTCTCCTATATATCTTAAATTTCCTTCATATATTCTCTTTTGAATCTGATTATCCAGTACTTCCTGATCTTCAGGAAACAGAGGTCAAAATTTCATTCATTGAGTTATGCTGACCCATGATTCAGCAGAGCCATCTTTCCTCGCAGGATGGAAAAAATTATTTTTAATTTATAAAATAAATCGTCCTCCCCCACACCGAGTGGAAAGGACCTCAGTTCGAATCCCGTCAATGACGGAAAGAATTATTATGGGCCCCTTTCATAACGTGGCTGAGTTGGTCGGCTCGGGCGAGGATAGCATGGTTTTTTATCTCGGAAATTCACTATTTCGTCTAGAAAAACAGCAAATCGACCACAGAACACACGCAATTCACGATCATAATACACTTGGGCAAATGAATAAATATTTCGGTGGTTCTAGTGTGAAATTTATTATACCACGCGTAAATTCTTTACAAATAGGTTTTATTAAACTCATATATAACACATGCTCAATACTACACTAATTTGCTAACAGGTGGCGTTTCAGGATCGAACCCCATCTTCAGACCATTAATTAAGAAATTAATTTTTAATTAATTTTAATTTCTTAATTAAAACTAATTAAGAAATTACAACTAACATTAAGTTAAGGAATGTATACGCTTGCATTAATATAATGTTGAGAATACAGATATTTAGAATTGTATAGTCAAGTTAACCCACGAGTTAAATATTAAATAGAAACATAACAATTATACCTCTGTACACTTTGCATGAATGGGACTTCTTACTTCCCGAACTGTAAACAAACATTTATTACAATTTAATGTTTATATAACAGTGCAGGACGTAAGGAGCCCAGTTCCTCCAAAGTGTATGTAGGTATAAATGTCATGCTTTTATTTAATATTTAAATGTGGTTCTAAATTTTTTGTATTCTACATTATATCAATGCAAGTATATTCAGTTCTTAACGTAACGTTAGTTGTAATTTCATAATTAATTTCATAGTAATTTTCATGTGGTGAAAATCTTATATCCCCCCCATAAAATTTATGATCTGAAGATGGCGTTCGATCCTGAAACGCCACCTGCTAACAAATTAGTGTAGTTTTCAGCTTGTTATACATATATATATATATATATATATATTAAATTTTACCTACGGATAAAAACCACGTAACGTCCTTTCCCAATTATATTGCATGCCGTATTTCAAACACTTTCTATTTCCATTAAACAAAGGGCGAAATTCATCCCGCTACTATATTCATCCTGGCTACTCTATTATATTCATAAATTACAGTTCATGGTAAACCGTAGCAAAATATGACAAATTATTATGTAACAATACGGAAAATTGGAAAGTACAATAAAAAGAATGCAGGTCGGACATTACACAAACAGTGTAGTTTGAACAGCTCTGACAGGTCTCTATTGTAGAGTGAACGTATACGATACATGACGCAAGTCGGTCACTTCCTGTTCGTTGTCTCTGAAACCGTTAGTATTACGGATGGCGCAAAACTTTTCCTTTTCCTCACAGGCAGGCGTAATAACGCTAGATGAGCTGGCCCGATCGAAGCTATTCCCATGTTGCACACGTTACTGACGTCGGCAGCATCCAAGTAAACGTGTCACTCTCCAAATGCCACGCTTCAGTGGTTGTGAATCCGATCGGTAATACACCAAGAATTAACACGTTTCTCAAATGGATTCCCGTTAATCTAAAGTGCTACGATTTACTTATATAAGTGCAAAGGGTCTCTGATGGACGATGGTGACAAAATTCAGATATATAAAGATGTCTAGAAAAAATAAAATTGAAACCATCACAATATAAATCTGAAGAAAAGAAAACATCTCAACTTGAAATAGTCAAGACCGATTCGTCGAAAATAATTGTTCGCCGCTGCCCTTGAACCCTTCCTCGTAAGGTACACTGATTTCTCATCATATGCAGATGACCTCAAATTATATATAAAATCAAAAGACCCTGAACAAACCCACCTGATAAATCAGCGAGTCGCCGTCCTGATCAACAGCCTTATAACCTATCTACTGCAGATAGGTCTGGAGCTAAACATATCTAAATCAGCCCAAATCACATTTACAAAAAAGAGATTAAAAAATGACATCACAGTGACACCACAACGGAGTGCAGATAAGGAAAGTGAAGTCTCACACCGACCTCGGCTTGACTTGGGACGAGGGCCTCACTTTTCAGAACCATTTCTCGACCATGAAAACTAAGACTTTCTCGACGATGTGGGCAATTCGACAAGAGCTGACGGGGCTACTGCACGTCTATGTAGTCAGTGGATACGTCCAGCAGTGCCTACAGCCTATCGCACTGTATGCATCACCAATCTGGTCTTCTGCCCCGACGTCGTATATATATAGATTCCTCGCAGTCGAGTACTGGGTAATGCGATGGATGAACAGGGTCAGGGGCAATGCTTTCACCATCTCCAGGGCTGTTTTATATACCAACTGAAATATCACTCCCTGGAGAGTTCACATAGCATCCAGGAATATTCTTCTTCTTTCTCAGATGCTTACCGGTGTGATTGACGCCCCCAATCTTCGAGGACTTATCTTTACTTCACGTGCTGGACGCAGTAATGACAGTCCCTACCTACCGTTGCATTCTATACTGTGCAACCTGTGCTGTCTGAAAAATTTCTTCCCAAATACTCCGTGTGAAATACTCCGAAAGCAAGAAGTACAGAGTGAAGAACATCTCAGAAGCGCACAGCTTACTTCAACTATAATCTTGACAACGAGTGAATTTGTAAACAATATTGTAAATATACGCACTTGTGTAAATATTGTAAATAATTGTATTGATGCATTTTTGTACACTCTTCTTATATTGTAAATACTGTAAATAATTGTAATTTTTGCTTTTTATACACCATTCTCATATTGTATATAATTGCAATTCATGCATTTTGTACACCCTTCTAGCCGGTCGGCTGTGTATAAGGGGTGAAAGCAAACACTTGCTATTTTTAATAAACGGATTTAATAATAATAATTATAACTTTCTACTGAATCTTTATTTTAAAAATGCATTCCTTACTTAGTACTGCCATCGTGGTTAGAATACACTGGTTACGCTCACTGACCTCCTAAATAGCATAGTGTTTTGTGGAAGGTGCCACCGATGGTTCCCCACATCTGCGCCATAGTACTTTGTGAATAAGAACAGAATCCTTCTAAAAGCCAGAAAAGGATAAAGTCTGGTTTATATAAGTAGCGCTATGTTCTGTTGTTCTGTCTCTGGCTACTTGGCCGTAGTGGGAACCTGCGCTGCCCGCCACCACCACCACTGGGAGGTGAGCCCGGCTACCCCTCATACTCTGGCTGGCCTCCGCCAGAATCGCCTGAGCTTCCTGTCCACCAACATTTTTTTTTTTTTTTTTCATTTATTTACACACACAATTTTATGTACATTCATATGATATACTGGGTTCTTAAAATTAAAGTATCTCTATGTAGAGGGTTCTGGAGCGAGTTCTAAGGCTCGTACTGAAGAGAAATTTGGACAACATGCACAATAAAGAATGCGCTCGCCATTTATTGGAAAAAAAAAATATTAGTTACAAAATTTGTCACTATATGGCGCTGTAGCAATATAAATCACTTGAAATACAAATCGCAGATCTGTCCTTCAGATCTGCCAGAGTTTGACATCCTTCATAGTTCTTCAAAAAACCCCACAACCAGAAGTAGCATGAGGTGAGGTCCGGTGATTGGGGTGGCCAAGATGTCTGGAAACAACGGCTGATGACCCGTTCGTCTCTGGGCGCCTCCGTAGCCAGGTGGGAAGGAGCAGCAGTGCCTAGCACACGCTTCTTGATTAGACCGGGGTTCGAGCCCGTCACACCAAATACGGAGGATGCGGAAAGTTCAGGGAATTCCCGGAGCAATATGGCCTTAGTTGCTAATACTCCTAAAAACCAAATAACAACAACAACAACAACTCGTTCGTCTGTAAAGACGAACAGGTTTGTGTCCACCATTGTGTCCAAATCTTTGGACACAACGGTGGACACAAATGACAGTGATATCCACTGTCATTTGCGCCAGAAACTGAAGTGCGTAGGTGAAACGAATATCTGCATCACCATGCTTTAGCTGCTGTAGCATGTGCATCTTGTAAGGATAGTACCACAACATCTGACACATTACTAGCCTTACAGTGGAATACGGCAGGTCCACTTCACAAGCTGGCACACTTTCGCTACCACATGAAGATTGACTCGATAAATCCACGACAGTCATAGCCAAATCTTCAGCACGAGAGGAGTCAACTCGTTTTCCACCTCTACCTGGTTGAACACCAAGATGTCCTGTCGCTTCAAATTTCGCAATCATTTTTCGGACAGCACAAACAGCCATAGGTCCATCTGTGTCTTATGCGCTTCTGACGCCGGAATTCTCTGATAGCCGCAGATTTAGCTGCTGCTGCTGTTCTGATAGAACAGCTTCACTAATAGCGCCTTTTCCTGCAACGTTGTTGGCATTGCTGCTGTAGTGCAGGCAAACATCTACTGTATGATTTTGAAGAGACTGTTTGCTTTTATAGAGTACAATAGAGCTGAGTAGTGGCGCAGTGGCAATAACTTACCACTGCAAATAACGTAAATTATTTGCATAATCGTAACTACGATAGTTACGTGCCATACAGTGACAAATTTTGTAACTATTTTTTTATTATTATTATTTTTATTTATTTATTTTTTTTTCAATAAATGGCGAGCGCATTCTTTATTGTACCTGTTGTCCGAATTTCTCTTCAACACGAGCTCCGCTCTAGAGCCTTCTACATAGAGATACTTTAATTTTAACAACCCTGTATATACATTGATTTATATACAAGATTATATACAGTTTTATACACATTATCATATATATATAATATTTGTATATTTGTATATATATATATATATATATATATATATACACAAAATTTGTATATATATATATATATATATATATATATCCAATCTATTCAATAGTAATCAAGGTATACTGTGTTTGTGTTCTTGTATCGGGGTGGCTCCTAGCCGTTAGCCCATCTCCACCTTTGTACTCTGTTATGGTGCAGAAACTCTGCATAACGGCCTGAAAAAGTATAAGTGTATGTGTGTGTAAATATTAATGTGTGTTGTATTGTTTATGTCAGGCCACTTTGCTACCAGAGTGCAGCCTACACATGGGCAGCTGCTGCATGGTGCACATCCCTAGCACCGGGCCTGGGTCAACTGTCATCCTGTACCGGTTTAATTATCACCGATAATCTCGCACCCGCCAAAATAGTGCAATACCGGCGGGTGCCCCTGTCCTCCCACAAAGTACAAAGTACAAAGTATGTTGAGGGTCAAACGGCACCAGGAATTTCTCCCATCTCCGCGTTGTCCTCCCACAGCATATAGAAAAGGTCTGGGTTGGAATCCCATCTCCACGGGAGGTTGTGTTCTTTTGGAGCATTAGTGACTGAGACCATATTGCGCTGTATATATTGTCTGTAAAAAAATAGCATTTGCATTAGTAGAGGAATACGATGCAAGAAAGCAAGCTTATGCAGCATCAGCCAAAAAAAAAAAAAAAAAAACCTCCCATTTCACCCCTCCATTCGTTCCAAATTGCCTGTCCAGCTCAGCCTTAAATTTATTTAGGCTATTAGCTTCCCCAACAAAAGATGGAAGCCTGTTCCACCAATCAACTACCCGCGGGCTAAAGGCAAATTTCCGTACATCTATAACTATCTTTCCTCAATTTGAAACTGTGCCCCCTCAGGTTCTTAGTCTGAGCAAGAGGAAGAATCTCATCCGCATTCAGCTTGCTCAAGCCATTCGAGGCCTTATACACCTCAATCAGATCACCTCGCAGGTGTCTACTCTCCAGGCGCTGCAATTTGCAGAACTTAAGCCTTTCTTGGTAAGAGCACCCCTTTGTTCCCCTCACCAATCTTGTTGCCCTTCTTTGTACTCGTTCTAGCAACTCTACATCCTTCCTAAAATGAGGCCCCCAGACCTGTACATAATACTCTAGGTGTGGCCTGACCATTGCCTTGTATAACGGGATAATCACCTCCTGTCCCTGCTAGAAAAATTCCTATATATATAGAATAGAATAGAATAGAATAGAATCTTTAATTGCAGCAATGATAGACATACAATTAGTCCCGTCACGGCATGGTGGTGCCAGGGGTTAACAAAACATATTTACAAAAGAGATACACATGAGAAAAAAAGATAAATCAGATTATTAACAAAGCACAGTTTTACATTTTCAGTTCGACGAGGATACAATTCCTGTATTTTTTATTATTGACCACTTCTTGGAGGTCCCCGTCGATGGCTTGCAGTGAGGGCAGCATTTGCTTTGGCAGGAATCTGTCGGTTATTACTAGCCGGTTACGGTTTGCTAGCAGCTGTGCTGAAGACCGGAGATAAGGGGGTGGAATGCGCCAAGAGCAGTGATCCCAGAAGTTCGGCTCTGTAATTTTACCGGTGGCCATCTTGATGGTGAACAGCAGCCTTCTTTCTCCGATGTAGGACCGGAGCCTGCGTAGGTGAAGAGCTTCTGCTAGCTGCGTTGATCTGAGAGCTGGGGGAAGGTGGAGTTTGCTGTTGGCCCATTTTAGAAGCCAGAATTCGGCAGAGAATATTCTTTTAATGTTGGATTCGGCGGCCGATGCCCATATCTCTGAAGCATACAGTATTGTCGGGTAAAGGATTGATACGATGTATCTTTTTACCAGTTGTGGGTCGATGGTGTGGAGCAGCTGTTGTTTGGCGACCCAGCGTAGTGAATTCAGCCTCGACTGTATGAGGTTTATGTGATCGTTGAAAGATAGTTTGGAGTCGAAGACGACCCCCAGATCTTTGTGTGTTTGAACACTTGGAACTGAGGAGCCGTTAAGCACAGGCTCCAACGTTGTTGGGCTGTCCTTTAGAGAATATATCATTGATATCCGATTTCTAAATTTAAATTTTGCCTAATTAACTGTTTGTTTTCTCAGTGGGAAAGCAATTCCCCGTCAGCGGTTTATTCTAAAAACGTCATCGAAGTACTTCTGAAACAAAAGTAACTAATTTTATTTTTAAAAAAATCAAACGCAACGGTTGTAAGAAATGTTCGTTCACTGCCGTGTTTAGCTGCGCCGGATTTCATTGATGCCGCGACTCCTCGTGCTACAACCATTATATTATTATTATTATTATTTATTATTTTTTTTTTTCAGATAAAAGCAATTTACGTTATTTTTTGAAGTACATACATCGATGACGAATTTTTGATTTAACTTTCCAATTTCCCCTTTTCAGCTTTCCCAATTATTAGAAAAAGAAGTTTATTAGGCCAAATTTAATTTATAAATCGCAAAATCTTAGTCCGCCGTAACCTAGTGGTGAAGCGCGAGGGTACAGAAGTACACGCCCTTTGAGTAAGTGATCATGGTTCAAACCCGCATGATTACTAAATACGTTTATATATATATATCTCGCTCTATCTTGTGAACTTTTCCGACTTTATGGGGTCTCAGAGTATAGACAAAAAAATTTTCTTTTGAACGGTCCCAATTAACCCAATCTAATTTGAACATCAAATGCAAAGATTTTAGCCAAATTTTGAGAAAAAAGGTCCAGAGTATAAATGGCCTAAATCTGAAAATAAGTGGGATAGACGCCAGTGCTTTTTACTACAAACTTTTTTTTTTTTTTTTTTTTTGTACAGATCAGTGAACAAGGCCGTAAAAATCAGACAGACCGGATATGGTTCCAACAGGATGAAGCACCTACCCATTATGCTTCCGAGTTTGTAAATACTGTATCTATATGATGTGTTCTCCGATAAGTGGACCGACTGAGGCTCTGCAACTCTAATAGCACCGATTAATCTTTGTGCAATAAGGGTCTATGAAAAAGAGAAATAATGCTTGTAACAGTCGCTGTAATAAATACAATATCTCATGACATGCCGTCGGAGTATCCAGTACGCAGAAGATTACGGTATTCGCAAGGACATTACGGACACTTTTTTTCGAAAAAGTAAGTTCAATGTCGTTATATTTGTATCGGTAATGATCTAATCAAAACTTCAAATCAGAAAAAGAAAATATAACAGATCTCATTTAATGTATAATAATAAATAAACATTGCGAAAGTTGCTCCAACGGACCTACCTTCCCCAGCGTCGGAGTACGGCTAAGGCAGATCGTGGAGCCATCTTGTGTCAATCCCAAGAACTAGAACTGCCACTGCACGTAAGCCGAAGCTAAACAGGTCCACCTCCATCGATGGATAATGTCGAAGAGAAATTATAATCATACTGCATGTGACCCAGGATAAAGTCATTCGCATTCAGGCATTAGGAAGAAGATTCGGTTCGAAAATTCAGAGACAGTCTCCCGAGGAAGACAGTGGAGTAAGTGGCGCTGTCCCCCGTATGGCTACCACAAGAGCAGGGCAAGACCATCATGTCTCACAAACTGGAAGTGCTTCCTGCGCAACTGACCACCCATGAAGGAAGAAAACGCCAACGCATGAAGTGGAGCATCAAAATGGATACGTAAATCATGCGCGCATACTACGAAATAACCAAGCTAGATATAATAATAAAGTACGCTCATAGACACGAACAGGTCGCCAGAATAATATATCAGAAGCTAGCGCAAAAATACCAGTTAATCAAAGAAAGTGTATACCATATTACAAGTACGATCCCCAGAGAGTGTCCTAACGACCCCTACTCAGAAACTATACTAATACCGGGCCATAATAACGGACAAGACGATCCCGCACAACAGACCAGATATAAGTAAACACATGGGTTGTGTTAGGGTAGCTAAGAATGGAAACAGGTGCAGGTATACTTGCGTGTACACCAATGCTAGGAGTTTAGTAAATAAATTTGATGAATTTGAGGTATTGCTCAAAACATCGAAGGCAGATATTGTTGGGATATCAGAGACGTGGTGTCACACAGATATAAGGGATGCGGAACTGCAATTTGGGGAGTACAACGTCTACAGAAAAGATAGACAGGATAGGAAGGGGGGAGGTGTTATGCTATTAGTTAAGAAACACATAAAAACCAAGGAAGTGAAGCCAGTCGACATCGCTGGACAGTGCAGTGTGGAGTCAGTTTGGTGTGACATAAACATTGGGAGATCAAAATTGAGAGTAGGAGTGTGCTATAGGCCTAATGGCTCTGATGAGTATAATAAGGAACTATACAGGGAAATAGAGTGGGCCAGTAAATCAGAGTGTCTTATAATGGGAGATTTTAATTTCCCAGATATTGACTGGAATTTGGGGGCTGGATACTCACACACTAGCAGGGCTTTTGTGGATTTATTGGATGATTGTTTTCTACATCAGCATGTTCGGGTGGCAACTAGAGGGAGTAATACTCTTGATTTGATTATCAGCAGTGATTCTTCATGCATTAAGAATCTGCAGATAAATGAACCACTAGGTGGCAGTGATCACAGTGTGCTGAAGTGGGATTTACTCAAAGAGGTAACTACCATTAGGGGTAAAGGGAAGGGTTATTGCTTCCGTAAAGGCGACTACGATGGACTGAGACAGTATTTAAATTCTATACAGTGGGACCAACTGATGATGTTACCAACAGCAAATTCAAAATGGGAAGCATTCAAAGAACTTATCTTGGAAGCTACTAGGCTTTACATACCAACTAAGAAATATTGTTCAAGGTTTAGGCCAAAATGGATGTCAGATGAACTAATGAGGCATATGGCAGAGAAGAAAAATGCATGGGATACATACAAATTAACACATGACACAGAAGCCTATGATAGATACAAGTTGATATGCAACCAAGTTACAAAGGAGGTTAGGCAGGCGAAGGCAGATTACGAGAAATCCTTGGCAAGGGATGCAAAGAAAAACAGCAAAGAGTTCTTTACTTATGTAAACTCTAGAAGGAAAGGGATGAATCAGATTGGTCCACTTGATATTGATGGGTCAAGTGTTGATGATCCTGCTCAGGTAGCTAACAAACTAAATGAATATTTTGCATCGACATTCACACATGAGGAGTTATTCAGCGAGGGGAATGCCAGAGGTGTATTCAACTCTAGCAGTAAGCTACAGAATCTTGAAATAACTGGGAGTAAAGTGGAGGAGAAACTGTTGAAGATAAACACAAGAAAGGCACCCCGGGGTGGATGGGATCTAGCCAGTTATATTAAAGGAGGCAGCAAAGGAAGTAAGCAAACCCTTAGCCATAATTATGAGAGCTTCCTTGGACTCAGGGGAGGTACCCATAGACTGGAAATGTGCAAATGTGACCCCAATTCACAAAGGAGGATCAAAGGCTGACACAAGTAATTATAGACCTGTGAGCTTAACTTCTGTTCCAGGAAAATTAATGGAGGCACTGGTTAAAGAAGCACTGCAGGATCATTTAGACAAAACTTCAGTTATAGCTCAGACACAGCATGGTTTTGTTAAGGGGAAGTCTTGCCTGACCAACTTGATTGGATACTATGATGCAGTCACAAAAGAACTGGATGCAGGGAATAACTTTGATATTATATACTTGGATCTTAGAAAGGCTTTTGATACTGTTGCACATGGAAGACTGCTACACAAATTGGAGCAGTGTGACATTGGAGGCAAATTGCTGCTATGGATAAAGGGGTGGTTGAGGGGGAGAAGACAGAGAGTGGTAATCAATGGACACTGCTCATCGTGGACTGATGTTATTAGTGGAGTCCCTCAGGGCTCAGTGTTGGGTCCATTATTGTTTTCTGTATTTATAAATGATATTGATGATGGTATATCGGGATTAATGTCCAAGTTTGCAGACGATACAAAGGTTGGCAGGGTTGTCAAGGACACTACTGACACTATGCTGCTGCAACAGGATCTGGAAAGGTTGAGCAGATGGGCTGAGAGGTGGCAAATGAAGTTTAACATTGACAAATGTAAAGTACTACACATGGGAAACAGCAACCCCAGAGCAACGTATAAACTCTGTGGTACAACACTGACAGTGGTAGAGAATGAAAGGGACTTGGGGGTGGTTGTGCAGGCAGATATGAAGTTCTCTGAGCAGTGCAGACGGGCTGCAAGAGTAGCTCATGGAGTATTGTCAATGATATACAGGAATTTTTCCAGCAGGGATAAGGAGGTGATTATTCCATTGTATAAGGCGATGGTCAGGCCACACCTAGAGTACTGTATACAGGTCTGGAGGCCTCATTTCAAGAAGGATGTAGAGCTGCTGGAACGAGTACAGAGAAGGGCAACAAGATTAGTGAATGGAACAAAGGGGTGCTCTTACGAAGAAAGGCTTAAGTTTTGCAAATTACAGTGTCTGGAGACTAGGCACCAGCGGGGTGATCTGATAGAGGTGTATAAGGCCTTGAATGGTTTAAGCATGCTCAATGCTGATGGGATTCTTCCTCTAGCTCAGAATAATCACCTGAGAGGGCATGAATTCAAATTGAGGAAAGACAGATGTAGGATAGACGTGCGGAAATTTGCTTTTAGCCAGCGGGTGGTTGGTTGGTGGAACAGACTTCCATTCCTTGTGGTGGAGGTTGATAGCCTAAATAAGTTTAAGGCTCAGCTGGACAGGTATTTTGAACGAACAGAGGGGTGAAGTGGAAGTGGTTTTTTTTTTGGCTGATGCTGCATAAGCTTGCTTTCTTGCATCAAATGCCTCTACTAATGCTAATGCTAATGCTAATGCTAATAATCCTCATCAATAAGAAGGAAAAGGCTACCTACATGATCGACATAGTGGTGCCCAACACGAGCAACCTGCAGAAAACCTACGAGGAAAAAATCAGGAAACATACAGACCTAAGACAGGACGTTAAAGAAATGTGGCATAAGGTACAAGTAATGACCATCCCAATAATCGTGTCAACCACCGGAACGACACCAAATAGCAATTTGGTGCCGTTCCATGTAAGTGTTTTCTGAGGCCTCTCAGAAAACACTTATATGGAACTTCAGAAAGCTGCGATCCTGAACACCTGTAGGATAGTCAGAGAATTCCTTGACCAACAGTAAAATAATAATAGTAGTAACCGGGCACAACCAACCACCCTATGCGATTGATACCAGTACCCGACAGGTGATGGAAAAAATCCCATAAGGAGAAAAAAGTCATAATAATAATGACTAGTATCAATGAATTACATATTTATGTTTGTAAATAACTAGCAGAAGTTAAATATCTTTAAATATTTCATAAAAATCATTTTTTTTTTACAGCAGCACGTTTAAGGTCACTGCTGGAAATATGTGCGCTATCGGCAATTTTATTAACGACGACAAACTTGCAGATATTTTCCTTAATCATCACGTATGAAATTAATTGTATTACTTTAATTCTCAATAACTGATCAATGAAAAAAAAAAAAAAAAAAAAAAAAACACTCGCTAAAAGTTACGCAGTTTCCATGACCGCCTATTTATACATCCTGGAGAGTGTCATGGATAGTTATCAGCTTGACAGTCATAGGAGTGTGTTTTTTTTTTTTTTTTTTTTCCTAATCTGTACCTAAACATAATTGGAATAACGAATGTGCCTGTGGACAAGTATGGTCTTTTCAGTTTAACAAGTTTATTTTGGCTCACATTATGTTTCTACTTCACGCCGTCAGGATTTGCTATTTTCTGCATCTGGCGCTTTTGAGTGGGAGGATGTCAGTGAGACATGTTTTCAGTTCCTCTGTACCTTCTGAAAGAAATATACCTGGTGTTGGTGCACGTAGAGGGCAAGAAGGTTCTGTCAATCTGCCATGCAAACATAAAATCTATACTTTAAACTTTCTCTCACAGTTGATATCCTTATATCCCACAAGAATGTCCAGAAATACCAAAAGAACTTGCTAAATTTATCCTATCTAGCTATTAGTGGTTAAAGTTAGGCGGTAACTTCAAGTGCCTTTAATCAAATTTTGTTGCGAAAATACTCTATATATTTATGCGAGTATAGTAGGAAATATCAAAAATATTTACAAAAATATAATACATGTATAATACTATAAAGCGGTATAATACTATTATAGAAGTATAATACTTGTATAATACAATATGACACAAGATTCTAAAAATGGCCGCAGGTTTATTATTGGGTTGTGTGCTTCAATGAAAATATTCTATAACTAAATGGTTGTTTTCGTAAATATATTCTGTAAGTAAACATATCGTTCAAGTACACAATTAATAATAATATAAGAACATCAGAGTAAGCGCGTTCTCAATGCTATATATGTACCACTACTTACAAAAGTCACATGGCATTTGTTAAAAGTGCCCTAAACTTTTAGTGAGCTAGTACGTACATTCATTATTACAAGCGTTGACTACACTTCTATAAATACACAATTTCAGAAAAATACATTGCAGAGGCTTCCAACTCACGGATTGAAAGCGACCTCCTGGCTAGTTTTGTGCGGGCCTCAGTCTTATCATATAAAATAGGCTACAGCTACTGCATGATTAAGTACTTAGACCTGTGACTTTTAATATTTAATTTTGAATCAGTACTAGTACGAGTAGTAGCAAATGGTGCAAGGAAAAAAACTTATCTTGCATTAGCCAAAAAAAAAAAAGGAAGGAAACTCTACCCACATCATACGTCTATCCCTTTTAATAATTTATCTAATCCTTTCTTAAATTCATTCAAGCTATCGGCTTCTACAACACTAGTTAGAAGTTTGTTCCAACAATCAATTACTCTCTGAAAGCAAATTTTCGCAGAACTATCCTGAAACCATCGTTTTTAAATTTAAATTTATGTCCTCTTATGTGTACCATCCAAGCAACAATAAGATTGCCATCAGCATTTAGTATACTCAATTCATTCAATCAACAAAATCACATCTGACCAATCTTGTTGATCTTCTCTGCAGCGTTTCCAAAAGGTAAACAATTCTCCTAAAATGAAGCTTCCAGACCTATATTCAGTACTAAAAATGGGGGCTTAACCGTTGCCGTGTAAATCACCGCCTTGTCTCTGCTCCTTGTCTTTATATAATGAGTTACTTGTCTGTATGCAATGAAAAAAAAAGACAGAACCAACCCGATCAGTGATATACACAAAAAGGATTTTAAGCATTAATACAGAAATTACGAAACAAGTGTTAAAAAAGAATCTTTGTATGACTTTTTATTTATTTATTTTTTCTTTTCTAAATTTTATTGAAGGGCAACTGTTTACTGCGTACTGAGAAGAAATTAAGCTATCAAGTAAATTTCTACACGGCTTACCAGTATCGCACTCACCGTGTTAGTTTCATACATAAAAAACGTAATACAGTATTTGTTATATTAATTTTTTAATGTGATTATTAGGTTATTAACCGAGTATAATCACATCTCTGAAGATGCATTTTCAAGGTACATATCTGTGTGCAGATCCCCTAGTGAATGACTAACAATATTCACGCTGGCATGTGTTGGCTCTTCGAGAGGGGGTGGAAAGAAGAATACAAGCAAAGGCTTCCCCTTCATTTTGAAATATTCTTTTAAACAAAATAACAATAACACTATTCAGGTTGGTTGTGCTGGTGCATACAAAGAACAGAAGAACCGTATCTGGGCTCTTGGAAGGTTAAGTAAGACGGTTCTAGATACGATCGGCGAATTGGACTAGCTTCGATGAGCAACTTCGGGATAATTCTTCAAATATAGCCCTCTGAGGTTGGGAACGTTATGACTCATACTAACGGTAATGGAATACACCAACCGTACATGACCAAAATTTTATTAAAATAAATTAAAATAAAACAGGATAAAATGTTATATAAAAATAAAATACACTGACAACTGTAAAATTAAAAGCGATAAAAATGTAGATAGAAATTAAAATACATAAAATAAAATATACACGAAATAATACAAATTAAAAGCGATAAAACAACACCGTGGCTTTCAAAGGCGACCGCCTCCTTTATCAACAGTGGAGCTTTACGGTCACGGTACATCCTTAATTAACATCAGCAGGATCACAGCTCACGGCACGTGCTACTGCAGGAACATGGGAATTATCCTCCACACGTGCATGGCGATGACCGAAAATGGCTCGGGAGCATGCCAGGCGGAACCGTTCATCCCGTCCAAGAATTGCGATTTCAAAGAGGGGGGGGGGGGGTGAATACGGACTCCCTTATCTCTATTGATAGTATTATGTTCCGAAGAACAAATCCATCCTTCACTTCATCAGGCTTGATGATTTTTTTTTTTTTTTTTTAAATATTTTAAATCTAAATTTAAAGATATAACTGAGCAAGCTAGAAAATAAAGATATCTGGATAGCAATTTAAAAAATATATAATTTTAAATCCAGCTTATTTTTTGCTTTAATTTTTCTGGATCTATCCGGAGAACATCAGTCGTCTTGGCTACATAAACCTTGCATCTTAAAAATGCATTGAGACCACCCATTAGGCCCCGGTACATTTCATAACAGACTTCCATGATATCGGGAAATCTGTTACGCTCGGTCTTGTATAATCAATATTGTAACATTCATGGCAGGGATGCCCCTTCGATATATATGAAATGATATGGAGTTTGTGTAAGGACATATCTCTAAGGTACCCCCCCATCACATCAATGTTTCTACAGATAGGAAGAAAGATTTTAATATGATGGAATCAATATTCGCAGATATTTAGGATAATGTTCTGCTTTACCCAGATATCTGGGTAAAGCAGAATTAGCCGATCTATAACATCGACTTGGAGGCAGCATTTAATAGCATCAGTGTCAAAACATTTCTTACGCTGCTGGGATCATTTTTCCACCCTCAGGAAAATATCCTGGCCTTCATAAGATCATAACAAATAATCAGTCTGCATTAGAAAATTACTTTTGGAGTTAAAAAAAAAAGTGTCATATTAGGTGGGGGAGTCGTCTGAAAACTAATTAATCTGCCCGTGTATGTCGGTAAGTTGAATATGTTCTCTGGTCGATTTGCCTGTTTTTTGGACGAAAAACCGGAGTTTCAAAAAATTCTCTCGCGTCCTCGACAGGATTCGAACCCGGGTCGTTTCTAGCTTGTGTGAGAAGGACGGCGATTATAACCACTGTGCCACCGCGCAAACAATTATGCTGAAGTGCCACAAGGGGTGGGGAGGGTTGTCCGGATTGCTCTTCACGGCTGCGCTCATCCTTTCATGGATCGCAGGAAGATATTTTGGTGTACACTGACGATATCAAGACAGTGAACTCAATCCTGCGAAGAGCTGATCCAGCCAACTTTACCAATTATAGAAATAAGAGGATCGCGGAATTAGGTTTCTACCTTGAACAGTTTTTGGGCTGCATTTAAAGCCTAGTAAATATGAAATGATGATACTGAAGTAATCACCAGCCAAAATTCTCCCCTCTTTCCGCGAAAAACCCAGATCCCAATAGTGAACTGCCACTATATATATACTATTTATGTTACATAATATATATATTTACTATATACAGTATATACTATTATATTATATAATAACTATAAGAAAATAAACCATGAAGGGAAATAGAGTGGAGTGACAAAGAAATCAAGTTATTATGCTCAGGGACACTGCTAACGCAAACGAACCCTAAGACTATAATGTATAAACAGTAATATATATTGAAACTGTATAGGAGAAGGCTGTTACTATCGAATCTACGGTATACACGAGAAATTAATAAAAAATAATATAAAAAACTAAAATAAATTAATATGAAATGAGGTAAAATTAGATAAAATAAGGTCAAATAAAAGAATATCAAATTAAATCGGAATAAAATAAAATAAGATTAAATAAGATACATATTGCCATATAATTCATAATTTCCATGTCGTCATCAAAGGTCATCCACCAAAATTATGTGAAAAAAGGCAATGTGTAATCCTCAACAATTTTTCAATACTGTATTTTTATATCTAATACTTGTGACCGCCAGTGCACAAATAAACCATGAAGAGAAATAGACCATGATTTATATCTACTACCTGCGACCACGCCAGTGCACCAGCCATCTTAACCATTTTCTGCCCCACACGGTAAAAATAAGTTCCTTACCCTCTCTTTCTTCACTTTATTTCATTCCTTTTTCATCCCTACTTCAATTTTTCTAAGGGCATTCATAATCTGTATGCTCTGGTATATAAAAAAAAAATATTGGCTTACCTTATCCGGCTCTACTTTTGCTGCTAAATCAAAATCATTTCATCCACGTGTTTCCGAGCATACTGCCCAGGCCGGAAACAGAGACCTACATATTGCCTTCTTTCAGATAATTTCGGTGAATGACCTGATGATGACATGGAAATCATGAGTTATACGGCAATATGTTATATTATTTCATCGTATTTTTTTTATTCCATCTTATTTTAGCGGTTTTATTTGATATTATTTTATTTTACTTTATTTTACCTCATTTCATATTAATTTCTTTTAGTTCTTTATATTATTTTTTATTAATTTCTCGTGTCTACCGTAGATTCCATAGTAATAGCCTTTTCCTATTCACGTTCAATATATATTACTATTACATTATATATGTATATACTATTATATTATAGAGTATATATGTTCAGATCAGGAGCGGGAGTGCAGTAGCACACGCTCTTTTAGTAGACCGAGATTCAAGCTCCTAACTGCTAAATAGGGCCGATCTGCCAACCCGCACTGGACCAGCGTGGCAGATTATGGTCCACTTCCTTCAATATGAATCGTTGGAGGCTTCCACCCTGCAGTGGGTTGATAATGGCTGTAGTTTACCTTTTTATATATGTCACGCTGGTCCATTGCGGGTTGGCAGATAGGCCGTACTTAGCAGTCAGGAGCTTGAACCTCGGTTCACCCAATTTAGCTCTATGCAACAGAAATTTCTGCATATATTGGTTACTCAGGTGAACTACCGAGATACCATAAACAGCAGAAGGCTCGCAACTTTCACCAAGATGCTAACTGGTGTCATATTATCCCCAAATTTCTGGGATTTCTATACACGACATATTTCTGCACAATCTTTGAGGTCAACTCCAAGGCACCTGCCAAAGTTAAACATGCTTAAATCGAGATACACTTAAACTGAATGACTGTGCAGTGTGTCGTTCACACACTGAGCAGCCAATACTAGCCATTCAAATATTGGAATCGAGTGGATACAAATAAATTTGCAACCCAATCCTCATATAGACACCGAATCGTGGAGCAAGACCCCGCCGTAATCAATGCATAAATGGCTCAGAGCTTTTGATTATACTTGTCTGTGTGGATGTGAATATCGTCATTAGGATCTTTCCGATCCTAGTGATAATATCCAACCAGTGTTGAAACAGTATTCGCCAAAATACATTGCTTGTAGATACCACACCAGCTATCAAGCTCTCCCGCTAAACTCAGTGTCCCGTGCTTCTCCAGTCCAATTACTGTGCTGCTTAATTGATATATGGAACAAGCTATGATGTGAAAACCTAATATTGACTGATGAAGGCTGCAACATTTGGTTTTACTTCAGATGGAAATTTTCGGCTATCTTATGGTCTGTGCCACTGGTTAGCTCTGATCAGCATTAGAACGCACGCTGTGATAGCTTCGTCGATTGGAATTGATTTTTGTGTGTACTTTTCTAATTAATATGTAATTTTAATGTAAACTAGGAGGCTTCGTCCCCTGCTCGCTTTGCACCCCAACCCGCGCGAACGCTTTTCTACGTATTATGTAGAGGTAGGACGGAGTAAGTCAAATATTTTCTAAATAAAAGACACACCTGTCGAAACGCATTGATCGATATCTAATCTAATATATAAAAGAAAATAGAAAGTGTAAGAAAAAACTATAAAAGTAAAATTGTGTGAATGTTGAGCGAATGAAAGTTATTACAACCACTCCCGAATTACGTAAAGGTTGCGTTTCGCGGAACGCTACGAATGTCGGATTTTACGTAAGTCGGAATCCTCCCATGCTTGTGCAGCACTCGCAACTATGCTCGTTGAATTGATTGAATCAAAAAAGAAATGTTCGACGAACAGGTAAACAGAATTATTTATTATATTTATTGGTATTATTCAATTTTTTATCTCATGTGCAGGAAAAATTACAAAAGCGTGCAATTTAAAAAATTTAAAAATTATAAAATTACAAAAAAAGAGAGGAGACAGGCATAACGTCAGTAAGTTTTACTTCTCGAGCATTGTTGCCAGACTCGACGTCTTCAGCTAATAAGTACGCCGCTGCAGAGGTTGAGGGCTGTGAAGATTTAGAAGGGGTCGGCCACTCAACCTTACGAAATAATATATTAATGGATGAGTGGACGGTGACTTTTTTTTTTTTTTTCATCGTAGATTTCTTTGTAGCAAGCAAGTATATCATTCACCCCTCTGTTAACTTTTAAGAATGGTTCACTGTCAGGATCCATCTTCACAAACCTCGCCATTGCCGATGCAATTTCATGAAATGCCACTGCCATCTCTCTGGTGATGAAGAGTCTCGTCTCCTCATTTGCTACTGTCTTTGTGTAGTCTAATAAAGGAGGTAGCATTCTCATATATTTTCTTCCAAATCATAATATATGGGGTATCTATGCTTTGTCTTTCCAGTGCCCGAAACACTGCCTTATGTTGTATGGAGTCGAATGTCTTTTCATAATCCACAAACTCCAGGCATAATGGTGTTTTATATTCATTTGCTTTCTCCATTAGCTGTGAAGGTGATCCATTATTGAGAATCCTGTCCTAAAGCCAGCTTGCTCTTTCGGTTGATTCTCATCAAGTATTCTTTCTAATCTGTTAGTAATGACTCTTGTGAACAACTTGTAGATGTGGATAACAAGCTAATTGGTCTATAGTTTCCAATTTCTTTTATCTCCTTTCTTATGCAAGAAAACTATGATTGCATTATTCCACTGCTTAGGCATCACACCTTTTCTAATGCACTTTGTGAAGAGCCTTGCCAGTTTTTGTGTTATGTCTCTTCCTCCCAGTTTTAACAACTCTGCAGTATCTTTATCTTCCCCCGGGGCTTTCTGATTCTTAATTTTCTTCATTGCATGTTCTACCTCATCAGGAAGAATATCGGGTATGTCGTATGTGTTGCTAATCTGCGCTCCATCTTCCCTACTGCTGGCATCATTCCCTCGCTCCTTGTATAATTCTCCTTAGTAGTCTTCTGCTATTTGAATTATGCCTTCTCTGCTATTTATAAGTACACCATCGCTATTCTTCAGTTTCAGTATCATTTGTCTTTCTGTATTACTGCACATGGCTGCTGATTTGAATCCTTTGTTTTCCCTTAATGCTTGTTCTACTTTTCTTGTGTTAAATCTTCGTATGTCCTCTCTGAGTCTCTTTCTAATGGCCTTGCATAACTCAGTATACTCAATTTTCTCCTTGTCAGTGTTTATCTTGCTCTTCATTTGTCGCCATCGATTCATCATAATAAGTGTTTCTTGAATAATTTTTTCTTCTTTGGATTTCTTTTTCCCTATAGGTTTCTTGGGCTTTATCACTTTCAGAAAGTTGTAATATTCCTCGTCGATATCTTGGTCCTAAGCAGTCTTTAAGACTGCTTAAGAGAAAAAGCAGTGCATACTGTTTTCTCTTCTGTGCATACTCTTCTGTTATCTCAAAGACCTTTGTATTATTTATTCGAGTCAGTTTTTTCCTTTCCTTTCCTTTCCTACATCTATATCAAGTGTACATCTTACCATTCTGTGATCACTTCCAACATTTACCTTATTGAGGACGGTAACATCATTCACGATATATCTTCTGTTAGTGAAGATGAAGTCGATTTCATTAGTTGTTAATCCATTTGGACTCTTCCATGTCCACTTTCTGTTCACCCTTTTCCTGAAAAAAGTGTTCATTACTTACAATCCTTGAGATTCTACAAATTACACAAGCCTTTCATCTCTTTCATTTCTTTCACCAATTCCAAAATTTCCAATAGTTCCCCTTTCTGCGCTGTTTTGTCTTTTTCCAATCTTAGCATTGAAGTCCCCCATAATAATAGTGTAGTGGTTTTTTTGCTCATCTAGAAGACTCTCAATTTCGGTGTACATTTCTTCAACCTCTTCATCATCATGGCTCGATGTTGGTGCATAAATCATTATAACATTTAGCTTGTATCGCTTATAAATCTTGAGTATTATTCTTGACACCCTTGGTGATGTACTTTTGAATTCCAAAATGTTGTTTTTTAAATCTTTATGGACCAGGAACCCAACTCCACCTTTACTCCTTTCACTGTTTTCATTGGTGTACAGCAGATTACCACTTGATAAACTTATAAGTGAATCATTTCTTATTCTTGTTTCAGTCAAACCGATGATATTCCAATTCACCTTTTCTAATTCCTTTTCCAGCTCTAATATCCTGTCTTCACCGATGAGCGATCTTACGTTGTAACAGGCGAAGTTCAGTTTCCGTGCAGGGCAGCCTGGTCGTACCCAGAGATTCTTAGCACCCTCTGCTTCCACTCTGATCCTCTCGCTGCCGTAAGAGGGAGAGTGAAAGCCGCTGGAGACTGAGGGCCATTTGTTTCGTCGTGCTATCATATGCTGGAGGGTTTGGTCTTTTCCTCTTCACACTGACCAGGCGTCTTGAAGAGAACCACTCTACACTTTCGTTGCCACCTAAGTGACGTAACAGGGCTTACCATCGAGAAGGTGTGCATGAGTGGATTTTAGGGAGGCAGGACAACCGGACTTCTCCTAAATCTTCTGTAATAGAAAGATCCATCAATGTT
Organism: Mastigoproctus giganteus; assembly: GCF_048544385.1. Taxonomy (NCBI): domain Eukaryota; kingdom Metazoa; phylum Arthropoda; class Arachnida; order Uropygi; family Thelyphonidae; genus Mastigoproctus; species Mastigoproctus giganteus. The sequence goes on from NC_143577.1 coordinate 76,809,828, forward strand.
TTAGACTGAGTGTCTGATAACACACAGAATACCTATTACCCTCTAATTTTGTAATAAAGACAGGCGAAATAGAACTAGAATATGCCTGCCTGGTGCTACTATGACATAGCTAACCAGTCGCCAGTTCTCAAGGAGACTAATGTGGTTTTGGTTGTACACAAAGGTACTAATGAACTAATGATATTAAATCGAAGCGAACTGAGGAACTGGTTGAAAAGAATGTCTTCATTTCGGGCAAAATGTGATTTGGTTTGCAACTCTGCACAGAAACTATAGAATGATTTTATGATAACTTAGTGGCAAAGGAAAGTTGAGAATGTGGTGTACTACAAACCATATAATGAGTGAGCGATAAGTATGATATGGATTCTCTATATGCAACATGAATGGACAAGTAAGTCTGAGTGCTTTGTTATGTGAATTTCAATTTACCACTCAGAAATCGTGAACTGGCAACGCGATCTGTAGGATAAATTTTCTGAATCAAGTTGATTTATACGTAAGAGTCAACGTCATGAAAAGTACAAAAGGTGGAAACATTCTTGATCTGATCAACATCAGTGACCCGAATAATATCAAAAATATGATGGAACGGGAAACGTTAGCACACGGTGACCATGATGTTCTAAAGTGGCCACTGATAAATGAGATTTTTATATTCAAGGTAAGAGTTTCAACTTGAAGAAAGGAGATCACCATGGACTGCAGCGGTTTTTGGACTCAATCAATTGGGATGAAATATGTAAAGTGATGAAATATATAAGAGTACAGTGGAACTATGGGTACCTTCAGACGTTATTCATCAAAGACATTAATGCATTCTTTCCGTTAATGAGGTACTACACAAGGATGAATTCAAAAGGACAAAAGGACGAAAATGGATTTAGCGAGTTAACAGAGAATAAAAAAAGGTAGTATGAGTCAATTAAAAAGTGACGGGCAGTTAAGATTCGTATAATAATTCGAGGGCATAGTGTCAGACAGAGTTAACTGCATTTCTGTTTTGAGACAACTTTAGTTTAACTTTATACATATAGCAATGCATATCATATCATAGAAATGTATTTCTCTATTAGTTTACAAGTTAGCTTTGGGCTATAAGCACATTTCCAGTAAACCAATAAAATGTCAAATGACTTTTTCTTGGTTAATTATAAAAACATTTACTGCAAAATTATTTTGTAGTTAACGTTGTCTGACACTAAACGCTCGAATTATTATAAGTTTATCTAAGGTATTCCTTGGGCGGCATGATGCATAAGTAAACTGTGATGTTTAAAGATAATATAGCACTCAAAACCTACATTGGTATAATTACGTTTAATTCTGAATTTTAAATATGTATATGTACATAATGGAGTCAGACATTTCGTGGTATTTTCTTATCACTTCTTCAGTGACTAAGTCTTTGCACTTAGTTACTGTCTTTTCAGTAACTGAAGAATTGGTAAGAAAATACAACGCAACATTTGAACTCCATTATGCACATATTTCCAATTCGGAAATAAATATAACAATATCAAGATAAGTTTTGAGTGTTTTATTATCTTCAAATAATTATAAGTTTCTTTGTAACAAGGCAAGAGGGGATTAAGCAAAAGTAGGTTTTGAATGAGAATGCATTAGCCAAGAGAACCATGAACGGTGACAAAGAATTATATTCATATTTAAATACAAGGGGGGAAAGAGGGTAAACCAGATAGGACCTTTACTGAATGGAAGCGGCAGAATCATATATAACGCAGCAGATGTCGCTAGTAAGCTGAATACACACTTTGTATTAATCTTCACAGCACAAAGCGCCATTTCGGAAAAGGGATCATATCATTGTGACAACCATATTCGAAATGGACAATGCCGCATAGCTCGCAGTATAAAAAGCAGAACGGCTTCGTACGATAGAACAGTGGTAATTTGCATCTGGTCCTACTAGTCAAAGTCATTAAGTAGCAATTATGGGACGTAGTAAAGATATCGCGGAGTTTCAAAAGGCCATTATTGTGGAAACTCGTGTGTCGGGTGTTTCCATATCGGATATGACACGTCTCGTCGTTTGCTCACGGCCCATTGTGGTTAAAGTGCATAAAGAATGGTGTCGAACGGGTAAAACCACCTCCCACCGACAGTACTGTAAAGGATAACGCAAGGTGGATTTTCGTGGTGGTGAGTGAAGAGTGCAGCGCATTGTACGGGCTCAACCATAGGTCACTGTGCGACAGTTCACATCGCAACAACATGAGAAATGAAAGAACAATATCCCAAATGACGATGCGCCGTACACTCAGACTCCACAGCACACGATCCAAAAGACACCCTTGTCTCACCGCTGATAATCGTGGACGGCAAATGCTGTGATGTCAATAACACTATAGTTGGACATTGGTCGATTGGAAACGAGTGTGCTGGTCAGATGAGTCCAAAAATCTGGTGCAACGTGCCGACGGACGCTGCAGTAGCAGGGTTTAGGAGAATCAGCGATTAAAGCTATATTGCTCCGTGTATATTGTCTGTACATTGCGTGTGCTCTGAGGTCAAATTTCTGTTTGCTGGACGAAAAAACGGGAGAAACAACTATGTTACCCTCTCCTGAGACCGACTAACGCGACTTTTTTCACAAAGTTCTGTCGAATATTTGCATCGTTGCAGTCATATGAAAATATTTGTATTGTTCCAATCATAATTCCTAATTAAGCTATTGCCTTGGATTTGGCTAACCTCTTCCAAGCAAAGGATGTTTTCACATCAAACATCTTTGTAAGAAGTAGATCTTACAAATATAATAAAAATATCTGTTTTGCTAAAATAAATCCAGGAAGGGCAATGTAAAGTGAAAATTAGTATTAATGCCCGTGTATTAAATTAAGATAGTAGTATTAAGATAGAATGTTTAAGTTGAATGTAAAAAAGGTTAAAGTTTGAAGAACACTGGATTTAGTAACTAATGGACAGTTTTAGGCGTGGGAATTAAAATAGTGGCTAAATGGAAAAAATAATTTCGAATAATGTAAGAGAACTAACAGGTACAGCAGGACTGGGTAGAGGGTGCCATTTGAGAACAGGAGAAAAAGGGTTCCTGAGGGCAAGAACAACAGGAAAATGAAACTGGATTAAGATGTGTCCCTTTGATCTAAGCCACCATTGAAAGGTAAACAGGAAATGAGTAGACGTCCAGTGTTCGCGTCAAAAGAAAACGAGGTCAGGGTGACTGATATTTTGGTAAGCTGGCCATATTTAGAGAGAAGTGTGAACGAAACGGACTGTTTTGGAGGTGATAAAGAATGAGAAATTTCTAGAGAAAGGTTGATTTGTGCGCTAGGGAGACAGCTGCGGTGAACTGTTTTAGCAAATAGGAAGGAATGAAAAATTAAACAGTATGGGGATTGGTTGGAGTCCTTGGGGGAGGCTTTGCAAACTTGAGGGAAAAACAAAGGTTCGGGGGGGAAATTTGAGAAAGTGTCCACTCTGTATTTGACTTCTGTGTGGTCTAAAGGGGTAAATTCGTGAGTTTGTGGATTGAAGTGAAGTAGATTTTTTGGTGGTCAGAGTTCACATCTCCTGGTAGCAAGATGAAGAAGAAAAGGGGGAAAAATGTCAGAAAAAGAAAGCCTGGTCCGTCACCGGACGGCAGTGAAGGCGATGGTTAAGTTTAAAGATAAATGAGACAAGAAGAGAAAGAAAGAAAGCCTGGTCCGGCATACGAAGGCAGGGATAATGGCCAGTTGTGCAGATATAGAAATAAATTAACCGCGCTTTTTTTTATTTTTTTTTTATTTTATGTAAACCAAAAACACGAGAGGTATTATAACCTATAGTACGTAGTACCGTGCTTAGGTTGGAGGTTGAGAAGTCGAAAGAAGACATTTGTTGACATTGGACTTGAACTTCCGTAGACTGTAATTTTCAAGAAAGACATATGAAGGAAGGTTGTTCCAGAAAACGGCAGTTGAAGGAATAAACGAGGAAGATGAAAAGTTGGTTCTGTAAGACTGAAGATGGACAGTAAATAGATGTTGGCTGGTTGTGGCACGTGTTCGGATTGTTTTAAAAGAGATAGTGGGAATGCAATTATAGACGTCAATTCAGAAGAACAGTGCCCATGGAAGTATCTGTAGAAAAGGCATGCAGCAGAAACAGTACGTCTATGAGACAGAGAGTGGAAAGACTCTGTTAGAGATGAGACATTAATTAACCTGCCCTCTTCTAAATGGCATCAGGAAGCCTGAGAGAGGTATTGGAGGCACCGCCCCAGATGTGGGAACAATATTCCATGGTAGGTCAGATTTGCGATTTGTGCAGAGTGAACAGCTGTTTGGAAGAAAAGTAACGCGGAGAGCGAAAGAGAAAAACAAGTTTTTTAGATACAGAGGAAGCAATGTTTCTAATGTGTTTGTGTGCCAAGAGAGGTTAGAAGTCAGGGTAATCCCAAAAGAGATATCATTTTGCCTACAAATCGGAGTGTCACCAAAGATAAGCATAGGAGAAGAAGAAGAAGAATCCTTTTTGCGAGATATAAGACAAGACTTGAGTTTTAGAAGGATTGAAATCAACTAAGTTGTCTTTGCCCCACTGGAGAAATACATGGAGATCGGCATTTAAGGAACTGGTAGCAGATTTTCGAGAAGTTGAAGCTGATTGAGCAGAGCAAGGTTTCTCAAAATGGAAAATGGAATGCAATGTGCTATCATCGGCAAAACTATGGATAAATTTCCAGTTAATGGAAGAAGGCCATTAATATACAAGAGGAAAAGAGTGGGGGAAAGAATTGAACCTTGGTGGACACCGGTATTAGTGGAGAAGTTAGAAGAGAAAGAGCCATCTACTATCACTCTCAGTGAGCAATCAGAGAGAAAACTGAATAACCAATTACAAAAAACAGTTGGCAAACCATAAGATAGAAGCTTGTTTAGAAGACCTTTATGCCAAACACAATCGAAACCCTTTGAGATGTCAAGAGCAACTTCTTGTGTTTCACCGAACTTTTCCATTTAATTAGTCCATAAGCCAGAATATCACCAGTGGATCGACACTGGCGATCCACTGGTGATATTCTGGTTATATTCTGGAATCCATACTGGCGATCGTTGATCAGACGGGAGGTTTCTAGGTAGTTTAAGAGTTGGTGGTTAATTGATTTCTCCATTACTTTAGAAAGAGTAGAAGTAATTGCAATGGGACGATAATTGGATGGGAGGGATTTGTGATATGAGCAAATTTCCAAGCAGAAGGAAAAACACCTTTGGAATAAGAAAGTGAAAAAAGGCGGCAAAGAAGAAGAGTAAGTTCAACAGCACAGGTTTTGAGAACAAGTGGAGAAATACCATCGGGACCTCGAGCTTTCTTAGCATCAAGATTCGTCAAAATCCTTCTAACATCATTTTGACGGAAGACCACAGGAGGCATTGAATGGAGCATGTTGGGAATGGTGGGAGGTGTTTTACCAAGATCATTAATACAAGAGTTGAAGGAAAAATGGGATGCTAGCAGGTCAGATTTATCCTTGGCTGAAGTGACAACAGAAGCATCTGGTTTTGACAGAGGTGGGAGCAGAGATGGGCAAAAGTTGCAGCCAACAGCTTTGGTAAGCGACCAGAATGCTCGGCTACCATTAGGGCAAAAAGCAGGTTTTCTACTGTTAGCCTGTTCAAACTCTAGTTTGGACTGATTAATAACTGCTCTACAATTGATGCGAGCTTTGGTGTAGGCAGAAAATGAAACTGAAGAATTAGAAACAAGTCAATTACGATATGCAACGTTCTTCTCTTGAACAGCCTTAGCACATTTATTGGAAAACCAAGGTTTAGTTAAGGACGCGATTTTAAAGTGGAGTGTGGAATAAAGGATTCCATTCCTGCAAGAATAATTTCACTGATACGATCTGAGCAAACTTTGACATCAGAAGTTTTGAAACAGTAATCCGACCAAGGAAAAGAAGAAAGGAAATCTCGCAGGTCATCTCATTTTGCATTCCTGTAAAGCCAAACAATACGATGTTGGGAATAGCCATGAGATAAAAGCTCCATTGGAGAAGAGACAATCACCAAGTTGTGATCTGAGGTGCCTAAAGGACTTCTCACTTCGACCATGTACTTAAAAGGGTTGTTTGTGAGAAAAAGATCAAGCGTGTTGGCTGTATGGTTAGGATTGTCCGGTATTCTTGTAGGTAAATGAACGATCTATGCAAAGTCATTAGTAATTGCAAAAGCCTCAGCATCTCGACCAGCTGGGTCAGTGTGACAAGAAAACGGAAGCCAGCTGGAGTTGTGAACATTAAAATCACCAAAGAAAATTACCTCACTGTTAGGAAAGTTGGACTAGAGAAAATCAAGTTGCAAAGAGAGGAAGTCAAAGAGTTCCAAGTGATTAGTGGAGTTGGGAGAACGGTAGAGACAACAGATGAATTTGACACAATGAGGTAGAGAGATTTTAAGCCAGAGAAGAACAAAAGAGGAAATTCCACATTACGAAGTCTCTGACAGGGAATATCGGAACGGATATATGCACAAGTACCACCTCTGAGGCGAAAGGAATCGTACAGCGAATAATTTGGGCAACTGAGATGAACAGTAGTTGAATTAACTGATAACTGAGATTCTGTCAGAAAAAGTGGAAATGGACATCATTGAGGTTAGAATTGAGACCACGTATATTTGTGAAATGAATTAGGAAGTGTTTGGAAGGTTTAGATCGTTTCGCAGATAAGCTTACTCTATTAGTTTGACAATTCATGGTGTATTCAATAGTAAGAAAAAGTGGGTGGGACATGCTGTATGAAGTAATGAAATTTTTGGATATGGCATACACGTAGTAAGAATATACCCAGATCCTTGACATAACGTGGCCCCAACAATGTCCTCCGCTTACATACTACTCGGACTCCCTCCAGTCCTTATCTGGCAGAGTAGAGGTAGCAAGATTATACACTAGCTGATCCGGAAGCCCACTAGAGAGTTACCAATAGGTTCTGTCCGGTGTCGTAACTAGCGGCTGGTCTACGAACACCGTTTTAGAGCTGTACCCTCGAAATGTAAGGAATATTGCATCTCGCCACGATGTTGATCCTAACCTCAACAGTTATCAATCATACTGCATGACGGAAGAGATGGGGGAAGGGTTGAACGGAACTTGGCTCCGGTGACTAATCATGGGTTCCACCACTTCAAGCCTCCAATAAGCAAATATGGTGGTATTGCACGGTTGATGAGCGTCATCTACCACCTAGTACAGCTGGGAAGTACAGCTTGTCTGGCATATCTGAGAAAATGTCGGTGACAACCTCAAGGAATTGAAGAAAACCCATTCTGTGTCTGTGGCCATGAAGGAAACTGGGAACACAGAGGGGCGGCATTGCTCCATGTGGTGTGGGCGCTACACCTCGACCCCTGCTTACGTTGGTTCCCACCTGGGTGGTCATCCACCATGTGCTTGAGCATGGAGGTTATACCCAGGATTACTACAGTCCCACCATCGTGAAGGTGTAAGCAGAGGATCTGGCTGTCACAGACCGTCCGGACTTCGCCGAAATTGGGTCCACTTGAACTGAGTTTCACCCGAATATCAGTTCCATCAGCGTTTTAGACTCCCAGGAAGTACAGCTTGTCTGGCATATCTGAGAAAATGTCGGCGACAACCTCAAGGAATTGAAGAAAACCCATTCTGTGTCTGTGGCCATGAAGGAAACTGGGAACATGTCATGTACGTCTGACCGCAGTATGACGACTACCGGACTAGACTATTCACGAAGTTACAGGAAAATCCCCGAAAATCTGAGCACCTTTTTTCTCACGGAAGAAAACTTCTATATTGCTCTCACTGAATTCGCTCAAGATGTATTCCAGAAAAGGCGTTTTACCCACTTGAGGCACACATTACCAATTCCAGGGCAACCTAATTGATGACACTAACTCTTCGCACTTTTCTTTCTTTTTTTTTTTTTTTTCTTGCGCCTGAATACCTTTGGGTTGGTCGGGTGCAGCTGAAATCTGGCTTGCTAGATGTGGTATGACAACATGGCACTCTCCTTTGTAGACCTCCCTTGTTCTGCAAACTGTCTTCTTCCCTGGAAATGGGTGGGCTCCCAATGCCAGTTGTGATTACCGCTTCTCTTTCTTACCTCTTTGCTCCGCTCGAGAATACCTTTCTTCCTCCTCCTCCTCCTTCGATTCCACTTCTCGTACTATCTTCCCCACTAAATCTCACCATTTTCCTTTTTTTTTTATTATTTATTTTATTTTATTATTTTTTATCTTTTTTTTTTTTTTTTTTTTTGTTCTCCGTCAGGAAGCTCAGGCTGCCCGTGACGGAGAGCAGCCGGAGTACTGTGGAAGTCTGGCTCACCTCCCAGTGGTGGTGGCGGGTAACGTGGAGTCCCACTAGGGGCCCTGAGGCTAAGAAGCCAGAACATTACAACAGAACCCAACACAAAACTCTTCACATACAACACACTACATTTTTTCTGGCTTTTACAGAGTTCTGTATACATCACAAGAGTACTGATGGCGCCGATGTGGAAAACCACAGGTGGCGCCTTACCCAAACACTATGCCACTATGTGCAGATAAGTGAACCAAAAAGAAAAAGAAAGCCTGGTTCGGCATCGGAAGGCAGTGTGCCCAAGAAATAGAAGAAATCCTGTCCGCCACTAAGGAAAGCAGAGTGCCCAAGAAATGGAAGAAAGCCTGAACGCAAAGGAAATTGGAAGTAGCGGCCATTCTGGAACATAAGTCTGTTCCTGTTTTTTTTTTTTCTCGAATCCTGAACTCAAAGACTCATAAGCTCTGTAAGCAATTGAGTGATAGTCCTTTTAAAAAAAGAACATTCCTGTTGTATTAGGCAAGTTAGTTACTAAAGTTGAGATAATTTGTTATGAATGTAAATGATTATGAAATAACGTAAGGGTGGTAAAGGGGATGACTAAGATGATAACTAGAGAGTAATTAAGGTAGAATGGGTGATCTATAATGAATATTATTGAGGTAAGAGGATACCAGTTGTAATAAATTTCATGTGTTAAAGATTAGAAAAGAATATAAAAGAGTAATAAGAGTTGAAATGAGTTTTACTGATGCAAGTGATAAAAATTGGTAATGGAAGAGAATGATAGAGTAAACATTGATTATTCATAATAAGTAAGATACAACTGATACAAACTGATGTTAATAATTTGTAAATTGAGAATAGTTGATGAGAGAGAGAGATAGTGTATTGTACTGCAGTATGGTTCAAATATATGGAAATACATACAAGCAATTGGTATTGCTTGTATTTAATTATTTTTTAATGTAAATTCTGTATATAATGTTCATTAAATGGTTGTAAATTTATTGAAAAAATGTGTCTTTAATGTTCTGCTAACACCCGCTTTACACACCCTAGAATCTAGAATTTTCTGTGAATTGCAGTGAGATTTGCATAATGTGGTGTGGGCTTGAGACTTCAGGAGGATTCAAATTAGGATAAATAATATTTTTTTTATTTATCCCCTCCCACATACACACATACTATTCAACCAATGGCTACAAATGCCGTAGCCTAGTGGTCAGGTGCATAAGTACACGTGCCTTGAGTGACCGGTCAAGCCCGTAACTGCTGAATACGGTGCTGTTTCTTGTATTCTGTCTATCTTGTGAACTCCTCTGACCGTTTGGTCGTCCCGGAGTATAAACAGAAATTTTATTTATTTTTATTTATTGCCTTGGATTAGGCTAACCTCTTCCAAGCCAAGGATGTTTTCACATCAAACATCTTTTGTGCGTACAGGGAACACACGCTTTCGTTTTGTTTACAATGTAGGTAAATTATTCGGTCTCAGGAGGGGGTTGCATGGTTTTTTTCCATCGGAAACTGGGGTTTTCGTCAGGCAAACAGAAAATAGATCACAGAACACGCAATTTATATAGTGTATTATGGTGTAAGTCGCTGATTCGCATAAAACTCAACAACAGCAACAACCTTGTTGGGTGGTTTTGGTTGGCAGACTAGTTAAATTTAAGGAGCAACTGGTTTAGTACCTTCTGTCCTCAGAAGCTGATGCACCATAAAACCACTAAACAAACAAAACCTTCTGGCAGTGGAAAAGTATAAGAAAAGGGATATGGGTTGTATAGACGAAGATTTTTTGCTTGATGCAGCGACAGCCTTTCTTTGCAAAGTTGGCCTATAGTAATAATATTTGTGAAGAAGGTAAAGCATAGAGGATGTAAATATTTGTATTGACAGGTGCAAAGAGAGAGTACTAATATTTTTTTTTTCAAAGAAAGGGTACTAATTTTTGAAACTCTTCTAATTAATGTAGATTAAAGTCAATTATGAGCTGTCATGATATTACTGATAAATGGAACAATTACTTCTCATCGATCTTTATAGTAAAAAGAACCCTTCACATTGAGGAGAAGTTGAACAGTACGTGAGGCTGAACAGTATGAAATTAGCGATAATGCAATTATAGCTGAGTATCTATTAGAAAAAAACCTCCGAGCCTGAAGGCAACTAAAACGTCTGGAATTGATGCCAAATACTCAATAATTTTGATGGAGGCAGTGGGAGAACGCATTGACCTATTAAAGTTAATTATGATGGCATTATTCGACTCGGGAGATATTCATTTGGATTGGAGAAGTGCCATTGTATCGCCAGTATATAAAGGTTGTTCTAAGAGCGAAGGCGCCTCCGTAGCCAGGTGGGAAGGAGAAGCAGTGCGTAGCGCACGCTTCTTGATTAGACCGGGGTTCGAGCCCGTCACCACCAAATACGGAGGATGCGGAAAGGTCAGGGAATGACCACCGCATTTTCCGGAGCAATATGGCCTTAGTTGCTAATGCTCCTAAAAACCAAACAACAAACAAACTAAGAGCGAAGTAGACAAATACAGACCAGTCAGTCTAACTTCAGTGTTAGAGAAAATCACGAGGTAATGATAAAGAGAGCAACAGGGGCATTTAGAGAGATCTCGAATTCTGAAGGATACATAACACAGTTTTGTTAAGGGAAAATCATGTTAACCAATCTGGTTAGCTATTTTGATACAAAAGAGTTATTTATGCATGGGAAATATTTTTCTATTTTGATACAGTTTGTCGTGTGCTAGATGTGGGAAATGATTTCAACGCTGTTTAAACAGATTTTAGCAAAGCATTTAATGTAGTTCCTCATGAGAAGTTACTATACAAGGTAGATGTTGAAATCAAAGGGAAAATCATTAGATGGATTGCAGGGTGGCTACAGGGAAGAAGGTAAATAGTTGTAATCAACTGTTGCTCTTCAGATTAGTCTAACGTTAGGCCAAGCCTTCCCCACGCCCAACGATCGGTTTTGAGACCACTCTTGCTTCTGATTTTCATAAATGAAATCGACGAAGGAACAGAGGGTGTGAAGTCAAAATTTTCAGATGGTGTGAAGACTGGGAGTATAGTTAATGATCAACGCAAAGCAGCGCTCATTCAGGATGACTTGAATAGGCCTGAAGGACGGTTAGAAAAGTGGCAGTTATGTTTGACGTCTATAAGACTCTAAGAAGGAATATAAAATGAATGAAGACAAAATATTCATTATTATGAATGATTCATTATTATAATGAATCATTCATAATAATGAATGATTCATTATAATAATGAATCATCCATAATTTCAAATTACAGGGAAAGAGGTTTAGGTTGAATTGTATCTTATTCAGCGAGATATTAATTACTGGAATGAATTTAATAAGTCACCTCCGTGGTTAGTTAAGGCTGACAGCTTGGGTAAATTCAAACGTAAGCTGGACAGTTATCTAAGTAAGGAAGGAAACACGTAAGTAGTTTATTTTATTTTTTATTTATTTTTATTTCAGGCATCTGTGAAGGTGAAAAGGACAGGTGTGTCTGAACTTTCCTTTCCCGCCATCCAGGAGAACCATGTTTTTCTTTTTAACGAGGCTAAAGTAATTAATACTGTACACAAAATGAATACATAAAACTGTCAATAGCTGAAACACTTGAAATGAAACTAAACACTAATTCTATAAATGTGCGGAGACTATACACTATTTCGAACTTATGGACCTTTACGCGCATGTGTAAATAGCGCGATCCACATTGGTTAACGAAAATAATCTTGTCGCGCTGCACTAATCTTGAAGTATAAGAGGGTGGATATTGTTTAAATTATCACTTTACTTCTTGTGAGCACGGTTCATAACCGAAATGCCTCGTCATGTATAAAGAAGTCTAGTCAAAAATATTTTAATATAGTTTGACAATTGTCTTCTGTTTCTAGTCTATCATTGCTGTTGGGTTTAGTTTGGGGTAGATTGATGTACATCGGCTGCGCTTTGCTCTTCCTTGGTAGTAGTAAATAGATAATGGGAATTGAAGACAAGATTAGTTTTAAATTAAAACCGCATAATTTTACAATCTTTTAATAAGGATATTTTCGCGTTATAAACTTAGATCTTTTATATTATATTATATTATATTATATTAACAGGATCAGTTTGATGTGAGCATCGGGTGAAGAAATTTCCTACAAAAAGGCATGATATATATTTTAAGAATTTATTTTTATATATTTTAATTTGCTGTTGTTATATTAGCATTAGCAGAGGCATATGATGCAAAAAAGCAAGCTTATACAGCATCGGCCAAAAAAAATAAAAAATAAAATAAAAAATCCCATTTCACACATCTATTCGCCCTAAAAGTTTGCCCAGTTCCTCCTGGAATTTATTTAAGTTATCAACTTCCACAACGACAGGTGGAAGTTTGTTCCAGCAATCAACTACCCGCTGGCTAAAGGCAAATTTCCGCACATGTATTCTACAATTGTCTTTCCTCAATTGAATCTGTGCCCCTTCAGGTTCGTAATCTGAGCAAGAGGAAGAATCCCATCAGCATTGAGCCGCTCTGATTGTATAAGGCCCATTCAAGGCCTTATACAATCAGATCATCTCGCAGGCGCCTAGTCTCCAGACGCTGTAATCTACAGAACTTAAGCCTTCCTTGGTAAGAGGACCCCTCGTTTCCTTCACCAATCTTGTTGCCCTTCTCTGCACTCGTTCTAGCAACTCTACATCCTTCCTAAAATCGGGCCTCTAGACCTGTACGCAGTACTCAAGGCGTGGCCTGACCATTGCCTTATACAAAAGGATAATCACCTCCTTATCCCTACTAGCTAAATTCCTGTGTATCATCGACAAAATCCCATGACCTACTCTGGCAGTCTGTCTGCACTGCTCAGAAAACTTCGTATCTGACTGCACAATTACCCCCAGGTCTTTTTCATTCTCTATATCACCTTAAGTGTAGTACCACACAGTTGGTACGTTCCTCTGGGGTTACTTCTATCCATATGCAGTACTTTGAATTTGTCAATGTTAAACTTCAGTATGTTAGTATGCTATATTGTTATATTATTGTTTTATGGTTTATTTTTATTATTTTATATTAATTAAAGCAGTCTTAAATATTTGCAAAAGAAAACTTACAATTGCAAGTTTTCCTTGTAAATGCTGCAGCTGAAATCCAAATGCAAACAATATGCTAAAATTTCAAATTTTCTTAGACTAATAAAATTTTGGCGCAGAAAGCCTCAGACTGAAAAATTCAAATTATGACATTCGTTAGTTTGAAATTTTCAAAGTATTTCACAACATGAGATGTCATAATAATGATGCCTAATACAAACTTCGGTTTATCTTGAAATTCCACAATATAGTAATGATGCACTTTCGCAAAACAATGTCATAGTTTCAAATTTTCCATGAAAACTCGCAATTGCAGATGCTTGTATTTTGGTATGTGGGAATCCATTTCATGTATGAATGCTTTATAATAATACCACAGCCAAAAATTTATTCAAACTGTGCAATTTTCGTCGTTTCAATGGGGATCTCTTATCGGTCTTAGTAATAACAAGAACTATTAGTATTAGTAACATGAATAATAGTTAAAGTGAATGTTGCATGGGCTGGGCTGGGTTGCTAGTTCGTGAAGTTAAAATAATTCAGAGAAATGCTGCTATTAATCTATTATGTTTTCTATCCATTCAACGTGTGGGGTTTAGTTTTGGAACTAAAGTTTATATTACTTGAAAGACCTTTAAATTACTGAAATACTCTCCTATTGCATAATATTAAAATCAAAAAGATCTCACGAAACACAACCTTAATTAAAATCCAGATTTTATTAATAGAGCTACATCTCCAGGCAAAGGAGGGGTATTTAATTTATTATGTTCTTCCCCTGGAGGTTTTCCCTTTGCCTGCCGCAAACACCACCTACATAAAAAGTAGCTAAAGCCTGACAGTTTATAGATCATCGAGGTGCCACTTAACAGCCCTCAAGTTTTTGCTAGCGACATAAGCGCGAGCCACATATTGATCCTCTCGGGATTCAATGCTCGGGACCTTGCCCAATTCCCGATTTTGGGGGAGAACGTCGGTACTAGACACGAGCCTGCACCGGACGGACAAAGGTAAACAAATCGATGTGTTTCAGGAGAACCTCTTCTATATGACTACCACGGAAGCAAAAAAATTATAAACACAGTAGTATATTCTCAATTTTCGCTGAAATATTTAAATAGGTCTCCAGTAGTTCGGCAACTGAACATGTTTTAAGAGACAAATCAGAAAGAGTTTCAACCAATTGTCAAAATTTTAATAACATAGAACAGATATCTGTTCAATCGGCGGATTTCTAACTGTTACAGTTACGCGAAATTACTGTTCTATAAGTTTCAAAATGACTAAGATGCGTAAAATAATTTTTACCGTTCCAGAGAAACTAAATTACTAAACAAAAAATTAACGCTGCTAAGGTCTTGGAGATGCACATTCTACAACCTTAATGGGAAAAATGGGCACCTAACTTCCGAGCAGCTGATACTTGCTAACATACGGTGCTGTTTCTTGTATTCTGTGTATCTTGTAAACTCCCCTGACCGTTTGGTCATCCCGGAGTATAAACAGAAAATTTATTTATTTATATATTGGTTAGGTGTATAACTGACGGCACTGACTTTCACTTGTTAGTTGTGGTGGGAAGGGTAGAGAGACCGACTCATAACTTTTTTAGAAAATGAGTTTCACACTTATTAAAAAAAAAGTTAGAATGTTAAATTTTAGAATGTTTAAATGCTGATGACATGAGGGAAATATTTAAAAAATTCCAACTTATTTAGGGACATCGCCGCAGTCGGACTGTATCACTGATGATATCAATGGTTTAGGTCACAATAAACTAAACTCTTCTTGTTAAATAAACAACCTCCGAATCGGTGATACGTTTTAGGCTACGTTTATATCTAGATACGCATATTACATCATTTATTATTTTTTTTCTGTGAATTACAACTGTTATAGCAATGCGCGTAAGATTGCAGGTACTCCACTTGTACAGCATGCAAGGGAGGGATAGTGCTAATTTAAGTAATTTAAATCAATAATAAAGCAGTTCAAAAACAATACTATAAAAACAATTTAAAACAAGATGTTCTAAAGTGATTTAGAACAAAACCACAGCGATTTATTAGACAAAGCTAAAATAATTTTAAATATTAATTAATTACTTCTCAATAAGTAGGGCATATATGTAAAGTGCCTTACAAATGCAGTTATTTCAAATGATGTGATGTTGCACTAAAAAGGTACACAAAAATTGCCTCCATGCTGAACGGATGTCACTTTACTCCAGTTCTCTCACGTGGAAGTCTTTTGAAAATGTGCCTTGCACAGTTTGTAGATCATAAATAAACAAGTAATATAAAAAAAAAAAAATTTAAAGTCAATTCCTACTTAGGTCAACAAAGAAAAATTTTGTTTCGCTTCCCTTTCGCATTGTCCGTTTGTGAAGCAAGGGTCGATACCGTTAATCCAGTTTGTTTGTTTAGTTTATTGTTTTCATTCATTTTTAATCCCACGTAACAGGAGAAAATATACGGTCCACTCCATCAGTGGCCCTGATGATGGAGTAAGGCTTCTTACAACAGGGGGGCGCCCGGTACCCTGAGGGGCACGCTAGCGACATAATCAGTGGCCCTGATGATGGAGTAAGGCTTCTTACAACAGGGGGGCGCCCGGTACCCTGAGGGGCACGCTAGCGACATAATTATTTTACTACCCTATGCCATTCACCTTCTCGACACGTAGCTCAATCTTAAGGTTAGGTAGGAGAAGTGACCAACAATTGATGACAAAGATTTTAAGGAGAGAAATCGGAATTGAACCCAAAGCATAAAATTTCTTCAATTTTATTTTTTGAGAAAAATCCTTCATTCTAACCACTAAGCCACAACTGCTAACTCACTCTCGAAAATCATTTGGATAAAACGTCTACTTAAAGCAAAAATTTTCAAAAATTTATCAAAAAATTATTGATCTTCACGTGAAAAATACTGAAATCCTTGCATTTTACCGATTGAGTTACTGCCTGTTGATGTCAATTTTATTCCTAACTTTATATCCTGCTAAATATCTTATATAAGAGAAATTTTTTCTCCCATATAAAACTAAAATTAATTAATTAAATTTAATTAATGAATTAATATTTGAAAATACTGTATTAACATCAAGTGTCATCCACTACAAGTTTAAAAAAATGTATTTGAACTTGAATGGATGAATAAAAAGTATTTTATTAACGATTGAAAATTTGAACAAGATATATAAATATATATATAGGGAGAGTGTGAACTAATAGTAGGAATTGAAAAAGATCAAAAGGCAAGTACATAAATTACTGTATGATAAATATAGTGCAACACACCTACCTAGTATCCATGAATGATATGCTAGAAAAAAGTGTACGCATCAAGAGAACAGTATCTGAAAGAGATATTTTACTGTTCACTGTGCTGCACAAATTAAAATAAATTTTAAAAAATAAATTAAAATAAATTAGAAGCATAACTAGGAATTTTTACGTTTATGGCAAAATATCAGAAATGCGTCTGTGTTTTCGTAAATGTAATTAAATTAAAATTATACCATAAAATTATTATTGCATTCTTATCCATTAAATGATACTTTTTATATAAAACCGATATGTTTGTTGTAATAACTGATTTTAATAATAATGATTACCATATTTTAAAAACAAATCATAGATTCAATTATTCGGAGTCTTTAATTCCTTTGGGAGCTTACGATGAATTGGCACCTGTGGTTAGGACCACCCTCCCCAAACTTTAGTTACACCTCTGCATCTCACTCACATTTGATGTAGTGTGCTTCTCTTATACGTTTTATTCGAGCAGAGTTGATAACATTCGATGCGAGCTTCACTTAAATTTTTCACCGTATTTGCTGAGAACATGGCTTTCAATCTGCTAATCTACTAAGACACTTACAGTATATTATAACCTACATAACTTGAATTTTCTCAGATTCGATGTCATCATTTTTTTCCAGCTAAGTCGATATACTATCTAAAACAGGACTGCATTAGCCATACATTACACAACGAATGAATCGCCTTATGAATTTTCAAATCATCAGCAAACAACTGTCAGTGAACTAATCTTACAGAACTTATACCCAAGAGGTCTCTTTAGCCTCCCTTCCTTCTAACTTCTCTAATAAGAAACCAATATGCTAATATGTGGAGTATCAATTTTTTCTGTAATAAAATAAATTGTAGATTCAATTATTCATCTAGTGTCTTGCAAAGATTATATTTGGTTCTTTCATAATTATCACCCCCAACCCCTCCTAAGGTTTCGATTACGAGTAGCATATGAAATTGTTCCTGAGGTTGTTGGTGAATTCCGCAGCAATCTATTAAACCATTTCAGTATCGCGAATTTAAATTTACAAAGTCACAGTTGTATAAAGTTAAAAATTACCTCTTTGTTTCCTCTTGTGAGGTAAGCAAACTGATCTTTAAAAGAAAACCTTCCTGTATTACCAAAGGTAAGTGTACCACTGAAAATTAGTAAGAATGCCAATAATTAATAAGAAGTATAAATTAAATAGTTATTAATGATCAATATTGATCAGTATTACGTATAATGATCAGTATTACTTATTTTATAAGTGGATGGCGAATTTTTAAAGAAAACTTTTTAACGTTCTGAGCAAATATTTTTAACTTTAAACCAAATGATTAATAACAGTTATTATTAGTATTAGCTATATAGTGGCATAGTATTTAGGGTCTGACGCCACCGGTGGTTTCCCACATCTGCGCCGTATGTACTCTGTGATGAAATACAGAACAACTGGAAAGGGCAGAAAAAAGTGTAATGTCTGGTTTATGAATATCATGATTTGTTCTGCTGGCTGCTTGGCCGCAGAGCACCAAGTGGGACCCTACAACCCATCTGGTGGTCACAATTGCTTGTGCAAATCGTGTGAAGACTGCATAAGATGTTTCATCGCTTCTTATTGTTATCAGTTTATTTATCTCACACCCCAGTACAGACATCCTACAACAAATTAGACGGCAAACATTGAAAATCAGAAAATACATAAGAATAAATAAATCAATAAATACATCAACAGTCACTTGACACAAAAATCGTTCATTACAGATGATCAAGAGTTCATAGGCACAAATTCCACAGAAATGTAAACTGTCCTCTTCATTAAAAATGTAGTGTAGTATACAAGTCCGCTGCTATCAGCTTCCTGTAGGCTTTGTCATGGCAGTGCCTATTCGGGTCGATTTTGAAGTCTATAAGGAGCTCCAGAGTATTGGCAGGAAACATCCGCCTTAATCCCTCGTGTGATGGAGGGAACTTCGGAGACTATGAGGGCAGTAGAGCCGGGTCCCAGGGCGTGGCCTGACCACAAGATTATCAATTTGTGGGGCATCTCAACTCCCAGTCAGAAGTTGTGCAAGAGTGCTGATGTTACACATGGTGACCATCTGTATCCATGGAGCTACGTTTAAGTTTGTATACAGGATGGATTTGTATACAACAAATTAATAATAGTGGATCTTCTTTGTACTACAGTATGGAGGTGGGGTGGCCTATGCGCAAAACACTGTTGGATTAAAGCAGGGAGGTTTTTTTAAAGAGTTTTAAAAGCGAACAACTGATCGATATGGGCCAAAACTCTTGTAAGATATTTTATATCTTACAAGATATATAAGTAAATTGTATATAAAGATAACAGATCGTCATTCCCAAACAGAAATTTAATAAGAAAGGATACGTCAGGAATAGTTATATTGAAAAATAAAATATAACAAATCAAATAAATTGAACAAAGTGGTGGTTAAAAATATGGGGGAAATTAAATTAAGGAGAGGGCTAATCGAAGGGAAGGGAGAGTCGTGAGAATTAATGCGCGAAATATAAACACTCAGCCGTAAACAAATCTAAAGGTCTAAAATGGGTAGCAGAGCCATCAGTAAATAGGCGACAAAAAAGGTCACTGGAGAGAACAATAGAAAGGTGAGCCGAATTAGTCGGAACATCCCTTTGATCAGAGACTCCAGGAGACAAACAGGAAGTGAGTAATCCCATGTCCAAAACAATAGGGCTAGCGTCTGGTAGTCTGCAATAGCTTGTTCCGCAGAAATTTAGGGTAGGTGTGAATGTAGTAACAAGGGTTGTGGTTCGGCCTTCTTCAAAAGGGAGCTGTCGGCCAGGAATATTGATATTAAAATGGGAGGTTGAATCTAGCGAGGATGGACATAGCATGGGAAACCCACACTAGCGAATAGTCGAGATGTAAATTTAAATATCGAAGTACGAGTGGTTAAATTTCTGAGCGAAGGTGGGCCAACAAAAAAGGGCGGTACACAAATTCGGAGAACAAAAAGAGAGCACGCGTAGCCAAGACACACAGATCAGCCAGTTGAGAAAGTTCTGACAAAGTTAAGATGGAGTAATAAGTTTTGTAGGGTTACATAAGTTTAAGTGCAGTCAGTAAGTTAAGAAGGGTTAAAAGAGTTTCATAATAAAGGAGAACAGTCGAGTAGTTGGTCATATGATTGGTGATGGAAGAAATATAGTAGAAAGAAATAAGTCTAGTATGTCATCGGAAGGAAAGGGTAGTGGCCCGTCTGCAATTGAGTGAAGTGTAAGAAGAAATAAGCCTAGTCCGTCATCGGAAGGTAGCGGTAGTGGCCGTGTGCAAACGAGTGAAGTGTATGGAGAAATAAGCCTATTCCGTAATCGGAAGGTAGTGAAAGTGGCCAGCGTGAAAATAAGTGTTGTGTAAGGAGAGAAATAAGCCTAGTCCATCATCCGAAGGAAGTGATAAAGGCCAATGCGCAGATAAGTGAGCTGAGAAGGTAAAATTGTAATCCCGAGCCCGCCAGAATAGCTGAACCGAAAGCTAAGTAGCAGTATCGAAGACCAGCCCATAAATTCTTAAGAGACTCAGTGATGCCCTATCCAGACGTAGACTACAGCCCATTGATAAACGAAAAGCCCAACCAAAAGATCCTGTTCAGTATCAGAAGTAAATGTTTAATTACCATGAGTATTCACTTGTAAATTATAGGACTCTAAAGAATGGTTAGGAATTATAAGAGAGACATTATAACATATACAATAAGAGATATGTACTTTATAAAAAAAAATGTGTAATTAAGAAAAGGTTCCCTAGATAAAGGTAAAGAGGGAGTTCATAGATGTGGAAAATTTTCTTGAGTAACATAAAGTAAAGTAACAGTTTTGGAAGTGGGATAATTCAGAGAGATTTTAGAAAGAGTGTTATATATATGTGATACACTGAACTGTCATAAGCTGACAAGCCAGAAGTAAGGTTGTTAGCATAACTTAGGGATTTAGATAAATATTTGATTTAAGAGATGATTGCTAATGTATTAGAAAAGATAAATAATCTAATTAGAAGGAGATTACCTTCTAATGTTGCCAACAGAGAAATCTTATTGTTATAAAAAGGAAGATTGGAATGTGAGAGACAAGCCTGATCTATTAGAATAAAAAGTGATTTACTTAGAGAAAGTTTCGCTAAGTAATATATAAAAAGAGTAGCATAAGAAAGATGTTGTTTGTGATATAATGGAAGTTGTACAAGAATATAACTAAACTTAACCAAACATTTTATGCTTGTACAGTAATAGAACAATACTAATTATAATATGTACTGGATCATTGAACAATTTCAATTATGTAAATATATGTAATAAAATTTTGTTATATTTTAAACGAAGTCTTTGTTTAGTCATTTTGAACATACAACCAAACCCAAGGAGCAACATAATAATATAGAAACCCCTTAGAACCTGAAAGCTCCTGATAGACATACGAGTCAGATTGCAAAGTGGAGAATTGTAAAGTACCTTTATTAGGTAGAATAAATATAAGGGAGGATATATATACAAAAGGGGTTAAAATAAAAATAATATATAAAATAATAAATACAAAGGTAGAACCCCCCCCCCCCTCTGAAGGGTCATTAGAGTTCTTTTTTGGCACCGGTCTCACATAGTGATGTTTCCATCTCCGGGGTGGGGGGGGAACTCCATCTTTCAGGATGTGTTGGAATACATTCAACAATATAGGCACTACAAATTTTTAAAATAAAAATTAGGAACCTGTCGGGGCCGATTGTAGATTTGTTAGGCAAGGAATTAATAGCATTGATGAGATCTTCTCTAGAAACAGTGACATCGCATAATGCATTCACACAAACACTGCCATTTGCCAAAAAATGTTGTGCCATTTCCTCCGACCGATATCCTTGATCATTTGTAGCTTTCCCTTCACCTGGTAGCCTTTCAAAGCATTCTTTAGCCCAGTGTCTGAATGTAGTTTCATCCATTTCAAATTTAGTAGCATTTTTGCAGACAATTCGTTTTGAAAGTCGTAGTTTTCTTAGAATCTCTTCGTAGCGAGCAAGTCGTTTCTTTTTCAAGATGGCTTTTTTTTTCTTATAGTCCGTGAGGTCTTCATTAAATCCGGAATTTCTCCATTTCCGATAAGCCTTTTGCTTGGCCACGAACGCCTTTTTTAAAACTTCGTTGAACAACGGTTTGGTTTTTTCGGTGATTCTTACCTCATTCGAAGTACCCAGGTCAGAAATCAATAAGAGCTGTTCCTCAATCAAATTGATAGCTTCTTCCACCGGTTTATTGTAGAGAGCATCCCAGTTGCAGGTCCTAAGATGTTCTAAAATAATTTCAGGTTTTACAAACTTCAGGGAGTATATTTTCTTGGTTTGACTTGTTTGCTCATCGATTTGTTACACGCCTGCTCTATTAGATGAGGAAATTTCACAGCATATTGGGCAGTGATCTGACTGGAATTTAGTTTTAAGGGGTGACATTTTTTATGTTATTCAGATTATGATACAATAGGTCCAAATACTCTCTCCCCTAATCGGAAGCATACCAAGTAGGGTCAGTCCTAAAGTTGCACCAAGGTGTTCTTTAGCATGATCGTGTCTTGGGCTAGGCATATTAAAGTCTCCAGTTACGATCACAGGAAGGTCAGTGGCAAGATTCTCTGTTATCCACACAAGAAGCTCCGGGTGTCTGTAGTGTGCTCCGGTGAAAGATAGATAAGGCAGACTTGGATTTTTTTGAGCCTTCTTCCTGAATGAGGCGGAGATAGCTTCAAAGTTTTTAGTTTGACTTGATTTTATTCTTGTAGGATGAAGATTTTCGTGATATAGGATAGCAACACCTCCGCCCCTCTTTTCCTTTCTGCTGTTCCCAATAAATCTGTAACTAGAAGATTGGACCAGCAGATCCAGTTATCTGTTATGATTTAGCCAAGTCTCCATAATACAGATAAAGTCGAATTATTCAAGGTGAAGGAAAGTCTGTAATGTGTGCAGTTTGTTAGCAATATTTCTAACATTCTGAATAAAAAGGCAAATGGGCTGGATTTCTCTGGAAGGGGGATTTTCTTTCTTTAGTTGCTATAATGGTTGATGCATATGAGGATGTGCTCTTGTTGGCGGGGGTTGGATTGTATCTCGGTGAAGAGTCGTAGGCGGTGATCATCATATGAGGGGCACTCGTACATGACGTGCGCCCAGGACGCCTCATCTCCACAGTGGCAGTAAGGAATGTTTTCGATACCGAGCGCTGTTAACTTTTGCTGGAATGGACCGAGCCCAGTAAGCAGAAAGGTTGCCTGCAGTCCAGGTAAATACCAGGGAGGAGGCTTCGGATAAGCAAGGGCGATTGGGGAGAAGAACTTTAGTTACGTCTCATTTATTTGTTGCATTCTAGGACTCCTGCCATACAAGCTGTAGGTGGATGGCGACACGCCTTTTTTCTTGCCTATGGTCATTTGTGAGGTCCAGATGCAGATCCAGTAGTTGGGTGGAAATGCCTTTCTTGTGTCGCTGGTAGAGGCCTCTTTAAAACCCCATCCCCAGGCAGGGGAGGGAGGAGACGGATCTCTGTCTCCTCTCCTCCCTGCCTATCCCCCATACTTCGCCTGGTGGGGCTCGTCTCCACTGACCTCTTTAGGGATGCCTACTCTATGGTCCCTATTCTTCTATCTGTTTTCCCCCCAGTCTTCAGTCTCCCTTCCTCTCTCACTAAATCGACCGAGTATACCCTTAACAATGCTGCCAAATTCTAATCAACGTCTAAATTCTACCGGTTTCCTGTAAATCTCTAAGATAACTAACACTATTAGCTTTTATCTAGCATATAGCCTCACATGTCTAAATTTAATAACATCAAAATTTTGCCCGACCTATTTGGCCTTTAACACATCTCTTTAGCGTTCAACCCCAACCAGCGATTTCCTAACAGCAATCCCATTAAGCATTAATGTCAAATGCAATTTTTTTTTTTTTTTTAAATAGGTCCTAGCCACTGAAATCCCAGGAAACTAGGTGGCATGACCTGCCAGAGCAATTTGTTGTGATACTGGATACACCCGGCTAGCCTCCACGTGGCAGGCTATGGCCCCCACTAGGCAACGTAGGGCCCCACTAGGGGCCTGGCGGCCAATAAGCCGGATAAACAATGGGCACAACAAATCACACTGCACAGACACGGCCCACACACTTTTAAGTCTCTGGATTGACAGTGTACTGTCCTCGATACAGTGAAACACACGCGGAGATGGGAGAAATCCCAGGTGCCGTCTGACACGAACATACCTTATACCTTATGGTAGAGGCCTCTTTTTTCATTACTTCCATTAATCCTGCGATGACCTGACGCAGGGGTGCTGACTGTGCGGCACGCCCTGGTAACAGACAGAAACATAAATTGCTGCATTGAATCGAGTTTACGCCTGTTCCGCTCTAATGTTGCTCTAGTGCACCATATGGAGGCCCCATAGCACGAATCAGTACGAATACCGCTTTGTAGATTAGAGAGAGAGAGCCTTGTGCTTCAGAGTCCAGTCAGCCCGGCTTATTCTTCTGATAATGGCTGCGTATTTTCTTATTTTAACGGCAAGGTACTTCAGGTGAGGATGAAAGGTGAGGTTTGCAACTATGTGGAGGCCTAGGAATTTAACTTCAGTATATAATCGGATTGATATGTTGTTTATCTAGATGACTGGGGGTCTGCGGATTTGAAGTTTCCCTTTCAACAGGATGTACTTCGCTTTTTCACCCGAAATGGATAGTGGTGCAGTGAGGCCCAATTCTGTAGCCGACCGAGAGCTCGATTTGCTTTCACTTCCAGTCCATCTCTTGTGTGTTAGAGTGTATTACAAGAGCAAGGTCATCGGCGAAGGCCAGCGGTAAGACCCCGCCGAGATCCCCAGGAACTTGTCCAGGACGATTGACCACAGGAATGGTCATAGGACAGAGCCCCGGGGGCAATCCCGGGTAACACATCTGTGGACTCTTTCATATTTGGTTACAATTTGGACGGATCTGTTGTTGAGGTAGAATTTTATACTTTCATAGAGACTGTAAGAAACTCCAGCCAGCCACAGCCTCCTAATAACGCTGGGCAACCACAGCTGGTTAAAGGTGCCGGCGACGTCCACCATAATGGCTAGGATATACTTGTGCTCCGTTTCATTGGCTTGGGAGATGAGCTTATGGGCAGCGTCCTCGGTGCTGAGATCCGTCTTGAAGCTAAACGGTAGTGCTGAGGCAAGTTGTTTTCCAGTGTAACAGTCAGTAAGGCCGAAGAGGAGGAGTCGATATTGAAGTTTAGCGAGAACAGAGAGCAGTGCTATTAGCCTATAGGAGGTAGGAAGGTGAGTCGACTTTTCAGGATTTTTAATTATTAACTTGAGCTTAGCTTCTCTCCAGGTAGCAGGGAAGGAGCCGTCAGCCAAGCATCTATTGAAGAGACTGAGTAGGGTGGTAGGATAAAGTTCTGCGAATTTCTTAATCAGGTCAACTTCAAGGAGATCACAGCCAGGGGTCTTCCCTTCTTTTGTCTTTGCTAGGGCTAGGTTCATCTGTGCGATAGTAAACGGTTGTTCTGTGTTGTCTGGTGCGTAGGCTTCATTGCTGACTACTATTTGAGTTTGTTCTGGGGTTAACTGTGTGCTGTCTGGAGGGAAGAGGGCATCAAGAACATTATTTAGAGAGTCAGTCCAAGAGGTGGTGAAGGTTCCATCAGGTTTCTGCAAGGAGTCCAAGGCTTCTCCACTGGGCAGCATCCACTTCCTGGGGGGAAAGAGAAATGGGCACGAGCCCTTTGGGATGCTTTCAGAGCGAGGTGGATCCGTTTCCTCAGGTCGCAAAGGTTGGCGTTCCACCACGGAACTGCGTACCTGTCTAAGGTTTTCTTCGTGGGATGGCTAAGTCGCAGGCATTTCTGATTGTCTTTTGTGCACACAATCCTCTGGTGAGCTGGTGTCTGGTAAAGGGTCATACTCGGGGAGGCTTCTTGCGAGCTCTACCTGAAACCGACGCCAATCTGCTTTTTTAGTATAATAGCGTAGTATGTCTCTGGGGATTGGTGGAGAGAGAGAGAGAGAGAGAGAGAGAGAGAGAGAGAGAGAGAGAGAGAGAGAGAGAGAGAGAGAGAGAGAGACTGCTCTGTAGTCCAGGATTCTTACTGTCCAGCCAACAAGTTTTTGGGCTATGTCTGACGTGGCCATGGTTATGTCTATTGTACTCTCCCAGATGGAGCTGCTGAAGGTGGGCAGGTGGCCCGGTCTGTTGAGAACTCGAAGGCCCGTTGTTAAAATGAAGTCCTTAGGTCGTTCACCATTTCTGGACTCAGTTCTGTCGAGTGTTAGGCTGTGCCACAGGGCGGAGCGACAGTTGGCATCCATTCCAACCAGCAGCCTCCCTCTCGGGAGAAGGTGGAGAGCCATTTGGATGAGTGATGTCACAACTGTAATATCCTCACTGGGGTGACTATATACTGAGAGCAGGTAGATGGAGCCAAGGGGCATCAGGATCTGGGCACAAGCGCTGATAGAAGTACATAGCGGTGCGATACGGACTGCTGTAATCTCTGTATTCCTGATAACTACTGCGGACCATGGCTGGTCATCTGTGCAGTGTATAATTTTGTAGTACGCGTCAATGTGCTGCTCTCTGCTTTGATTTTTAATTGGTCAGCGACCACTCTTGCTCGTTGTGCATTAAGTTGAAGTATTTTAATCTGTTTTTGAGTGGGCATAGTGGCTTGCCTATCCATAATTTATCCTGAATTGTTATATACTCTTGACTTTTTGTAGACTACCGTTGGCGTCTCTTATTGAGTGGTCATGGGGTGCTTTTGCTGCCTTGCAGTTGGCAGGGCAGTCCTTAAATGTATGCCCTTTTTGGGAACAGTGCCCACAGGTGGACTCAAGCTGGTTACATGTATGGGACGTATATTCGAAACGCAGGCACCTGTAACACTTGGGGACAGAGATGTGCTCCCGGTATCGATGGCTGACCCAGGCAATGTAAACTCAGTTTTGTGAGCCAATGATCTGCCACGCCCTTGGTGACAACTCAACGATCCAGTTGACATTTCCTGGTACTTTTGCCCTGGTACTATATTTCGGCGCTACGTGCATGTAGTGAAAAGACGCCACAGCCTTTTGTTGCACCAGCCAAAAAAAAAAAAAAAGGAAAAAAGAAAAAAGTACATAAGAAAATACAAATTATGTGCTTCCCACCTCACGTAGGTAACAATCCAGTTGACCTTTGAATTCCTTAAAACTGTGAGCTTCAACTACCTGCGAAGGCAACTTATTCCAGTAACCAACAACTCGCTGGCTAAAACTTTCTACAATCTAGTCTACACCACTTCACCTGTAATTTGAATTTGTGATCCCTAGTTCTGGAATTCTTTATAACAAAAAGGTACCTAGTTGGCAAGCTCTATAGCCCACATAATCGAAGTCTTTCCTTGCACAGTCGCCATTTTGCCGATCTCACCATTAGAACTGTCCTTCTTTAGACCCTTTCAAGAGCTCAATGTCATTTTTCAAATGGTAGTGTCTGAATAGAAATCGCAAATAACACTGGTCGGAAAAAAATTTTTTTTTTCTCTCCCTGCTAAAATTCAGGGTGATTCTTGCAGATTTGACGTTGCTGAATTGAATTCAAATATGGCAATCATATTTCTGTAACATGCACCAATTTTAATGGTGAAGGGATTAAAGTCAAAAACTAAGTTTCTTGTAAAAAAAGATTTCATATATTGTTAAAAAATTTTACGTACAGTACTAAATATTGAACAATGAGTCTATTAACTTTATTTTATTTACAAAAATGTTTATCTGATAACAAAACCCTTATTTTGTCGTTTTTTACCTTTTATAATCGTCCATTGGTGTCTTCCGTACGAGATTCCAATATTAATCTGCCAACGTATTTAGACTCCATTTTCCCTGGTATCTTTTTTTCCAATTGAGAAATATTTTGATGAAACCTTTTACCGTGTTTATCGGAGACCGCTCGTAAGTTTTCGGGAAAAATTCTAAATGGGAATGTAGGAAATGAAGTTTTAACGACACGTTTCATCCCAACTCTCTGTACGCTAAAATTAGACGCCATAATTTCACTGTAATTTTGTGATTTCTCATTGACTAAAATGTTCCGGCAGACGTTTTCGAATGCCTCCCAGGCTCTTATTTCTGTAGCATTTAATTTTTTAGTAAATTCCACATCTTGGAACAGCAATTTGATTTGAGCACCCATAAAAATTCCCACTTTTATCTTGGCCTCACTGATTCGAGCAACTTTTGCCTCAAACAGGAAAATCCTTCTCCTTTTTGTCTATCGATTTCACTATTTTTTTTTATTTCAAAAATAGATTTTTGAGTTATCAACCAAAGGAGGATGTGCTACACTTTTCTAGCCTGGTGTGGTTTCTGAACCGTCTGGCCTTTTTTTTTTTTTTTTCCATCCTGTAGTGGCAATTCTTCGCTCGACTGTCCCACCCGCATAAAAAGCATTAATGTATTTACCTTGCAACCCAGTCAGCAAAGCTACCACTTTTAGGTCGACACAGATATTCCATTTGTATTCTTTACAGCATATTTTTTGTAAAAGGACATGTAGGTTCTCATACGTTTTCTCATACTTTTCCAGATGTAACCCTTTCATTAATTCCTGGACATTTTCACAATAAACCAAAGCACTATATATGGAGTAATAGGTTGTTAAGTTAGATTGCTTCTTCCTATAAAAAGACACCTTGACACCCTTTTCAAGAAGATTCCACTGCTGAAGTCGTGATCCTAGTAATTGAGCCTTAATTTTGGAGAGGTCCAAATCTCTGAACAAATCGTTCAATTCTGTCTGAGTGGTTAGATGTGGCTTTGCAGTATCAAGACTTGAAATCTGTACTCGTTCCGGGTTCTGTATCTTCTGGAGACTCCTTTTCCGATTCTGAATCAGAGTCAAATCGATAAGATTCTGGTAGCTTTGGCACCAGCATTGTATCATCATGAAGAACCGGCCTTAGAGCAGAAGGTATGTTAGGGTAGTACTCTACTTTATGCTTGATTTCCCATAAAAACCAGAAATATTGGTCATGCAAAAGTAACAATCGTTTATGTGGTCTAGAAGTTCCCGCCATATCACTGGAACACCAAAATACCTCTAAGCCAGCCCGTTAATGTCCTTGAACATGTTACAGGAAACCTTTGGAGCCTATACTTTTTCTTGATTCTGCGAAATTACATCCAAAATAGAGTTCATAGGCTTTTCTCACAAGTTGTGACAGTGACTTCCGTTGTGATTTTAACACACCAGTTCTCCGCAAATGTAGCAAGAGCTATCAGGCTTATTTTGGGCAAGAACGCGACATATTTCATGCACGGTTGAGATATGCGCACGTAAGAACACAACTAAGAAATTGTAGATTTTTATATCTAATTTAAGAACAGTTCACGATTTATGGTAATACACACAACACTTATTTATAAACACAAATTCACAAAAACAGTACTTCACTTTGTTCATCACTCGCTCCCTGAAACATACACATTTTGAAATACGAAAATGATTGCTTGGTGCGGAACTCACTCGTAGAGAAGTTTCTAGAAGGCTCACAATGTTTCCAGAAAACTCCATCGATAGCTGTAGAACCTTCCAAAAATATCCCGACCTTTCTTCCTCACGTAACAATATTTTAGAACTCTCCGGAGCATTCTCGCATGCTATAGAAAGCTCATGAGTGTTCTAGAAATCTCCTAAATGTTCTATAAAAAAAAAAAAAATAGATGGAAGAAGATGCTAGAAATAAAATAGATGGAAGAGATGATTAAACCAACTACAGGTTTTGTTTTTCGGTCATTAACCTACGATATTTGAAAACTGAAGTTTCTCGAATCAATGAAGCCAAGGTAAAAGAGGGAATTTTTGCGGGTCCTCAAATCAAAGTGCTGTTTCAAGATGAAAACTGTGACGAGAACTTTTTAAGCACATATCTGAATTTTTGAATATATTTCCTACGAGAATCTGAGGAAATTATTTCAGGGAGGAAATTGATGCCGACCAGAGTAATTGGACATCGCCTAAGACCCATTATGCAGTGCCTCAGTATGAATATGTTTGAGGCACACCAATGTTAATATAATGAAAAGGTGTCACATAACATGCAAAGGTATTCGTGGAACATATTCTGGGATGTCAAATAAAATCATCAATTACGCGAACGAAACAAAGTAACAATTGACAATTGTCAGAATAAAAGTATTTATGCTAATTTGGAAAAGTGATTTCATGGTTAAAGGTAAACATACGAACTTTAAAAAATTCAATAAGACAAATTCTGACATCTTAAAAGGGAAAATTACTGATCAGCGTGTCACAGGAAGAATGAACAATAAAAAATATCTCCATATAGTATTGCTTATCGAATTCTGTAAACAAACCACTGCCGTTGGGAAAAAGATAGAGCAGGAACCACAGAATATCTAAAATTCCGTAATCGACTGATTCTGAACAATATGGTAATAACATTATGCACATTGAGATACTCCCGAAAAAAATCAATACTGTGGAATCTATTTCAGATTACAGTTTCCTATCGATGAGTTCAGCAAGCTCAGAGTACCAGAGGAAGAATATTTTGTATTTGAACAAGGTGAAATCGATTTCTCCGCATTAAGCAGGTAAAGGGAAAAAGTATAAAATAGTTACTGGTGCAGGAATTTATTATATGTAACTAGTCAAAGACAAGTATTGTTTTTGTTCACTAAATATATTTTGATAAATATGAATTATACAAATCGTGTGTGTGTGTGTGTGTGTGTGTGTGTGTGTGTGTGTGTGTGTGTGTGTGTGTGTGTGTGTGTGAGGCATCAATATATTGTGTCTATTACGTGCCTGTTTTCTGTATGGAAGATCCGACTTTCAAGGAGAGAATCCATAAAGCGTTCGTTTGAAACCGACTAACTAATTGAGCCAGTGTGAAAAAAGCCCAAAAATACTGCCGTCATTGACGAGTTCGAATTAACTCCTTTTCCACCTATGTAGGAAGACGGTGTTGATATTCACTCTGCTACCCAGGAGGGCTTCAGATGAGAGTAGACTAAATTTTAATAGATTGAAGGTGGTAAAATTTAATAACGCAGGTCAAGTATGTTCTTCCCTACCAACTGCTCATTATGATGAGCTGATAAACGAGCCTTATATGCTCTCGCGCGGAAGCAATAGATACCACCAGAATCAGCATCTCCAACTCAAGATGAGCTCACCAACTCATTAAGAGAAATGTTCCCAGCATTTCAACACTTTACAGATTGATCCAAATAAGTTCGAAGACAATAAAACGTGCAGATGCCAAATTTTGGATGAAATCACCAGAATTATCATAAGACACTGAACTGATTTTATTTTTTAGTATATAAAATAATATAATGTAGAGGTAAACAATTCCTATCTGCGCAAATAACCTCCAAATTTTTATCCATGTAATAGTAATATGTGTTTCTGAAGAACTGAAGTATTACGTTAATCTCTATATATTCTATTTCAATGTATTTAATGTGATTCTTTTTAATTTGTATAAAATTTATATGTTGTAAATAAAGAAATATTTGTACACCCGTCTAGTCCACTGGCCGTACATGTATAAGGCGGCACTCGAACGTCAGTTCAACTCCGCCTTGGTACAATGTGATGAATACAGAATCCTGTAAAAGGCCAGAAAATGTGTGTAATGTTATGTTTATGCAGTGTGTGTGTGTGTGTGTGTGTGTGTGTGTGTGTGTGTGTGTGTGTGTGTGTGTGTGTGTGTGTGTGTGTGTGTGTGTGTGTGTGTGTTGTTTAGTTGTTTTCTGACCACTTTGCCATCAGGAAAGCGATTACCTGGAAAGCTTGCCCAGTGTCCGTCTACACCACGAGGAGGTGGGCCACAACTAAGCGTGAACTGTAGCGGACTTCAACGTCTCGTACTAATGATCCCAAGTGAGTGTGGGATCAATCAAAAAAATAAATAAAATAATAATAATTTCAAAAAATCTCGGATCCACTGGTAGAGTGAAAGACCAGTGGATGATAGCAATCCCGTACCCAGGGAGCCCAAACCCGAGTACCAGCTAAATCCTGCCCCTAGCACGAGGCTAAAGGCTAGCAAAAAATAAATAAATAAAATTTAAAAATTATGACGAGAAAAATAAAATCAGTGAAGAAGCCACCAAATCCTATCCCCTCAAAGAAAATAATAAAATAAATAAGTAATTATTAAAAACAAAAATTCCCATCCCTCACAATCATGAAGAGGCCAGCAAATTCTGTCCGCAACAGTAATCTCAAAACATGAAATACTAAATAAGAGCAAAAAATAACAGTTATATCCTGCCTCTTCGCACACACAAAAAAAATCCCTGTGCCCTAAAAGACAGCAAAATAAATAAATAAATAAACAGAAGGATAGGAGGAGAGCACAGTAAGAGTCACAATGTCGGAACCGAACACAGATCCCAGTCAGCCTGGTCCAGTTTGTAGGCAAATACTTTATAGGTGAAATCTGAGATAGATAAGTTCAGGAAGCCGCATCAGGCACAGTTACATCCGGAGCCATTTCTCTTATGAGCTGTCTTGATTAATTTTCATGAAAATCACTTCACATTGCTGAGTGATTCGTAAAAGCATACATTGATAATGCATTCTTCTTTAGTTAACAGTAGTTGTTACAACTGCATTGTCTGTATTTACCTTCAGTACCACTGCATGCACACAGATCTCTAGTAACGAGTCCAAAGTTAATAAGCTTATAATTTATGGATCCATAGCCAGTTAATAGATATAATGTATAAGCTTAGTGTGAACCATTTCTTTATCTCTTTCTTGATTGTAAGTATGACATCAGGGAGAAAATAATAGGTGACACGTCCTTTGGTACTGTTATCCCGGAAAGTTTGCCAAATGCTGAAGCACTCATTCCAGCATCTGAATGTTTCAAGTGAACAAATGAGCCTCTCCTCTGCAATGCAATCATATCAAGGAGCCTTTTCAACCAAAGAGCATAGGCCACTGGCGTCGTGCGTTGTTAAGGAAGGGGCATTCGATTCTTCCATACTGCCCACTTTAAAAGCCAGAACTCTCCAGCGAATAGCGAATTTAATGTGGAATCGAAGACACAATGTCCAGATTCCTGCTCCGTGCAGGATGCCGTTCTTTTCTAAACAGAACCATAAAATATTTTGTTTGATTAGCCACCGTTTTCTCGTGATCTGCACTTTTATCTGCTAAATTTGATAAGTAAAATTAAATTTGATGTCAAAAGTCACTCCAAGGTCTTTATGCTTCTGTACGCTGGGTATCTGGATACTGTCAATCATGAGTTCTATAATAGTTGGCGACTGTTTCAGGGAAAAAATCATGTCGGCTGACTAATCCACAGTCCATAAGCACCAATCTAGGCTAAAGTATTATCAATTTCTCATGTAAGAAGGGTGATCATTTAATTCGCGGACTGGTGCAAGATCATATCTTAATTGTCATCATCTGAATCTTCTGTGGAGTTCTCCTTCTCGAAATACTCTTCCTTGAACTTCACACACTGTTACCACCGTAGTACACATGCATTAAATGCTTCTTGCAAGCCATTTTTCGAAAGACTGCGAAGTGTTTCCGTTGTGGATCTGCGAAAATCGTTGTCGGACGCGAAATGCTTGCCTTTCTGAGCTTTCTTCAGACGTGGAAACCGAAAGTAATCACACGGGGCTAAGTCCGATGAATAAGGGAATGTGGGAGAACCTCGGCATCTGTGTCAGTGACCACTGTCTGCATAATATTAGCCATATGGGGCCTGGCATTGTTATGATGGAGAAACCACTTCATACCGGAAAGTTCGGTCACACCAGAATATGGCCGTCCTACCAAGACACTCATTACCATACGCTTCATTCATCTCTTTAACTGTTTCCGATGCATTTAAGCCCCGTATGACACAATAACGAATCGCATATCGCTGTTCAATCTGTATGTTCGACATGATACTTGATTCAAAACGATCGTCAATGATACGCGGCTGAAAAAAAAAAAAAAAAAAACTCCTTTCACGCAACATTAGCTCGACAAGTACTGGAATGCGCACACAGTCTGCTTAGTAGCGATCAGGAAGACCGCCTCTGGCGGCAGTTATGGAAAGTTCGAGCGGGAAACAAAATTTCTGTACCAGTCCGCTAATTAAATGATCACCTCTCGTAGTTTCTCGTATGCGGAATCACTATCTTAAATGCAGGAATTCTCAAACTTTGCTATACTGCGTCCCACTAAAATGATAAATTTCTGCAAACCCCATAAATAATAAGACTAAGTGACAATAACTTCCTAATACTAATCAACGGGATAACGATGGCTGCAAAAAACAAAAAAAAAATACCCCTCAGAAAACGCTCCCCTTGGTCCCCCCCCCATATTAACATGATTCGTGTAGGTTTTGTGCTCTGCTTCAGTTGGATGCTTCGGATTTTCAGGAAATGCCTAGAGAAAATTTAGCATTTGGCCTTTAATATGATAAACATTTTTCCAATAGCTTTTACAGTACTGGCGGATTATCAAACGTAGCTTTGATGTAAACCTAAATTGCTGCAGTTTCGGATTTGTTTTTAAACGAGAATATTATTCGTAATATAAGATCTTTAATGGTGGATCTGTTCCCGATGGCATAGTGACACAAGGAGGAAAGCGAGAAAGTATTTGCTTTCGACCTCAAAAAAAAAACAGAAAATGAAATCTGTGTTACTAAAAATCAGAATCTTTTCTTATACTAAATATAGATCCATAAAAATACCGAGAAGATATGAAGATGCACATATTTTGTCAATGAGGAGCCGCTTCCATATATTATAATTGTACTTTTAGTGTCAAAGTACTAACTTTTAGTATTAAAGGTCTGATTTTCTGGTTTTATGAGTTCTACATGTGTTGCAGTTTTTTATAAATAATTTTAATTAAGATTAAACGAAAATACAGATAAGTCCATACAGATGCTATTTTAGTTTAATATTTTATGATTTTGCTTGCTGATAGTAACATAAGGAAACTCCAAAAAATTTCAAAAATAAATAAAACAACTTTGTCAAAATAATTAAAGGACAACCTTTTACTTGTCATTTCTTTATTCTTGGACTTTACTCTGAAAGAATATTCTTGGCTTTCAGAACTATTGCAATCACTGACACAGATGTTACTGTCTATGACAATATGTCTGGGTTAAGTATAACGGTTTCCAATTTTCAATTAAACTACAACTGGATATATTTATTTATTTTTTTAAACTACGGTGCCTTTGGCACTTGTCTTCGCTTAGCTCGGATTTAATTCTTCTCCATTTCTTGCCATGTGTAATGCTTAGATAGTACACAGTAAAATTTATTCAAATAAAATCTGTTGTGTAAAATTTCTTTATAACTTGATGCTAATCCAATTTTGACACCATTAGATTTAAATTTGATATCCCAGCAAAGAAGGTCCCGATGCATTAAGCATGCTGAAAAATATATATGAAACGTTTGTCAATAAAAACAAATAAATAATAACTGATTTACTGTTTCCCATTTTCTATTCGCGAATAACTTTGCTTTTATCGTAGTTATTACTCGCTCTGTCCTTCGGATAAAGAGTTAATCTCTTGATCTTTCTATATGAAAGGAAGCAGTGTAATGTGAAAGAATAAACCCTTGCTATATTCGCATATTGGTTGAAATGATTGAGAATATAGAGCAGTTTACCAACACTCGGCCCTCGTGGGTAAAGAGTATATATCGAGAAAAGCCCGCATTCGATTATTATCCTCACCAGCCAAAGATGAGAAATACTCATCTTCACGAAAGGAACTTTTATGAGCTTTTCTCGCACAATAACCGAGTCATTCTAGGGAAAGGGTTGCGTGGTTTCTTCTCAGAGAAACTCAGATTTATCATCCTGCAAAACAGATAAACCAACCAGGGAATACATTCAATTTACAAAAATCTCAAATTGAGGCCTCATAGCTAAGTTTTGGCAGATTTTCTGAACAAACCGAGCAACATGAGTACTATTGGAGAGGAAAGTAACCACAGAAATATAAAAGTTATAAGACAAACCTTCCCAGGCGAAAAGACCTTTCTGCCAAACCGATCGAATAGTCTCAATATATCGAGAGTAACCGCTTGAGTGTCTTCGAAATTATACTGGCATGTGTTTAAAGGTGGGCGACGTCAGTAACAGTATCTATTTTCTATGGAACGGCAGCAGAAATCTATATTAGAGATCGTTAATCAGGCTGAAAGTTTCGGAGTAATGCAGCAGTTGTCTGTTGATAAATTTCACCAAAGAACACTGAAAAAAAGGTTGACTGAATGGCAGGGATTTATCGCAAATATTTTTAAAAAATTTAAGTTTTATATGCAAGAAAATTAAGTTAATAATGGACAAATATACAAGAAAGTATTAAATAATGAAGATTTTAAACAAACTGAAGATGAAACCGGTGAATTTCATCTTTTTTTTTCCGCAACTGCTGACATAATGCATATAGATCTAATTATCTATATATTTAATTATATCTAATTTTATTGAAAGATTCTCTGAATATGCATGAACTCTATAAGACAACTGTTCCCAACCTTTTCGAATATTAGGAGCCCTTTTTGACATCAAAAAATTTCACGAACCTCAACATTATGGCAGTTGTACTTTTGGTATCTGTTGATTTACAAAATATATGCCAAAAAGCTGCTATGAATTCAGTAACGCTTTGAAATTATTTATACTTTATTATAAATAGAATGGCCTACCCACTGATTGATGGCAGCCTTTTGGTGAATTACTGAAAGTAAGGAAGACAAATATCTAGGTGAATGATGCAGTTCTATCTACTCAGCTAGAGACATATTACCTTTGGGAACACAAAAAAGGGGGATGTGCATACACCCCCCCCCCCCCTTTGTGCGAAACCTTGTCCCATTTCCCTTAAATATCACTTTGAACAGGTAATTATAGGCTCTTTTACTGTATTTCAAAACAATATTTCTGCATTTTCACGTTCAGCCTGTTGAGAGAGAGAGGGGTCATATTTAAATTATATATTTTTCTTTTCTTTACAAACCCACGGAAGTCATAAAAATGTGACATATTTCTTTCCCCTTCTACATATTCAGCTGCTGTTCGTTCATAAATAGATTCTAGTGAATGTTTCTAAATGGATCGCTTCATTCCAGTTCTCTTAAGTTAAATGAGGTTTCAGAGGTTACGACGATATCTGTTGCGCCATCTGTCGTTGCACACATCAAGCGAAGAAGAAGAAGGTTAAACTATACTTCCTAATAGATGATAAAACTAGCGATATTTTATGCCACATGGCAGTGTATACTTGTGTAGTTTATGCTTGCCACTCACCACTTTACGTGACAAAAGAAGTGTTCGTGCACTTGGCCTTTTATAAATTAGTTTCTCTAGTTATTTCAGGAACCAACACACGCACACGTTGACGTCACTGTATCGCAAGAGAAACATGTTTAATGATTGGTAAGGTCTCACAAGCGACATCTATATTAAAAATAATAGTTATTACTGTGTGACCGCAGCATAATTTCTTTTTTGTAAATGCACACGTTCATATACTTTGAGCATGATGAAATTACTTAACTGACTGAAATTACAATTTTATGGTTTGACCTTATTTTCTTTCCTCGAGAATCAGAAAATGATTGATTTTTTTTTTTCAGTAAACAGTTTCTAAGCACTGAAAATGCAGTTTATGACTGACACGTTTATTGCAGGTCCGATCGCAGTTGAGGGGTTAACGTAAACTACTCGAAAACTGCAGTTTTGTAAATTGTTTCTGCATTAGTCTATGGTCAGTTTTTCATTTTGAAGGGGAAAATTTGACTTCCCAGGAAGGGCTTACAACTCCTCTCATGAAACAAATTATTATTCCAGGGTGTGGAAGAAAGCCTCTCAACAGTTTCTCTTTTCGAGAGGGCCGAGATGAGAATCAAACAAGGCTTCTTCCACACAGTGATAAAGAAGCGCAGTCACTGTGCAAGCTGCGAGGCTGAAAGCAACAGTAGGAATTAAAAATTTCAACAGAAAACTGTAGAATTCATAAGTATAAATATCTTTTCGTGATTAAAAACAAGGAGAGGACTCCACGGCAGTCGGCACGAGATTTTTGACGAATTATGAATTTTGCGATAAAGAAAATGTCTCCAACAATCCTGTCCCGTCCCCTTCCGAGATGATTGGATACTAGACATCACGGCAGGAGGGAGGGGGATATTTGATTAAAGTGTATAAAGCACTGAGCAGGTGGGAGTAACAAATTGAACGACGGTGGAATTTTCACACTGAAATAAGGCACAAAAACCATGGCCATAAATACAATTAAATCTAATGTAGAAAACTAATAGACTGTCCAGACCTCAAAATGTCTAAACTTACATTTCCATAGCGTGTAGTCGACCAATGGAATAAATCACCTTCCTGGAGTGTGAGATTGACAGTTTGGAGAAATTTGAGGGTCAGCTGGATTGGAACCTTCTGGAAATGGGAAGAATACGATATAAGGGACGAAGGTTATATAGACTTCCCCCCCCCGCCAAAGTCTAGGTTTCTTGCATCTTTTTTCCTTTACTAATACTAACACGATCTGAGTACATAAAATAAACAAAATGGAGGCTGACAGACCATTTCATCCAAATTAATTTATGAATAATTGACGATAGTAATTTCTCCTCATCTCTCTTGGAAAAAATACAATAAAAATTAACGTTAAATCATACCTTATTTCTTCATTTCTACTATTATTATGTAATAATTTCACACACATTCATTATTTGTTTTCCATTTGTTCGGTCCGTCCAATGTGTATTTGTGTTCCAATTTTATTATTAGTAACAAACAATTAAAAGTAACAAACAAACAAAAAACTGCATCACCTTAAAAAACGTAACATTTGTAGTGAAACGTATTTGATTACAGTCATTTTGTTTGTCGCAAAGCAAAGATATTGCGTCAGACAGTAATTGCAAGGTATTGCATCAGCCGTCTCTATAAATACGGAGTTGGAAGGATATACACGCTCATTAGTATCCTTTTTCCGGAGGTGCAAGCATGGCTCCATATGTTCAGTTGACACCAAGAAAAAAAAAGTGTAGCTGTTGCTCTGTCCCAGGAAGGGCTTTCTACGCGTGCTACCGCTGATAAAATAGGCTGCCACCAATCAACAGTATCCCGGGTGCTGAAATTAAAGGGTGAAACTGGTGATGTGAAGAGAAGACCTGGATCAGGCCGTCAGGAGTAACTACGCCTTCCCAAGATCGATATTTGAAACGGCTATGCCTTCGTAACCGCTATGCTAGGGGGGAAGCTCCTGATCAAAAACAGGACTTTGGGATGGTCTCTGCTGTTGAAACAAGTGCATGAACTATCCAAAGACGGCTTTCGGAATATCGTCCGTACGCCTATCGGCCCAAGAAGAAGCCTTTGTTGACCCAACAAATGAGGAAGAAGCAACTTTCTTGGGCTAAAACGCATGTTTCATGGACAAAAGAGCAATGGGACGCTGTCATCTTTTCTGACGAATCGAAATTCAGCCTGCATGCCTCGAATGGGAAGCGATATGTCAGAAAACGAAAATCGGAGGCATACCATCCTGATTGTATAACACTGACTGTAAAGTTCCCCGCTGGTCAGATGGTCTGGGGATGCATAACAAGCAAAGGGGAGGGGCGAATTTAGTTTATTAATGGAACGGCGAATGCAGAAACTTACACTGCTATCTTGGAGAAGTGCCTGAAACCTGTTATTAGGGATCACCACACTGACGTGCAAAACTGCACTTTTCAACAGGACTCAGCACCTTGCCACACAGAAAAATTGGTAAGTTTTATGCCATTTAGATTTAATGATGTGTTTGTCTTCTTGTCTCACAAGGCTTAAAACATCCTTGCACCGCACCAATGTTTTCCCTCGTTTTTCTCCCTTAAGGTGCAGTCATACCTCAAAAATGCTGGAATTACAGTGTTGGACTGGCCGGCAACAGTGCAAATTTGAACCCTATTGAAAATTGCTAGTACATAATGTCATCTAAAATTGCCCAGAAGAAGCCAACAAGTAATATTCAGCTGCAGGAGAGCACTGTAAGGGTATGGTACCACGAAATTGGGCATCCGTATATCCAGAAGTTGATTAACTCTATACTAGATCGCTGCAAGGCTGTAATTGCAGCTCGAGGAGGAACACAAAATATTGAGGACATATTTTGCTGATCTACCGTACATAATACTATTACGTTAACTTGTTATTTCGTTTGTACACGTAAATGCAATAAAATGTATGTTTGGTTGTCATGATTGCCATTTGCATGATTTCTCATATTTCCATTAATTATGCATTTTACCCTTTGGGAACATATTATGTTATGGCAATTAGGTATATCAGATGGAGTATTTTTATTGGATTTCATTCACAGAGATATACAACCCATCTAACAAATGCAATTCGAACATTTCTGCAACCCACAACGTAGCGCAAAACTCACAAGTGATGCAGTTTTTTTGTCCACCATTGTATATTTATACTGTATATACATGCAGAGCTGGTATTGCATTATCAACACCTACCTAATACCTCGTGGAGCCACCTTTTGCCGTAATACAGCCCGTACACGTCTTGGCATGCATTCCACAAAGTGTCGCTGTGTTCTGTGATAGTGCTACACATGCGTTGCATAATCTGTTCAGTAATACTGGCACATTAACCGCAGGTGCCAGCATCAAATGTCCTTTCCAGTACGTCCCAAACATTCTCAATTCGGTTGAAATCGTGTGAGTTGGGCAGACGTGGTAGGAGAATTCATTATCTTATTCCTGAAACCAGTCAGCAACCTGCCAGGCCTTGTAGTATAGCACGTTATCTTACTGATAGACGCTGGAGTTGTCTGGATAACACTGTCAAAATGAATGGATGTATGGTCGGCGACGATAGAAAGGTTGGCGTTCCCATCGAGCCGTCTTTAATGGTGGCCAGAGGACCCAGGAAAGCAGTCCCTAAATCATATCACCACCTCCCCCAGCCTGCAAAACAATAACAGTGCATCCAGGTGACACGGCATAATGTTGCTTTCTCCAAATGAGGATAAGCATGATTACCATTATAACCATTAGCATGATTAATTTGGAAACGGGATTCATCAGAGGACAGATTTCCACAATGTCATAGATCAAAATTTTGATGCTGTCGTGAGCATGTAATGCACAGTTTCTTATGTATCTCAGTGAGCATGGGTACCCATGACGACCGTCGACTGCCATAACCTATACGAACTAGTATGTAGTGGTACAAGGAATGAGGATAAAGATGTAGGTTCCATGACAGCTGTTGAGGTTCAGAATGGTGTTATAGATCAGGGAACACAGAGTGAAGAGATCAGAGAGGATATACAGGATTTACAGTTAACATCAGAGCCAAGGATATCAGATGCTTCAGAGGCTCATTCAGGATTTCTTAATGTTGATGTTGACAATTCTTCTGGGGATATTAGCAGACGAAGCATAGGTACCAATGTCAGAGAGAGCAACATAATAGTCAACAATATATATGAGCAAAGATGCAGATATGGGGATGTAAATACAGTATATGAGTTGATTACAAAGTTAAAGAAGATTGTGGTTGATTACACTACGAGCGAAGCCAACAAGGTTATAAAGACAGCATCAAATTTTATACTAGATAAATGGGTTGACATGGAGATAATTACTACAGCCTTGCTCATTGATAATGAGCGTTTGAAGGCTAGGATTGATGAGCTACAATTAAGAGCCAATCTATTCGATGATCTTATTAGAGATCAGTCCAAGCTGTCAACAATTGGAGAACAACAGGCAGTTTCTTATGCAGATAAATTGAAATCAGGTGTTGTAAAGGGGCAATTGGGTGCTCAAGTTGTTTTAGAGGATCATGAAGGTGTGTCAGATGGAAGTCATTGGCATCAACCTAAAAACATTCAGCAAAAACAGGGCAATACTCTTATATTGCGAGCAGAAGACAATACTCAATTTACTTCCAGTCAAGAGGTGAAGGATGTTGTGGCTCAATCCCTGAAAGAAGGCTTTAAGGACATTAAAATTAGAAATTTAAAAATGATAAGAAATAAGGGAGTGCTGATTGAAACAGTTAAAAGGGAGGATTTGAATAAAATTATCAATTCTGAACAGTTAGTAAATAAAGGTTTAAAACTAGACAACATTAAACTTTCAGACCCTTCAATTTTAGTATATGATGTGCCAAAGGATGTGGAAAAGGAGGAATTTTTTGAGGACTTGTTTTATAAGAACTTTAAGGATTTTGGTTTTACTGAATTGGAAGTTAAAGACGGAGTATTATTTAGATTTTGTACTGGATCTAAAGCCAGGTATAATAATTGGGTTATAAGTATGAATCCAAAATTATACAGGTGTATCTTAGCTTGTGATAGGTTATACATTGGGTTTGCTTCTTTTAAATTCAGAAAGTTTGTAATAATATCCAAATGCTTTAAATGTTTGGGATTCGGACATTCAGCTGGTAACTGTACACATAGGACTGTGTCTTGTGGGCATTGTGCCCAGGGGGGGCATAAATATAGTGATTGTCAAGATAAGGATGGTACTCCAAAATGTGTTAATTGTAAAAGGAAGGGAAGGATTCATGATCATTCTATAAGAGATGTTAATTGCCCTGAATATATCAGGGCATTGGAAATTGCAAGTATGCGAATTAATTATGATGAATAATGCTAGTACGTATGATCATAGAGTAAATTATTTAAGAATTGTTCAATTGAATGGGCAAAAATCAAGAAATGTCATGGATGAAATTAAAGTTGGTATGATTGAAGGAGGTTATGATATTCTGTGTCTTCAAGAACCTTATGTAGGTACATTTGCAAACTCTTGTAAGGTCACTGGATTTCCAATAACTGCTCATGTTATACACACTACTGTAGTTAAACCTAAAACTGCTATTGTAGTTTTTAATAAGAGTTTTAATATCACTGTTATATCTAGTCTTTGCTCTGAACATGCTACTTGTATTCATGTTTCAACTAATGTGATATCATTTTATTTAGTATCTCTATACTGTCCACCTTCATTTAATATTGATATTTCAGTGCAATACTTAGAAAATGTAATGAATTTTGTAGCTTCTAGTAATCTTATATTAGCAATGGATGCTAATGCAAAATCACATTTGTGGTATAGTGATATGGTTGATTATAGAGGTGTTCAATTAGAGGAATTCATTTTATGTCATAATTTAAGTGTTTTGAATGAACCTTTTAAACCATATACTTTTGATAACATTCATGGTGTTTCCAATATTGATATCACCTTAGTAAATAATCAATTAAATAGAAGAGTCAGTTCTTGGGATGTTGTTACAAATATGACTAACAGTGATCACAGAGCTATTGTAATAATTATAAATTTATCTGAAATTAGCAATACAGATATGTCAACAGATGATACTTTGAGATTTAATTATAAAAATATTAAGTGGGATAAATTTAAAGGTGCTGTGTTGGATAGTTTTTCAATTTATACTAGGGAAAATTTAAATTCATTAACTGCTTCTGAATATGCATTTTTTGTTCAATCCTCTATTTTTAATGCTTTAAATTTGGCTGCTAAGAGAAGAAAACAGAGAGGTCATAAAGTACCTTGGTGGTCTTTGGAGCTATCAGAATTAAGGAGGGAAGTGTTTAGAATGAGGAAGCTTTTTCAGAGGGTTAGGAGTAGAAGTAATAATGAAGCACTAAGGTATAAAGAAATGTATAAAATTAAGAGGAGAGAATACCATAAGGCAATCTCTGAACACAAATTTAATGCATGGAAAGAATTGGTTTGTACTACTGGAAATAGTGAGCCATGGGGATTGTTGTTTAAGTTAACTAGAAACAAGTTGAATGTTAATAATTTAATTAATACTGTGTATTCAAATGATACTGAGTCTACTGA
The DNA here is from genome assembly GCF_048544385.1 of Mastigoproctus giganteus. Classification (NCBI taxonomy): domain Eukaryota; kingdom Metazoa; phylum Arthropoda; class Arachnida; order Uropygi; family Thelyphonidae; genus Mastigoproctus; species Mastigoproctus giganteus. Next base: position 76,853,550 of record NC_143577.1, read on the forward strand.
TTGGTATTCTACAATTGCTACTATTACTAGCACTTTATTTTTGAATGACAATTGTGGGGAAGATAGTGTACAGCAGCAACAAATTAGACAGGGGAATGAACAATACACTGGATCATCTGAGATGGAATTGTTTAATATTGATGAAGTGAAATTTGTATGTTCTAAGGTTGGGGATAATAAAACACCAGGTTTAGACTTGATTGAAAATAATTGTGTTAAAAAGTTTGTTGACTTGTGTCCAGAAATAATGGTTAATATGTATAATAAGTGTTTATTGAAAGGAGTTTTTCCAGGATTTTGGAAAATTGCTCTGTTAAAATTATTACAAAAACCTGGCAAATTGTTGACTGATCCTAGGGGTTATAGACCCATTTCTTTGTTAGCAAATTTGGGCAAAATATTGGAAAGATTATTGTTGTTAAGGCTAGAGAAATTGTTCAACGAACAAAATCTTCATTTTAAATATCAATATGGTTTTAAGAGAAATAGTTCAACAGAGGATGCCCTACGCGATTTGATTAATTTTAGTGTAAATTCTGGTGAGAAATATGTGTTAGCATTATTCATAGATTTTGAAGGAGCATTTGATACTGTATGGTATCAAAGTGTGCTTTTTTCATTAAGAGAATTAAATTGTCCCAATTTGTTATACCAAATTATTAAAAGTTATTTAATGGATAGACAGATTATTATAAGATCCCAACATTTAACTTTTAATAGAATTATTGATCGCGGTTGTCCACAAGGATCTGTGTTGGGTCCTATTTTATGGAATCTGGTCTTAAACCAGTGGTTAAGTAGAACAGTCCCTAATTGTTATAAGGTGGCTTATGCTGATGATTTGGTTTTGTGCGTGACAGGAAGATCTAGAGCAGTATTAGAAAGTAGAATGGAGGTTATTGTTCGGGATTTGACTGATTGGGCTACATTAAATAAACTAAAAATTTCATCTTCTAAAACTGTCATGATGTTATTAAAAGGAAAATTAGACTACAACAGACCACCTCGATTATTAGTAAACAGTAAACAAATTCCTCTTGTTTCCCAGGTAAAATATTTAGGGGTTATCTTGGATGACAAGTTATTATTTTTCCAACATTTGAATTATTTAAGTAGGAAAATAAAAAATTACACTGCTTCTATAGTTAGGGTTACCAGAAAAGATTGGGGATTAGGTAAACGCATTTTGTATCTATATTATAAAGCTATTTTTATTCCGATTATGTCGTATGCTGCATCAATTTGGTATGTTCGTACTGTCAATGTAAAATTTAAACAAAAACTATTATCAATACAAAGAATAATGTTGTTAACTATTTTGCGTGTTTGTAAGACTGTTTCGACTAATGCTCTACAGGTGATTGCGGGGGTATTGCCTTTGGATTTAACAGTTGTGTATAGAGCTTTTTGTTATTTTATAAGAAAAGGAATACAAATTACATTTCTGGGGATTACTAATGAAGTTTCTTCTGCAGTCAGCAAACAGAAGAAAGAAATTTTGGTGAAATTAATTAAATTATGGCAGGACCGTTGGGATTCCAGTAGTACTGGTAGAGTAACTTATTTATTTATACCTAGTGTTGAATTTAATTTTAATAACAAATTGCATCGCTGGTTTTATCCAAGTATGGAATGCTCATATTTGATTACGGGGCATGGTTCCTTAAAAAGTAAGTTGCATCAGTTTAGTTTAGTGGAAGATCCTTACTGTGTTTGTGGAAGGTTGGAAACATGGGATCATATCTTATATGAATGCAATTTGTATGATGAATTTAGATTAGACTTATTTAATTTGGTACCTAATTTTATTAGGGGTTCTGAATTAATTTGGCTGTCTAATGAAAGGAATTTTGTAGAATTTCAACGGTTTTGCAGGTTGACATTTAATAAAAGGAGGAGTATACATGTTGTTACTAATACTGACTAAAGACCTTTTTTTTTTTTTTTTTTTTTTTTTTTCCCCTCCTCTGGATGGATAGGCATTCTGTCTTGGAGGCGGGGAGAGGAAAGAAAAAAAAAAAAAAAAAAAATTTTTTTTTTTTTTTTTTTTTTTTTTTTGGCTGGCCTTGTGGAATGACCATGAGGCGGGATTGTTGCACTCACTAGTAAGATGTATTCTCCTAGTTGGTGCATTTTTTTTTTTTTTTTTTTTGCTGGCTTTTGGGTGTGGGCACCCCAGGAGCGGGACTGCTGGCACCCACCAGTCTTGCACCCTTACTGGTGGGTGCGGGATTTAGGTGCAATATGCACAGCCAGAGCTAATAGATCCAGGCATAGCTCCTCGTGCCAGGGATGGGCACCAGGTGGTAATTGCCCAATGGACTATCACCTGGTGACAGAGTAGCCTGTTTCACTTATAACACATTACACACACGTGTACACACACTTACACTAACAGGCCATTATGAGAATATGTTATATGATAAATTGGTGGAGATGGATGTATGTCCGGGTGCCACCCTTCGACAGTTAAATACATACATACATACATACATACCTCCCCCAGCCTGCAAAACAATAACAGTGCATCCAGGTGACACGGCATAATGTTGCTTTCTCCAAATGAGGATAAGCCCATTAGCATGATTAATTTGGAAACGGGATTCATCAGAGGACAGATTTCCACAATGTCATAGATCAAAATTTTGATGCTGTCGTGAGCATGTAATGCACAGTTTCTTATTTATCTCAGTGAGCATGGGTACCCATGACGACCGTCGACTGCCATAACCTATACGAACTAATGTCTGGCGCATAGGCCATGTGGATATTGGGCTTGCTGTTCCTGCGTTGTATTGAGTGTTATTGGGCCACTGTGCGGCGCCGCTGCTGTGTCACGAGACGAGATACATGACACTCACCACGGGCGTCGACCACACGTGCGGTTGACGAAAAAGCTATGAGTCCAAAATATACCTGCAAAATATCATACAGGGGAATTATCCTGTTGAAACAAATATGGGTCTGTACCAAAGAATTGCCATTCTAGAGAGCAATTGTCAGAATATTAAGATTGGTGTCGGCGTTCATACTGCCGAAGCTTATCTTAATATTTGGCATCGTCAAAATTAACATCATCTATCTTATCTGGCGCATTGTCCTAACTTAACCACAGAGAATAAAAGCCATGAGTTCCTCGCGTCATTTTCGTAATTCGAACCTGGGCCTGTTCCGGAGGACGATTATAATAAGCACTGTGCTATTTGTGAGGAGTAGGTGCCCATAAATACTCCATCTCTTCTAGACAGGATTCGCATCTCGACCTTTTCCATATGAGGTGTGAAGGAAATCGATCGCAGCCATTGTGATAGCCGCAAGACAAATAGAGATATCGAGTAGGCCTGTTATTTTATTACACTATTATTTGTATATTAGGACAGTACTGTATTGTGAAAAGCAATTTCTGAAAAAAATTATCAAAGCTAAATCTCAGAGTTATTCTACAATTATACATGAAGTGTAATCACTACCATAGTTACGAGATGATATCCATAAATTATACCACAGAGATCATATTTAATATGAAGTGCAGTGACACTTCACTGGAGATTGTCATTGAAGGAAGTAGTCACGGCTCCAGTCTTGAGAGTGAGAGAGAGAGAGAGAGAGAGAGAGAGAGAGAGAGAGAGAGAGAGAGAGAGACGATAATGGACAATTTCTCTAGAGCCTAGGTGTGGTTAATGCAATCTGCCGTAGATAAGTCTAGGGTTGTGCATCTTTCGCTGTGTACATTATCTACTCCAACCATTACTGTCATCACTACTTATTTATGTATTACGTATGTGGGTGAGAAATCGCTCAGCCATTGAAATGGTCTCTGTAAAGTGCGTCGCACTATTACAATAGGTGTTGTATTACGGTATTTCTTATTTGGATACGAAATTTTTAATTTTTTTATGGTAACCAAAAAAAAAACAGGAAAGGTTACTGACACGTACAGACACTAATATCGTGTGTGGATTGACAGCTGAGAGGCCAGAAGAAACTGACCTTGGTAGTGAATTTTTATAGATAGTAATTTTCAGGAAATACGCAGATACTGAAGAAGAAATAGAAGAGATAAATGAAGGAGAAGAAAAATCAGTTCTTTGAGTTGAGCTGAACAGTGAAAAGACGTTGACTAGTTCATGTGCATATTCGAATAGCTGGAAAAGGGAGGCGGAATAACAGATTCTAATTCGGAAGAACATTGCTATGGAAATATCTCTAGAAAAAGACATGCAGCAGAAATGGAGCATCTGCGTGATAAGGAGTGGAGTAAGAGATGGATCAGTAATTAACCTGGCTACTTCCTTTGGATAGTTTTTTTCGGTTCAGAGGAAGTAATATTCGTGATAAAATATTTCTGTAAAAATTATAAATAAAGATTAACCCTAGTAAAGATACGTGTCCCTGTCAAACAATTCGTCTCTATAAAACAGTGTGGAAGCAGCAGACTCCTTTTGGAGAGAAATAGGACTGGGATTTGAAGGACTAAAAAGAAATTTTTTTTTTTCTTCTCTGGATTTGAATTAGAAATTAAGAAGCTGGTAGTCGATATACGAGAAGTTATAGCTACTTATTCAGAGCAGGGCTTGTTAAACAAGAAAGTGGAATGTAGTGTACTATTGTCAGCAAAACTGTGTTTGGAATTTACCGTCCTGTCCAAAACTATGGATAGGACGGGATCTTCAGCATTAGTTGAGAAATTACAGGACAAAACATCATTTACTGCCACTCAGAGTGAGCAGTCACAGAGTAAACTGGCTATCCAATTAGAAAAATTGAAGACAGATTTAAAGATGAAAGTTGGCTTTGGCATAAAGTGCCGAATACGATCGAAAGCTTTAGAAATGTCGAGAGCAACTTTGAGTCACTCCAAACTTTTCTATACAATTTGTGTGTGTGTGTGTGTGTGTGTGTGTGTGTGTGTGTGTGTGTGTGTGTGTGTGTGTGTGTGTGTGTGTGTGTGTGTGTGTGTGTGAGAGAGAGAGAGAGAGAGAGAGAGAGAGAGAGAGAGACTGCAGTTCTGGAATTTTTTATTGGTAGCGAAATTTATGTGCTGCCATTCCAAGTTCCCTTACCCTCAACAGTATCTAGTGGATATAATCGCCCACAAAACAGGTGGAAAAGGCTTGAGTTATACATGCATTCTTTCATGTGTGTTATGTAGGTTCCCTTGCATGTGGGGTGAAGTAATGGACCTAAAACTTGTCACACATGATTGGGTTCCAACAATGTAAAGAAATGGTTCTTCCCCCCGGTCTCTGCACAACATACTTAATAACATGGCATGGCTCATTGAATGCGAAGTTTCTACAGTTTAACCTCGCCTCTACAGATTCTTGCTTATGCGGTGGCATCGAGGACTGGTAACACCAGATTTATTCTTGCCCAATCTACCAAGAAGTTGTATATACCTAGAACTTGTGAACCTGTGAACATACCGAGAACTTGTCACTCATGATTGGGTTCCAACATTGTACAGAAATGGTTCTCTTCCCCCCCCCGGTCTCTGCACAACATACTTAATAACAGGACATGGATCATTGAATGCGAAGCTTCTACAGTTTAATCTCGCCTCTACAGATTCTTGCTTATGAGGTGGCATCGAGCACTGGCAACACCAGATGTATTCTTGCTCAATCTACCAAGACCTTTGGCAACAAATCAACTACATCTCATCATCATTTTGCCCTTGGAAATGAACACGATTTAATTACAAATAAGGAAACTTTTGAAATCTTCCAAGAATTTGCAAAAGAAATCTTTAACAGACGGCGCCAGCTAATCAGCTTCCCTACTATGAGGATATCCGCCTTTTAACTTATTGTAATTTCTTATGATATAGTTACCTGCCTCGAACAGAACTTATTAATTAACAATCATGTTTTATCCTGCTTAGTGGCGCATTATAGCCTTAGTAGCTAATGCGCCAATAAAATCAAAACCAACCAACCCCGCTTAGTAAAGGGCCTACCATCCTTGACTATGTATGATTTTCCCTTCTTCTTGTGATTCTGGCATCAACCCGACTGAGTCTTCTGTTTTGCCATGTGTCGTCTTGGCCAAATCTACCTGAAATTTTATTGAACAACAACAGCTACCAGGCTTTGCCTCCTGATTTCTCAAACGACTGGACTGCTGATTGCAACCTCCTGACTAGGCTACATGACGACTGCTGAATAAATCTATCTTTTGCGGAACAAAAGATAGATTTATTCAGCATTCAGTTTTTTTTATCTCATAAAGGTATTTTCAGCATTCATTTACTTTACTTTTGCTGAAATTAATTTACTTTATTTTATTACTTTTATTTATTTACTCTTTTTTTTTTTTTCTGGTACCAGCGGTTTGGACTCCCAGTGATAGGGGATCTGCTGGCATCCACTGGAATTGATTTTTCCTCCAGAAGATGCGAGATTCTTACCTGTCACTTTCTTTTGACAGTACGCGTATTGTTGAGCCCGCCTCCTTGTGGCGTGGACGAGTACTAAGGAACAGCCATCCTAGTGATCGCTGCCCGAGTAACTAAAAATTCTAGGCGGATGGATTTTCAAAAAAAAAAAACTATATAAACCGTCCGCATGTAATAAATCTACTCCAATTAATGTATTTTCATAAAATTTTATATTTGGTTCTTACTGAATGACTTATCGAGCCTTTCCAAATTTCATTCAAATTCGTCTAACAGAAATCCAGCAACTATTATTTCTTTTTTCATACGTACCACATAGGCTATCCATATTCCGTATATTGTAGCTCAAGTACTAGATATTATGTTTGTTGCAGCGATTAAAGAATGAATGGAAATATAGAGGATGCTGTCCAGAAAATGGACAGAAGAATACTTTTCTTTTTATTGGTAAATAAGAATCTGAGCATATCTTCTATCAAACTTCTTTTTGACGCCACAATTCTTGTTAGGTTGATGACAGATAAAGTTAAGATCTTAAAAATGAAATCTATTATGTCCAGATGTGAGCAACTAAAATCTTTTAAAAGCAATAAAACTTATAATCTGTTCTATTGGGTCCAAACCGGTATAACGCTAAAGTATTACATTGGTGGAAGTCTCCTTATGTGAGAACTAAGACAAAAGGCAAACGATGTCAAGACAACAGCGCACATCATTTAAACTGCGGCTTAATTTGAAAGAAACACTCAGGAGAATATTAACTATCTTGAGAAATTAACTAATTCTTTAAATGCAGTGACTATTTTCTTAATTCCCTTTCGCGTCATCAGCTATCGTTGATTCCTTCAGAGGACTGGGAATTATCACTGACGCACAAAGGCTAATGGACTGTGATCACTTTAATGTAAACAGACATTACCATTCGAGAGAAAGATAAGATACAATAGGATATATTTATATGAGGAAGATTTGTTTTTCCTCCCGACTATATTGGTGGTGGAATAAATACAATGCTTAAAATCTATGAATATCATGGTCTTCTTGATATAGCTGTTTTATATTACACAAAGAATCATTGCTGGTGCTGTACGTATTTATATTTTTGATAAATAAAAAGTAGCGCAGCACTTTAGAAATTCTTGCTTATTCTTGTTGACACGATGAAGAACAGCTATTTTGTTGTATACAAACAGAATACAAACAGTATGGCTTCCCAGAATATAAACTGAAAAATTTTACTCTGACAATTCGACTACAGCTTACTTTCTTCTACTGTTAAATTCTTAATAATCTCGTTTTTCAATCACTTAAATCAAAGGAATTTTTAACTCGGGCAAATAATATATCATTCTGGAAATCCTAATGTTATCTCCCCCCCCCCCCATAAAGGAGTTTCACTCTGACAATTACACTTACGGAATTATATAAGAATTAGAAAATTCATGCAAAAATACATTCGGTGATCAGCGATAATTTCATCATTATGAGAATGACAGTTCACAAGTCGCTTAGTTTTGGAGATCGATTATAGAGACCGATATCTGAGCCTTTACAAGGCTAAGCTTATTCCTGCATTAGACGAACGTCTTCTCTTCATAAAGTAACATTCACGCAGGACGATGCTAGACCTCAAAGTTAAAACAATGTGAAGGACTTTCTATGGACAACTTTCGATTGTAGACACCTTATCAGTAGACACATTTTCTGCATCCTTGGCTTACCAGATTGCATGACTCGCCAAGTGGACTTTTTTGGTTACTGATTACACTAGCCAACATGATTTTACATTCTCTAATATATAAGCGGTTTGCAGTCAATTTTTATGTGTTTTTCTAAATATATTAGCGGTCTTCTAAACGAACTGGGCATTGAACAGATTCATAATGAATGTCGTGTATTTATTGATGCATCCCTTAACATTATATTTAAAATCAGTTTTGCCGCGCAACGACCTCCGTAGCCGAGTGGTCAGAAGCGGGAGTGCAGTAGCACACGCCCTTTGAGTAGACCGGGATTCAAGCCCTGACTGCTAAATACGGTCGATCTGCCAACTCATCCTGGATCAGCGTGGCAGATTATGGTCCATTTCCCTCAGCATGAATTGTTGAGGAGGCTTCCATCCTGCAGTGGGTTGATAATAGTTGCAGTTTACCTTTACCTTTTGCCGCGCAAGGGAAGTACATATCCTCTACTTCATGCTTTTAGGCTTGAAAGAAATACAGGAAAGTATGTTCAAGACCTTGAGTGCAATAAAGTATCATGACTTTGCTTGGAATGTATGTGGTGATCTTAAGATAACAGAATTACTCACTGGTCTACAAGGAGATTTCGTAAAATTCTGTTATTTTCTGTTTGTGGGACAGTCTTGCAACAGTAAAACATTACACTGAGCAGCAGTGGGAAAACAGAGGAATTTTTACCATGGAGAAGTAATATAAAATACACTTTGTGACATTGAAATTACAGCACCCAGAAGGAATGATCGGAAGCGAACATCACATCACACCATAAGATGGGAAAGTAAAATAAATAAATTAATTAATTAAAAAAAAAAAAAAACGCCTGAGTAATTTATTCTGCGGAACAAAGTAGTAAAAATTCCCAAATCTTATATGAATTTTTTCATACAGAACTAGAACAGTGTTTTATCGAAGAATGTATAGAATTTAAAAATTATTTGTTTTGCGTCGAAAAAACATTCTGTTTGTTTTTTTTCTCTTCGAAAAAAAATAATTCCCTTTCTGCTAATGAAACACTGCAAAATCAGATAAGAAACTAGAAAGTGCGTATCCAAATGTCAGTATTGTGTTACGTAGTGTTCTGTCTTCGTGTCACTATTTGTTCTGATGAACATAGTTTTTCCCTGTATTGAAAAGACTGAAAAATCGGGGGGGGGGGGGGTTTAAAGTCGTTTAAAATGTATTAACTATTTTGTGACTCGGAATATATCAAAAATATTGAAACTGTGACACGACGTCTTAATTAACTAGAAAGAAAAAAAGTGTGTGTGTGTGTGTGTGTGTGTGTGTGTGTGTGTGTGTGTGTGTGTGTGTGTGTGTGTGTGTGTGTGTGTGTGTGTGTGTGTGTGTTTGAGAGAGAGGAATTTTTACCATGGAGAAGTAATAAAAAATGATCGGACGTGCACACCATCCACATCACACCAGAAGATAGGAGAGTAAAATAAAAATAAAAAGTCAACAGTTCCGCAGCTAAATCGGCAGTCTAATGATGCATAAATAAAATAATAAAGTGTGCAATGCGAGAAACTCGATGTTGGTTGCATCTGTTATAAGAAAAATTGGGAAATGCGAATATTATTTGAAATCACTCAGATATCCCCAAAAGCCGATGTATCAAGATAATTAATACACCCACTTTTGCGGATAAGCTAATTATATGTTATCCAAAACCTGACAAGAGTGTAATTATTTTAAATTCGAGATGAATACGGAAACTGCCTTAGTCACTGTATATCCGAAAAATGAAAATATTTTGACAAGTGTTGTGATATGTAATATACGTACGTAATACTGGTATAATGACATAAAGTTAACTCAACAATTTATTTAGGTAGTTTAATTAAATTAGTATCAACTGAATTAATAATAACTATAATTTTAATATTTAACGTAAAAATATCTATTAGTGGCTATCGAAGGTTGCATGTCATTTTGGCGCCTCCGTAGCCAGGAGCAGCAGTGCATACCACACGCTTCTTGATTAGACGGGGTTCGAGCCCGTGACCACCAAATACGGAGGATGCGGAAAGGTCAGGGAATAGCCACCGCATATCCAAGGAGCAATATGGCCTTAGTTGCTAATGCTCCTAAAAACCAAAATAACAAAACAAACAAAACAAAAGCATGTAATTTTTTTAACTGTATATAAAGTATAAAGAGGGCTGCCATGCCTTTATAAAACAGAGACTACTACATTTGAAAAAAAAAAAAAAAAAAAAAGAATCTATTTCCGCTTTATACAGAAGTGAGTAAAGTGCAGCTAGAGTTTATTTTTAAAATTCTTAATTCTTTACAATATACAGCTATTATATAATACTGGTATCTCGAAACACCAATGCTTGCGTATTCTTCCTACTACACTAAAAGAACAAAATTTGTAAGTGTTCGCATTCTTGTGGAGGAGCTTCAAGATACTTCTCTTTTCTTAGCTAACTGCACACAATGACCAGGATTCATACGACAAAATGAGGATATTTAACCTAGTTTATTGCGTGTCCATGAGATTAAAGTTCTCAGAGTAATACTCTTAGGAGATATTCTTTACATCACGTTCAGCCAACAGCAGTCGATGACCTAGCTATGCAGCAGATGACCGGATGACACCACAGGATCATTCGTGGTTCGAGCAAGAAATCCCACACTGTCGAAAAATATGCAGTGAAATTCTTTATGTCAGTTAATTTAAATAATATAACTTTAAAATTTGTCGCTGCTTCCCAAATCGTCGAATTTAAAGGACAACATACTCGTACACTCTTAAAACTAGATAGTATTCCCTGCCTAAGAACAAATAATACATTCCTCTAATTGAAACAGGAAAAATGTATTATTTGTTCCATTGGAACACAGAAAGTGAAATTTATACTGCTCTACTTAAAAGAAATTCAATCTGCTGTCTTATTCTACTTATTCCGTATGAAAATTTCAAGAGTATTTGTAACACAAATTCAGACATCCATTCATCTCTAATATTTTCATTTTAAACACCATATTTCTGTGTCTCTATAATCTTAAGAGAAATTTACGACAAAAACTAATATTTTTGTTATATATTTATTTATTTTAAATTTCTCTGCTAGTTTTTTTTTTACTTTTTAGATTTCGATTTTTAGAGGCCAAGGGGATGTGCAACCGGAATACCTGAACCCACCAACGGGTTCACCGAGCCTCTCCATCCCAATTCCACTCTCACCTCCACGCGGTGGCCCCTGAGACCTGAGCAACCTAGAGGAAGGTTGGTGTCAACCCCAGCGGGAACTAGGACAGGGTACAAAGAAACTAGGTCAGGTGCAGATGAGAGAAGGGAGGATATGTAGAGCCTTCCCTTCAACATGCTATGAACACAGGACCTACATATCTAGTTACCAGCAGGTAGGCTTAGTAATCCGAGTTTTGGTGGCGGAGGAACCTAAACAAGTCAACGGCAGCAAACGCAGCTTCAGTTAGAGGAAGCTACTACCAACAGGGAAAGCAATTGGGCCCCTGTAAAGTAAACATATTCCAAAAAATCCAATGATGAGCGAGCAAGAGAAGACTGGAAGAACTGGAAAAGACAATGGTGAAGAGAGCTCATCAGAAGAAGTGACCAGTCACAAGACTTAATTACTGCATGATAAGATTTCGATAAAGTAATTACTTAATTGAAATACGAAAAAAAACTTAATACAAAAAATAAAACTCATATGTCCCATCTTAATCACCTTCACCTTCTGCTACAACAAACTTGTCCATTAACAACCTATACAGAATTCAATCTCATTACAAAAGTCCAAGTTTAAAACTTGCAAAGGACCTCCGAATATGTGTGTTGAATCCGTTTCGGAGGATTTAATATCAAAATTAGCTTCCTCCCTAAACAACGAACGACTACTCAAATTACTTTAATTTGCATCACTGGAACCTATTTACGTAACACCGCGGATCTTGTTAGAAGAGATTTACTTTAGTGATGTGCCTGTGAGAACGAAGAGACGTACGCGAACTGTTTCAAAGAAAAGGTCATTAACAAGGCGCTATCTATCTTGAAGTTAATCACACTGGAAATAAAAGATAACACGATTTATCCTAGAAACGAGAAATTTTGCGTTAAATGTACCTAACGACATTAGAAAGTACAATAATTGTGAAAAGGAGTTTAAAAAACTCGTCTTTATAAATTATAAGTTAATAAAACTTATTTATTTCCAACATGTTATAATTGTGACTGATTGATATCAGTTACAAATTTTATCATGTGATATAATGTCATGATTTTATTAGTTGAAAATGCCGAACTGCGTTCAATTAACACAGGAGGTACGCAGGTAGGTAGATAAGCACTTCATAGTTTCAGAATGAACTAGCTTCTTTTCTTAAAATCATCTGCTTTTATCTTTTCATCAGAAAAATATGGAATATTGTGAGAGGCTTATTCGGACTATTAATTACCATTCATTGCTAAATAAAAATTGGGCTTTTTCCGAATGTGCAATAAGGTTAAACTGAAGAGAAATGCTATATCAAATTTTCATCATATTACGTTCATTACGTAATATGATGAAATGCGTTCATTTTAATAAGTTCAGCTTGCAATTATATAAATTAGCACGGCTTTAAAGGACAAAACGTACAGCTTAATCAAAGCATCAAGAATGAGAAATGAAATTAAGCTACGCATAAAAAATTAAAGAATTAAAAAACTAAGAACTCCGAATCTCGTGGGGGAAAAAGTGTATTTTTCTCCACTGGGTCATTCTTAAAACCATAATAAACATTAATAAACGTGGAAGAACCAAGAGCCCTAACACTGGATTATCTAGGTAGTAGGTGTGTGAGTGAAATAACCTGTATTAAGAAGAGTTCCCATGATGCATGTTGAGCGCGCGAGTCGAAATTTAACACGATTTGGAAATGGGTAAAATAATGAGCACTTGAATGCAATTTAACTGCATATTTGTGAGACGTTGCAGATTTGCGTTAAATAATTTTAGTAACTGAAAGGTTCTGCAAAAACTGTTCAGCTGCTATGGCTTTGCATATAAATAACTTGTAACTAGATTTTAGTTTTATTCATAAGCATAATTCCGTTAAATTCAGTAAATTCTGTATGGAAAGTTTAAACAGAATTAATACCTTGTATATTATATTTATAGCCACTATAATATAATATTTTAGTGATATTCTCTGATTTTCGCTTAGCTTGGTTTTGCAATAAACCTATTTGATATTGGTTTTGGCTATATCCTTGGATTTGTGTCTTCGTTTTTTTTTTTTTTTTTTTGTTTTTTTTTTTGGGTAATGTCATGCTATTAAGATGCAGCATCTATTACTTGTTCTTACCTATTATTTTCACTTTCGATTCATATTAATAAATTGTCATTTGGGTGTAATATTAAGTTTACCAGCCGTACACTATATCATTTCATGGTAGCCATTCCCCAATGTCCACAGCTGAAAACACTTAATTTTTTTTTTTTTTTTTTTTTTAAACCATTGTAAATTGGTTGTTGTGGGGTTTTAAGCGCATCAGCGACTTAGGCCATATTGCGCATATATAATATGCCTGTAAATTGCGTGCGTGTTTTGTGATCGATTTGCTGTTTGGTGGACACGAAAAACCCGAGTTTCCAGGAGAAAAACCACGCAAACCCTCGCATGGGACCGACTAACTTAGCCACGTTGTGAAAAAAAAACCCATTAAAATTCCTCCCTTCACTGATGGGATTCCAACTCGGGTATTTTCATGTGGTGTGGGAAGAACGATAATCATACCAACTGTGCTGTCCACGAGGGCACCACTGTAGGATACTGTACATTAATGAACTTCGGATGGCTCGACAAATCTTTATACAAGAACAAAATATTAAATTTCTTGAATATAAATAAAAGTTTTGTGAGGACAACAGGTGCATATGCATATACACTGAGTCGGCTTTGCATTAGCAAAGCCTCCTTGTATAGAAATGGACTGGTTTATGACGCTGGTGACGGTTCAAAGTCAGGAACAGCCGATATAAAATTGTAGTTCGCGCACTTGGCAACCAGTTTTTGAGTACCATGAAGAATGAGTCGGCGTCGAGATCTTTCCGGCTTTGACGTGAAATGATTGTGGGAGAAAGAAGCTCTTTCTTTCTCTTTCTTTCTGTCTCTTTCTCTCACAATCAAAAATGATTGTGAGAGAAAGAGACACACATCTCCATAACAGCAAACGCAGCTTAAAAAAAACTGTCATATTAGGGCCAATCGAGAACGATCTCATCTGCTCATGTGTAATAATTCCATTCCAGCTACCTGTTTTGCTGAACAAAAAACCCAAGTTTCCGAAAGAAAAAAAACTTTGCTGTCCATACCTAAGACAGATTAACTCAGCCACGAAGTGAAAAAAAAAACCCATAAAAGTTCCTCAAATCATTCAAGGGATGCGAACTCGGGATTTTTCTATCCTGTGTGGGGGGGCACGGCGATTATAATCATTGAGCTATCCGTGCGGACGCGTACCGCAAATTATGGTTGAGTGCTCCCGTTCTTTAGTGTCACAAATCTACCATGACTAGCTCAACAGCGGTCAAAGAACCAGCCAAAGGTTCTTCAACCGCTGTTGTGCTATGCTTGACATATCCACATGGACTATGCGCCGGATTTTAGCGCGCATAAGCTATAGCAATCGACGGACATCACGGTACCCATTCTTACTGAGAGACGCAAGAAACTCCAGCCTTGCATGATCACGTCAGCTGCAACACGATATCATCGACAAGTGGAAATCTGTCGCCAGGTCTGATGATTTCGTTTCCAACGGTATCATGCTGATAATCACTTATGCCGTCGGAAGTTGGTATACGAAGGCTGGAAACTCAATAATAAAGAAACTTCTTTCGGCCCAGAGAATCACTCTTCTGGGTATTACCCGCGCTTGTCGCACCGCATCTACAGATGCTATTCAGATTTTGTCCGGCAAATTGCCTCCTGACTTATTGGTCATTCTTGCGACTTATATTGCCTCAGGCGACTATGGTGGCCCAGTGTTCTTCGGAGGCTTCGGGAATCAAATGTTTCCAACAACCTATACAACAGTTTAAGGTCATATTTAACTGGTAGAAAAGTCTAAGTTACCAACAGATTCCAGACAGTGACTAGGTACATCGATCGAGGCTGTCCGCAGGGCTCTGTGCTTGGCCCTTTCCTCTGGTCTATTGACCTGGATGAGTTCCTAGGCATGGACCTGGGAAATGTGTTGGGCCCTTGGCCTTCGCGGATGATCTTGTCCTTCTGGTATGTGCTAACACCAAGACGAACCTGGAGAAAAAGGCAAATGGAGCACTGGTAAAATTTCAGAACTGGGCAGCCCTGCACAACCTTACCATTTCAGAAAAGAAAACAAAATCCACACTCCTTAAAGGCTGGCTACAAATCACAAGACCACCTACAATAAAATTAAACTTTACACCCATATGTACGGCTGCACACTGAAGTCAAGCTCCTAGCTATCTTCTTAGACTCTGGGCTTACCTTCCACCACCACCTAAAGTATCTAGCCAACAAAATTCAAAGGTACAGTGCTATGATAAGGCGAGTCAGCAGGGCAGACTTGGGCTGAAGCACAAAGCTCTTACTCTCATATACCAAGCAGTATACGTGCCAATTGTGTGTTATGGTGCCTCCATCTGGTACCGAAAAGCCATCCTAGCAAGAAATAAACGTAAGCTGGATTCAATCCAGAGGTTCATGCTCCTTTCAATTTGCAGGGCGTGCCGCACCGTCAGCACCCCTGCTCTGCAGGTATTAACTGAATGTCAGCCACTATACTTAGAAGTGTGTGTGTGTGTGTGTGTGTGTGTGTGTGTGTGTGTGTGTGTGTGTGTGTGTGTGTGTGTGTGTGTGTGTGTGTGTGTGTGTGTGCTGTGTCAGGGTGGTTCCCAGGCAAAAGCCCATCTCCACCTAAATCGTTTTTAAACAGAAAATCTGTAAAGTGGACCTGATAAATAAAAAGATAGCTAAGAAGAGTAAAACATAATTTTGACAAGAAAAGGGAGGGAGAAAATTACTTTAAGTTCATAAACTAAATCTAGTGCATAATAAATATATTTTCTGATAGGAAAGAATAAAAGTATATATAAGAGAGTTATGTTTGTGAGTGTGGTATGTTGTTTATGTCAGGTCACTTTGCCATCAGAAAGCAGCTGGACTTTTCAACTGCAATCTGATGCCCGTCCCCGGTACGAGGAGCCGGACCTGCTATTATATTAAAAGCTGGAGCGCCGAAGCGCAATTCAACACTCAATAGAGAAAGTGTAACACTATTGAGTGCCAGGCGTCCAGACTTGGGCCGCCCAAACCCAAGAACTGAACAACAACAAAAAAAAAAAAAAAAAAAAAAACCACTAGAGTGGTCCATGCCGAGGAGCCCCAGACCCGACCAAAGGCTTCCAGGTCTGAAGCTCTCAAGCCCAGATGCAATCATTGAAGATTCTGGTTGTATACAGCCAATTCAATGTCTGAAAAGTTTCTTATTATACATCTTCTGGAAAACAGTATTTGCGAACGCCTGTAAGGCCTGGAAGTTGTCAACTCCTTGCACCAATGTATGCACATTATCTTCATCAAAATTAGATATTTGTTCTTTCAAAAGATTCCTTTCTACTTTATAGTAAGGACAAGAAAATAGTATGTGTTGCCAAGTCTCTACCGCTCCACAAGAACACCATGGATCTGGCTCCAATCCACGAGAGTACAATTTATCCCGGATCGAATCGTGTCCTGTCAGTAGAAAACTGGTATACATAGTAGGGCAAAACCACGACGACACTAGCTTAGAGATAGCAAAATCTGCCACTGGAATAATCTTTCTAGTTATCGCCCCCACCTCGGAAGAACTCCATCTGTTTCTCCATATTCCAACCAAACCATTCCATATCCGAAGTTTCTCCTCCTTGACTGCAGCCGTCAGATTTAAAGACAATCCTAGATATTGGGCAGGGATACCCTTCCTCATCGCGTACATCATTCCTCGGTACACCACGTATAAATCCAGAGGTAACAAGCCAGCTATCACTTGTAGCGCAACCGTAGACACAGTCCGTGGCGCATTCAAATAGGTCAGCATCATTGATCGCTGCAACGACATTAACTTACGTTGAGTCTTGATCTTAAACACAGCCTCCAGCCACACTCCAGCAGCATAGGCGATAACTGGTAGAAAGATCGTTTTGTAATACAAACTCATAGTTGTTTTGCTTAGTCCCCACTCTCGCCTAGAAATTCTTATAACTGAACAGATAAACTTCTTAATTTTATCGTTAAGGTGTGAAACATGCAGATGAAAACCCATCCTGTGGTCCAAAATAATTCCTAAATACTTGATATTAGACACAAAGGGAATTTGTTTCCCATCCAACACAACTCTGGGTGGCCGGTGATAATTAAAATGATTTTTAAACACCATGAATTTAGTTTTATTGGATGAAATCTTCAATCTGTTCAGTGTAGCCCAATTAGAGAGATCCTCCAGGACTTCCTGTATTCTGTGCTCCAGCACGACTCTAGACCCACCTGGGACCCCCACAATCAAATCGTCAGCATATGCCACTTGTATGCAATTTATAGCTTGAGACTTATTTAACCACTGGTCCAGTACGGCATTCCAAAATATTGACCCTAAACGGATCCCTGTGGATATCCACGACCTACATATTTACTGTACATCAAGTGCCCAGCACATACTTTCACCAGTCTGTCCCTAAAGTATGAACGTATAACTCCGTATAAATTACTATCACAATCAGACCTCCTCAAAACATTCAAAACGCTCCCCACCACACCGTATCAAAAGCACCTTCAAAATCTACAAATACTACCAAAACATACTTCTCAGGAGAAGATTTCACATAATTAATTAACTTCAGTATCGCCTCCTCGGTTGAATGGCCCTTCTTAAAGCCAAATTGAAAATCCGACATAGCATGACCAGCAGTCAAAACCTCGATTATTCTAGGAAGCAATAACCTCTCAAACAGCTTACCCAAGTTAGACAGAAGCGAAATCGGTCTGTAAGCTCGAGGACTCCCACGAGACTTACCCGGCTTATGTAAAATCTTGAGAAGAGCCACCTTCCACGATCTAGGGAATACTCGCTCCAGCAAACATTTATTAAACATATTTAACAAAACATCTGGACAAATCTCGAAAAACTTCAATAGTATTTTGTTTTCAATCAAATCGAATCTTGGACATTTTTTAGTGTTCAACCTCTCAATAGCTACACCGAGCTCCGACCTCGAAAACAAACCTAGAAGCGGTTAAAAGAGGGTGCTCCTTGCGTGGTCCTTTGCCTCCACTCCCCGGTGGGAGGGGGAGTTCATCCCTGGTGTCCTCCCCTTCGCCACCCCTCTTTTTCACTCTGGTGGGCCATGGGCCTGCTCCACAGACTTGGGGTCATCTTCTCTATGGACCCCATATCTCTATCTTTTCCCCCCAGTCTTCAGTCTCCCTCCCCTTCTCTAACTTACAACTAGCGTCCGAATCAACTCCAAATTGCTTGAGTCCTACACCCAAAAACTTAACAACATCAAATCGCCCAACTAGTACTCCCTTTGTTTTGGCTGACCCCTATCTATAGCGGTTTTTTTTTTTTTTTTTAGGTCCTTGCCACTGAAATCTCAGGAAATTAGGTGGCAGGACCTGCCAGAGTAAATAACTATAATAATGGTGTACCTGGTCTGCCTCCACGGGGCGGAGTGGGGCAACGTTGGATCCCATTAGGGGCCCAGCGGCTAAATGACCAGATGAACAACGGTACACGACACTACACAAATACAAAATCCATATACAGTACTTTTAAACCTCTGGCATTGACAGTGTTCTGTTTCACACCCACAATGTATAGCACGCGGAGATGGGGGGGAACCCCTGGTGCCGTTCGACACTAAACACACTCTACACTCTACTCTATCACTTAAGGAAGGGAGTTCCAACCCAACTGCTTAATTTTCAACTTGACACCACAAACGGCACCAGGCAGGAAAGACAACAGATAACCCAACATCTACAACAGATATGGCAACATAACTGGGACACTACAACAAAAGGGACCATCACAAAACGATTCCTTCCATCTATAAGTTCAACTCACCAAGAACCTCCACCCTGGTTTTCGCCTGGCCTCCATGTGACCTTTATCATCATCGACCATGGATCCTTCCAACAAAAACTGACCGCCATGAGAATCGAGAATGATCCATGTTGCCACTGCGGCAAAGAGGAGTCCTGGGGGCACCTCATGTATGAGTGCCCCAGCTACAACAACATTAGGCTTAAATTCCTCACCACAATACAGAGAAACCTTTGCAATCAAGAATTCACTCTGCTACTCGAGGAAGGTACCTATAAGGCATTAACCACCTACGCGCAGGAACCATTTGCACTTAGGCGAGCTAAGATTGCAGAAATCAGCGCCCAAGAACTAAACCAGACCGGCGTGGGATAACTCTCCATCCGCCCTGAACAACACAGACATGATCATGCTAACCCTAATAGGGTGGGATCTATTGCAGGCACCATCCAAGATGCGGGATGCTGGCACTCCTCGGAGTGAGGGATTTAAAAGTCATCGCAAACCCGAAATGGGTAGGCTATACTGCTGGCACCGATCTAGGTGCGGGATTGCTGGCACTGACCACAGTGCGGGATCTACAGGCACTATGCCATTGGCAATTACACAGGGGCACCTGTCCCCTGTGACTTTTAAACCCACACCCTTTCCTATACTTCGCCTAAACTAGGGTGGATTTGTTCTCCCCTGTCAACCCACACAAATTTCATTCCCCCTCTAATCCTCTCTTCTTCTATGCTCCTCCTCTCTCCTTTTTTTTAAATCTGTTACTTTATTTACTTATTTTATTTATTTGTTTTTATCATTTTTTTATTTATTTTTATTTTTTTATTTATTTTTATTTTTTTAACTTTGATATATTTTTTTATTTTTATATATATATATATTTTTTTTTATATATTTTTTTTTATTTATTATTATTATATTATTTTTTTTTATTTGGTTTCCGTTAGGAAGCTCAGGCAACCCTGGCGGAAGCCAGCCAGAGTATAATGGGCAGCCTGGCTCACCTCCCAGTGGTGGTGTCGGGCAACGTGGGGTTCCCTTAGGGCCCTGCGGCTAAGCAGCCAGAGACAGAACAACAGAACATAGCACTACTCTGTCACAGATCAGACACCACACTTTTTTTGGTTTTACAGAGATTCTGTAATTCTTCACAAAGTACCATGGTGCAGATGTGGGAAACCACAGGTGGCGCCTTCCACAAAACACTATGCCTTAGGCGGGGTAAACTTGCGAACAACTAACATCTTCACAGGGATAACCCTCAGGTGAATGAGGTGTCCTCCTGAGATTTAGGCATTCCATCGTGCCCGGAAAGTATGGGTGTGTGAGGCAGAGGGTTGCAGTAGAGCGGAGAAGGATCTACAGTATGATAAGCTTGTAAAATATATGGCAAATTCATTTGAAAGGCTCTAATAAAGGCAGAGAAACGTTTGTGTTCCTGCCCTCCGTCTATGCTGTGAAAGCGTGGATTAGACCCTGGCTACAATTCAGTTTATATGCGTGTTTCCTGAGCTTGATCCCTTCTGGCCTTTCTTTTTGCGGGGAGATGAGACTTGCGTTCATGTCATACTCCACTATCCATACTATTTGACTTGCGAAGTAGGCTTGAGAGAGGGGTTCGTATCCTAGATAGAGGTAATTTACCAGTTTTATTCATAAATTGTCATAATTTTAAACTTTTTGTTTTTGTTGTTGTTATGTATAAAATATTTTTAAGAGAGCATTTCGGTTACTGGACCAAGCAAACATCGTGTACTTCTATGAGGTTCAGGACGTAACCGGTGGCACAATTTGTGCCCATGGATTTGTTTTTGTTTTTATGTACGTTGAGACCACTCAAACATTTTTTTTTTTTAATAGAGATTGACAAAATGATTAACTGAGATTAACATTGTAAATATTGTTAAAGGTTTTGTGGAAATTTTAAATTTTGCAATTATATTTTAGTGCATGTGGGCTCATTTCCCTGGAGGCAGAATAAATTAAATATGTAATATGTATCATGCTGACGGGTATATCCGCATTTGAAGAAAGCAACATGAGGCCATATGATCTACACACACATACTCGGGATACACACTGTTGGTGTTCCGCAAGCAGGAAGTGGCGATATTATGGTTTGGGGAATGTTTTCGTGGCTATCCCCAGGTCCTTTGAATCAACAGCTTCATGGGAACGCCTAACTTTCTATTTTCGCCAACCAGGCACACCCCTGCATGTTTCTGCGTCTATCAACAAGAAATCGCGCCATACCATTAGGCACAGCAGGCTGTTAACTAGTTTCCCGAACATGACTATAAATCCGATCTCAATCCAATTGAATATGTTCGGGATATACTGGAAAAAGACGTTCGATGCTGGCAATGTGCGACATTACTAGACACATTGTGCAACGCATGAGTAGTACTGCCACAAGACACCCCGCAACACCTTGCGGAGTCCATACCAAAAAGTATACAGGATGTATTACAGGCAAAAGGTGGCTCCAAGAGGTATTAGGTGTTGCTAATGTAAAGCCAACTCAGGATACACACATTATATCGCAAAAAGTATCCGAAAATCCCTGAATTTTGAGAAAAATGAACCTTTCCGACCATATGTCAGTTTTGGTTTGGTTTGAGTTTTAATGGCGCAAAAACAACTATGGTTATAATGCGCCAAGAGAAGGTTGAGATTTCAAAAAGATCGGGATATCGGTAAACTTTTTTATAAGATTAGCTCGCCAAAGGTTTATATATATATACGAGAGACGATCGTTTAAGTCGCAGACTTGTGCAAGATCTCTAAAACGGAAGCACAAAACAAAAAAAAAAAAAAAAAAAAGCAAATCTAAAAACCTGGAAAACAGCTGACAATGATAAAATTAATAATGAACTCTTGAAATGTGGGGGCCATAAATTATTAGAAGAAATAATTAAACTTTTTTACAGTTATATGTAACACAGAAAAGATACCTACGGAATGAAAAAACAGTAGTACAGTATATCAATACTGAAAAGAGATAAAAAATAAGCCTAAAAATTGAGGAATAAATTTATTATGTACCACAATGAACTCATACACAAAAATTGTGTCATAGTCATAATATCTAATGAGAGGCTTTAGAAAAGGAAGATCATGTACCAATGCAATAAATTATCTACAGAACTATCAGTGATATTTCCCAATACTTTGTTCGTAGTAGTGAACTACAACAGTAGTATGAGTGGTATCGATTTAATTGTATCTCATATTGTGACTACTTTCACAACGAGTTACCATCTATTTCACTACCTCGAATAAGCAACGCTTCACCAATGGAGAAGACTATTGTTACTTATTCTCGTCGGATACCACGAGCCAGGCGACACCGTTTCAAGGCTTATTGGCCTGTCATTGGTGGGCGAGTAGGTACCCTGGTGTTGTGAAGGGAGTCACAACATACGATACAATTAATCGATGCCACTTATACTACAGTTGTAGTTCACTACTACGAACAAAGTATGGTGAAATATCGCTGACAGTTCTATAGTGAGTGTTTAATTCGTAGTGCCTTGCCCGTTTATTTTCTAAGTGAAATGAATTATAGAAAAAGCAATTGAATTTAATGTACCAGTAATTTCTATGCCTAGTTGATCTGGAAAAAGCATTTTATAGAGTAAAATTAGAATATGTATTAAATTTATGAGAAAGAAGAAATATACCTAAAAGCCTTATTAGAAGAGTGAAAGAAATTTATACGGAAAATCAAGCATTAATCAAAACGGAATACACATTTTCTAAAGAAATACCAATTAGAAAAGGTACAAGACAAGATGATTCTACCATTTGCACTTTTATTCTTATTATGGGTAAAATTATTATATAAATAAATTTAGAAGTTAAGAAAGGTATTAAAATAGGAAATAAAGAATTGAAAATGATAAATCATGCAGATGATACAGTACTTCTTTCGCAAACAGAAGATGATTTCCAAATATTGCTGCACGGCCGAAGTCCACTAAAAAAATAGCTGGATACTTAAATAGTATTATTTTAAATAATAATAATCTAAGAAAAGAAACAAAAACAAGAATAAACAAAGCGGTCGTAAGACCTATTTTGATATACAGATGTAAAAGTAGATCCTAAACAAAAAACTAAACAAATAAATGAAACCATAGAAATGAAGGTACTACGTAAGATTACACAAAAATCATTAAGAGACAAAGTTAGGAGCTCTGAGATAAGAGATGAATGTGAAATTGAACAGATAAACAATTGGATAAAAAATAGAAGATTAAAATGAAAATGGAATGAGCATATCAACTGAATGTAAAACACATGATCAGTGAAAAAATAAGGAACTGGACAACAAAAGGCAAGAGAGGCCTAGAAAGACCGAAATTAAGGTGGAAATGATGCAATCCGGCTAGAAAAGTGAATGAGGAAAGGAAGAAGAAGATAATATTAACATTAAATTATTAGACCAACGCTTTACCTTTATATGTACAATGTGAAAGAGAAGTATCTCAAAGATCATCCCTAGGCCCGTTATTATTCTCAATCTACCTAAATGACATAGTAACGGAAATAAAAGTACTATTAAATAAAAATTTTAACCTATGCAAATTACGTAAAACTTCTGTCCACTGCCTGAATGTTTCCCTGCTGCGTAGTAAATTTTATAATATTCATAAAAG
Organism: Mastigoproctus giganteus; assembly: GCF_048544385.1. Lineage (NCBI taxonomy): Eukaryota > Metazoa > Arthropoda > Arachnida > Uropygi > Thelyphonidae > Mastigoproctus > Mastigoproctus giganteus. Next base: position 76,877,439 of record NC_143577.1, read on the forward strand.
CAATATTTAGATTTAGATTTAGATTTTATATTCCCAAGCATGTAATAGATTTTATTACATGCTTGGGAATATATTTTGATCCCTAGGAATAATAGTTTTTGTGACCTTCCTTACACATATAGTTAAAGAAGCCGCATTAATCGGATCCATAAACACTAGGAGGCAACTGGGCTTAATTAAAAGACGCTGCTAATATTTTAATAATCTGGTAAAATGACCGTACCACCTATTCATGAGTGCCAGTCGCCACTTTGGAGTCCCCATGAAGTTTACAATAAATTTCCCATAGGGTAAATACAGCACAACCTTACCATATACCTTTATTTTAAACAAAAATTAAGTTTCACCCAAATTCACTACACGGGCAGATGCCACAAATTTGGTCTTATGAACCTAGAAGACCGTAGAAAACTTTCGGCCCTTCGGTTTTATATAAAATTTACAGATTGCAACTTCGGTTTTATATAAAACCGAAGTTGCAATCTGTAAATTTTAATTGTCCATCAAGAATAAATAGAAGCACAGGATTATTTAAATTAAATTACCCTAAATCCAATTACTTGTATCATAAAATTTTTCAGAAGATTATGAGATAATCTAACCTGTCGGACCTGGATCTGTTTGACAGTTTCAAAAATTTTAATAAATATTTGCTAAAAGGTTATAGTAACTGACTATTTTTTTCTTCCTGTATTCTGTATTGTACAAATAGTGTTTATGTTTTAATATACGAGTTGTGACAATAATGTTCCCGGACTGGTACAGTTGCGGTGGTGTTCAATGAGTTGGAAAATAAACGGAAGTGAGTGTTAGAATGACATAAGAAGTTCAAAGATGGTCATGAGGATGTTCCCCATGACCCAAGAAGTGCGAGTCCGTCAACCCCTCGAAATAAGAACAGAATTGCAGCAGTTCAAACTCCCTCCAACACGTGTCTTCCAGTGATCAGTTTCCTTCCGGAAGGAAACTGATCACGCCAGCAAGATCACAAAACTCCTGACTCCAGAACTTCTTAATCAGAAGCCCAACTAATATGAACAGTTAAACTAAAATCTAAGTACGCGAAAACTAAAATAGAAATATCTTGGAAACTGAGGGAGCTAGAAGAAAGAGGAGTACATTCGAATTCAGCGTAAAAAAATACACTAAGTCAACCATAATTTCTATTGAAAATTTTTCATTGTTGTTGCGACTCTTTTCTCTTTTTTTCTGTCTTATTCCATTAGTTTTCTCAGAAATTCCTTTCTTCACTTACTGCCCTAAGTTAAAACGCGCATTTCTATACGATGTTGGCTGTTCGAAGAATTCCCATTTAAAGTCTCTATTGGGATGGCGGCGTGTCACGTGCTCTTAGCTATCTCACTGAACCCTGAGAGTGATTTCCTTCCTTCCTTTGGGAACAGGTCTGTTGACATAACGTAGCTGATATGTGACAGAAACAGCATGGTCGGAGACGCTGTGTCAACAAAAATATTATTCGACGCAAAAATCTACCTCGAAGCTTAGTCCCTTGAGTGCGCTTTCACCCACTTTATTTTCTCAAACTTTTCTGTCGAATGTACTCTGCATTACCTTAGTCTATTCCACAAATCTCTCCCTCTATAACGCAATATCACTTCGTTATGGCAGACGTGCTCTTAGAAATTACAGAGGACATTATGAGTTGAAAGCTTAATTTCGGTCCTCCGAATGTCTACAATTTTTATATATATATTTTTTATTTTCACAAATGATTCAAAATATAACTCACAAATCTACCAACCACAGAAAACATATTCTCTTTAATACACTGAAAAAAATCGCTCCAATCTAGAATTGTCGACTCTCTTAAGTTTCTTTGATCGTCATATAGATTCTTTAGGTATCTATATGATGTATCTATATCTATTTAGGTATCTATATGATGTATCTATATCTATTTAGGTATCTATATCTTTAGGTATCTATATTCCTGGGATTCTCTCATTTCATCCATATCGGTTGTTATCCTCAATATGTTCTGCCCTGTGTGGGTCGTTCTCTGCAAATTCACTGATCTTCTTGTGCAGTTCCGTTGAATTGTGATTCTTCCTTGGTTGTTCTATTTCATTACATTTAGCTCACAGCCGCTGTATATCTTACGTTTTAAAACTTTTTTCCTTGAATCAGTGTTTAGAAATATAACCTTTTCCATCTGTCTCCGTTACGAATACTTCGTAATTATAATGCTTCCTGTGATTGTCCAAATTCTTTTCCGATAGTCTCTGTTATCAATATCAATGCTCTTGTGGATAGCACAGTCCGTCTGGAGTTGGAACGAGGTGAGGAATTTTTATGGGTGTGGGTTTTTTTTTTTTTTTTTCACAAATTGGCTGAGTTGAGGATTACGCGGTTTTTTTTTCACAGAAATTCGAGTTTTTCGGATTATAATGGCAATCATATATAATTCAATCTATATTAACTGAACAGCAAACGTACCGAAAAATGCGCGCAACTACAGACGATGATCTACTGATGCCTTAGTCACTTTGGTGTTTAATACACACCCAGTATAATTAATACGAATTTCAAAGTCAAGAATAACTGGATAAATCTTTAACTCTTTTTAAATAATATTCCAAAATTAAATAAATACTAAAAACTCGTTCATACGAAATTCTCTTCTTCCTGCCCGCCCCAAAGCAGCCCAAATTATGCTAATACTCTTAATACAGTTAGTAAGTAGACCAAACGGCTTTTACACAGTGTTCCATGATAGGAATTGATCTGCCGATAATTTATAGAGGTCTTTTGTAGTAGTTATGAGTGAAGTTTCATGTGATCAAACGATTGACATAGATCCAGTAATGCCACACTTAAACACGTCATTGTTTTGTAAATTCTTCACACAATGAAATTTAGCTATTTATAATAGGCTATCATATGTACGAGTATATTAAACTACACTGCTCGACAAAATTAACAAAACAAAATGCTTTTCATGAATATTTTATTGTGAACAGTGTCGCAGAAGGCGAATATTTGATATAATAGGCATCCTGCCTTGCAAATTCAGAGTATCAAATAGAAATCGATCTACCACCTTACAGAGAAAAACATTATGCAAATTATTCATGCCTATAAAAACACGGCTGCGATCACATCACTTCATTCTCGTTTTTAGGCTTGCTCAGTGGGATAGCCACATCTGCAGTACGCAGGAGGGCAAGTCATCGTCGTTAGATGATTCTTTGAGATGGCGAGCAGTTGGATGACTTGAAGCAGGGCAGTCGCAAGCGGAGGTAAAGTGTGTTAGCTGTCTAACGGCACAACGGGTTTCCCCCCCCCGTATCTCCGCGTTGTGTACTCTGTTCGTGAAGCACAGTACTCTGTGGAGGCCAGAGATTTAAAAGTATGTGGGATATGGTTATGTTGTGCAGTGTTATGTTCTGTCTTTTCTCTCTGACCATTTGGCCGTTGGGGACCCTAGTGGGACCCACCATTGCCCACACTTAGCCAGGTCAGATACACCCAGTAGATAGATTATTTTGGTACTCTGGCAGGCCCGCCACCTAGTTTCAGAAGATTTCAGTAGCAAGGGCCTAAAAAAAAAAAAAAGTAGCACGTTGGCCTAATGTGTCATGCAGTGTCGTCTAGGCACTATGGGAGCAGTTTCAGGAGACAGAAACCATTATAAAAAGAGCTGGCCAAGGTCGCCCGAGGGCTACGTCAACCAGAACAGACCGCTAGTTGGCTTTAATAGCAAGACAGAACCTACAATGTCCTGTCATCAACCGTCTCTTGATGTTGCTGCGGCTACAGGGAAAATATTTTCAACCGGACTGTGTTAAGAAGGCTCAATTCAAGTGGACTTTATGCAAAGAAGCCAGTGGTTTATATCGCATTAATCATAAATTATGTTCTTTAAACTGTTAAATTGCAGATCTTTATGTTTGCATTTGAGCTGGAGACTGTAGGGTCGAAGGCCCCTAGTGAGACTGTTGCACTGATTATTAAGTTAGAAGTTATTTGGTAAAGTGACAAGAACTGGATATTTTATAGGACAAAATAAATGGGTTGTGTATTGAATGTTCTCTAACTATTCTGTCAACTGAGTGTAATTGATTTTGAATACCTTTAAATTGTTTGCAGTCGGATAATGATGTGACAGCTGTTTTGTCATGAGTGCTGAAATGAGGTATTGTGATTGTTAGACTGGTTGATGGTCGTTCGGGTTGAGGACGTTTAAAAAAAACTGTAACTTAGAGAATTTTAACATGAGACATAATACAGTTCTTAATGAATATTTTGCTGGTCGGACATCTTTGCCTGGTGGATTGTTGGATAATGGTAGACAGACTAACATTAATGGTGTCTATTTAGACTTTAAATAAATTGTCAATGTCTTCTGCTTCATCCTGGATGATTGGGCTGCACCTGGATTGTTTGCCAAAAACGAATGGGTTTTGTAATCGGTGTTGAGGTTTTGTAGGTCTATGGAGCTTTTAGACAATTGATCCTCTGTTAAATATAACTTGTGACCTAACATAATAGTTTGTTCTGGCGGTAGGCAAATTATATCAAATGTATGGACGCTTTTAGTTTGTTCAACTGATCTAAAACTGCGTGGATTGAATGCCCATGTGTATTGGGTTTGCTTGGATTCTTACTTCTAAGCTATGTTTTGATTGTGAACCATGTTTTAAGTGGACAACAGTTTGTGTTGCCATTCTTGTGGTCTAAAATTGAGCTAAAAGAATTTCTCTGATTCTGTCTGCAGTTGGCAAACTCGAACAATTGTATATAACAATGTAAATAACTATGTTGCTAGCTCTGCACCTTAAAACATTATAATTTTAATGTTTTTAGGTGTTTAAGGTTGTGTTAAACCTCTGACCGTTTGGTCGTCCCGGAGTATAAATAGAAAATTTATTTATTAAAATTTATCCCCTATATCAGGGGTCGGCGATCTGCGGCTCTTTGAGCATGTAATTGCGGGTCTTTAACTTTTACCCCATATGAAGCAAAGTTTGAAATGGAGTTAGAGGACTTAAAAATCAAGGGCATGTGAAGTGCAAGGCTAAAATGCCTTAAAATTGAAATTGAGGATTTGGAGAGGCAAAAGGCTGCCCTTGCAATTCTACATAGATGGATGCCGATAGATGAGTTGAAAAAGCAAGACCAAATTGTGTTCGATGCGTGGTATAGCTTACAGGACACGTATATAAATTTGAAAATATTTGCGGTTGACTTCTCTCAGTTTTGGTTCGCCGAAGTTCTGCGGGCAAATATTTTCGAACATGATATATATTAAAAATAAATCAAGAAACCGTCTGAACAATGCAAGTCTCTCAGCATGCTTGAAGATGAAAATTACGGCGTTCTTCCTTGATGTTGAGACACTCACTCAGCAGCAAAAGTCACATTAATTAGAAATATTATTAATAAATAATATTTCAGAATATATATTTTTTAATAAAATACCTTCCCACTCTATTCCATTTCTTAAAAAACTCCCCCCCCCCCCAGCTCAGCTTGAGCTGAAGTGGGGCTCTTCGGATTCTCTCTCTTTTTTTTTTTTTTTTTTTAATTACATCAAAAATGGCTCTTCACTCAAAAAGATTGCCGACTCCTGCCCTATATGTTTCTTTTCCTATAAACGTTTTCACACTTCTCTCTTCTTACTCAGGGGATGTCTTTTCTTTCTTCCCCTTGCTTTCTGTTCATTTTTCCATACTATTCCCTCTATATCCCATTTCCTTTCCTTGAACACCTTGGGGGCTCCCAGGCTTGCCTGATAGCCCCAGTTTTGGTGTTTTGGTGCCAAAATCTACGTTTTGGTGGTTGATCGCGGCTGCCTCCACGTGGCTTGGGATGGGAGTCAGGGGCAGGAGACTAGATGTTCTCTGCCCCCTGGCTGCGAAATGCGAGATGCTGGCACTCAACATTCAATACAACCCATACATACACTGTACATACCTACACACACTTGCCGGCATTGGCGCTGTTTTGTCAGATGCATCAGCGGTTTATAGGGAAAACCCTGGAGACCGCCGTACAATACACAAATACTTTAAATACTTTAAAAATCCCATTAATCCATGACGCGAGGAACTTTAATGGGCTTTTTTTTTCACTCCGTGGCTGAGTTAGTCGGTCTCAGGCATAGATAGCAAGGTTTTCCCGAAGAAACTGGGGTTTTTCTTGAATGAGTACAATGAACAATTGTACAGAGAAATAGAGTGGGCCAGTAAATCAGAATGTCTTATAATGGGGGATTTTAACTTCCCAGATATTGACTGGAACTTGTGGGTTGGTCACTCACACACTAGTCAGACTTTTGTGGAGTTATTGGATGATTGTTTTCTGCAGCAGCATGTTCGAGAGGCAACCAGAGAAAGTAACACTCTTGATCTGGTTATCAGCAGTGATCATTCGTGTATTAAGAATTTGCAGATAAAGGAACCACTAGGTGGCAGTGATCACAGTGTGCTGAAGTGGGATTTACTCAAAGAGGTAACTACTGTCAGGGGTAAAGGAAAGGGTTTTTGCTTCCGTAAAGGGGAGTACAGTGGTCTCAGACAGTTTTTAAATTCTGTACAGTGGGATCAACTGACGATGTTACAAACAGTAAATTCTAAGTGGGAAGCATTCAAAGAATTAATCGTGGAAGCGACTAGACTTTATATACCGATTAAGAAATATCGTTCAAGGTTTAGGCCTAAATGGTTATCAAATGAACTAATGAGACTCGTGACAGAGAAAAAAAATGCATGGGATGCATATAAATTATCAGGTGACGCAGAAGCCTGTGGCAGATATAAGCTAGTCTGTAATCAGGTCACAAAGGAGGTTCGGCAGGCGAAGGCGGATTACGAGAAATCTTTGGCAAAAGATGCTAAGAAAAACAGCAAGGATTTCTTTACTTATATAAACTCTAAAAGGAAGGGGATTAATATGATTGGTCCACTTGACATCGATGGTTCGACTGTTGATGATCCTGCTCAGATAGCAAACAAACTGAATGAGTATTTTGCATCTACATTCACACGTGAGGAATTATTACAATTTGAAAATGGAAGAAGGTTATCAAATTGTAGCAGTGTGCTTAATGATTTTGTAATAACTGAGAGCAAAGTGGAGGAGAAATTGTTGAAGTTAAACATAAGAAAGGCACCTGGGGTGGATGGGATCTATCCAGTTATTTTAAAGGAGGCGGCAAAGCAACTAAGCAAACCCTTAGCCATAATTATGAGAGCATCCTTGGACTCAGGGGAGGTTCCCACGGACTGGAGATGTGCAAATGTGTCCCCAATTCACAAAGGTGGATCGAAGGGTGACACGAGTAATTACAGACCAGTTAGTTTAACTTCTGTTCCGGGTAAAATAATGGAGTCGCTGGTTAAAGATGCATTGCAGGATCATCTAGACGACACTGCAGCAATAATTCAAACACAGCATGGGTTTGTTAAGGGAAAGTCTTGTCTGACAAATTTGATTGGTTATTATGATGTGGTCACAAAGGAACTGGATGCAAAAAATAATTTTGATATCATATACTTGGATTTCAGGAAAGCTTTTGACACTGTTGCGCATGGAAGACTACTGTACAAATTGGAGCAGAATGGTATTAAGGGTAAGTTGCTACAATGGATAAAAGGATGGTTAAGTGGGAGAAGACAGAGGGTGGTAATCAATGGGTGCTGCTCTTCTTGGACTAATGTTATTAGTGGAGTCCCACAGGGTTCGGTGTTGGGTCCACTGTTGTTTTGTGTATTTATCAATGATATTGATGAAGGTATATCAGGCTTAATGTCGAAGTTTGCAGATGACACAAAGGTTGGCAGGGTTGTTAATGACAGTAATGGCAGTGTGCTACTGCAACAGGATCTATATAATTTGGGCAGATGGGCTAAGAAGTGGCAACTGAAGTTCAACCTTGACAAATGCAAAGTACTGCATATGGGTAGAAGTAACCCCAGAGAAACGTACCAACTGTGTGGTACTACACTTAAGGTGGTAGAAAATGAAAAAGACCTGGGAGTAATTGTGCAGTCAGATATGAAGTTTTCTGAGCAGTGTAGACAGGCTGCTAGGGCGGGTCATGGGGTTTTGTCAATGATATATAGGAATTTTGCTAGCAGGGAAAAGGAGGTGATTGTCCCTCTGTATAAGGCAATGGTCAGGCCACGCCTTGAGTACTGCGTACAGGTCTGGAGGCCTCATTTTAGGAAGGATGTAGATTTGCTTGAGCGTGTACAGAGAAGAGCAACACGATTTGTGAGGGGAATGAAGGGATTCTCTTACCAAGAGAGGCTTAAGTTCTGCAAATTGCAGTGGCTGGAGACTAGGCACCTGCGCGGTGATCTGATTAAGGTCTATAAGGCCTTGAATGGGTTGAGCACGCTGAATTCTGATGGGATCCTTCCACTTGTTCAGATTACCAACCTACGGGGACATAAGTTCAAATTAAGAAAGGACAGATGTAGAATAGATGTGCGGAAATTTGCCTTTAGCCAGCGGGTGGTTAATTACTGGAACAAACTTCCATCTGTCGTTGTAGAAGTTGATAGGTTAAATAAATTTAAGGAGGAACTGGACAGGCATTTGGAGGGAATGGTGTGATTTTTTTTTTTTTTTTTTTGGCTGATGCTGCATAAGCTCCTACACTTGCTTTCTTGCATCATGTGCCACTACTACTACTACTACTACTACGACAGGTTTAGTTTCATTCCCCATGCTAAATACTTAGTTCAGATAATCAAAACGCTTACTGGGAAAATAATTAGAATTACCAAGCGGTTTGGAGTATAAAACCAGCAACGTTTAAATTATATTATAAGTGTTTATTTATACCGGTTATTTGTTCTGCAGCAGGTGCTTGGGGTTATCGGGTTAACAATTGCATCGTTTGTGAGAAACAATGTTTGTCATGGGATGAACCTGGTCATTCAGAATAGCAAGGTATTCAGTGGTAGTAATTCACCCGTTCAGGGTGATGATAGAACCTAAACAGTACTAAGATATTGCTGCCCAAACCATTGTTGATCCTCCTCCAGGCATGACGGTTAGGACAAAACAGTCAGGATGATGCATTTCCTTTGGAATTCGCCAAACGTAAACTCTCCCTGATATTAGAAAAGGTGTGAATGATGATTCGCCTGAAAATATGACATGTTTCCATTCCAATCAACAAGTGTCCAGTTGTTATGCTCCTTATGTCAATTGCATCTTCTTTCCGGCATTACCATCAGTAACAAGTGGCTTGGCAATAGCGGCTCTACCATAAATTTCAGCTTTATGAAATTCTGGCCAAACTAGTTTGCTAGAAACTAGATTTCTGAGTGACTCACATTAAGTTCTGCACCTATTTTTTTTTGAGGCTAGGAAATATGTGATATACCGATGAGCCAAAACATTATGACTGAGAGAAGGAACTCAGCAAACTTAAATCTGATTATTGTGTCTACTTCTGTCTGGCAATCAAATATTCGATAAGATGACCACTTTTGCCGGACCCACTCATCAACAGGTCTCAGATGGCCCAGCTGCTCTTTCAAAACTTACTTAATTTGTGCATATCCGGAATTTAGCCTACACTTCAAGCTAGTAAGCTGCCCAATTGCAGCAAGACTTTGTTGCTCCCTGCGTTTCACCTACCCGATTACTGCCTTTCTCGACGTGCCATCCGCTCCCTTCTTCAGCTCAGACCTTTCGCTTTTAATTCAACTGTATACAATGAAGGATAGAACGGGCGTTCAGCAAAAGTCCTGTGCCGAATGTGGGTTCAAACCCGAGGCTCCGGCATTACTTTGTGTTACGTGTCGTAGAATCTTCTGTCGTGATTGCCAGCCACCTAAAGTTAAAAGGTTGAACAAACAACGGAGAAGAAAATGGACCTGCCACCTTTGCGCAAGTAACCCAAAAAGCGCGGACACCTCGAAGGAAGAGATATCCACTATCACTCTTGCAGAAGAAACCCCATCTGGTGTTCTTGATGTGCGCAGTTCGATTGAAGGTAGTATTGTGTCGCCTGCGTTGAGATCACCTGGAGATTTAAGCTTATGCTTTGGGAAAGACGTTGCATCTTCGAATAGGGAGTTTGATACCGCTCCTGCTGCCTCCGCAAACTTGCAGGTTAATAGCCCCTTTGATTGTTCGTCAATTAAAAGCGCTCTAAGGGACAACACCTCCATACTCAATGCCCTCCCTGAAAGATTTAAGATCACTTTCGGGGAGATTTTGTCCCCAATAATCGACTCTCTTGCCTGCCTCAATAACGAAAATAGAAAACTCAGAGCCCAAAATACGGAAATTCTCGACCAAGTGCTCACGATGAATGAACAACTCAGGGATCTCAAAATCTTTATAAGTGATTACTGTCTTCCCTCTAGTCAGACGTCAGTGATGGACCATTTGGAACCTCAGGAGCATTCACAGGAAGCAGATGATGCACTACCAAGACCTCCAACTCAAACTGAGCGCGTCCAGCGAGGAAATCGAGATCTCAAAAATCTGCACAGTTCACCTCGTTTTGCAGACAAAACAACTGAACAGATCGTAGCCCCGGCCGTGATGTTGAACCCTTTGTGTACTCATCCCCCTCACACCGCTCTCCATCAGCGCGATCCGACCTTCGAGGCTGACAGCCCTTTTATACAGGACAAGTGTATTATTCCTGGTGAATCTAATCTGCACCAACCTTGCAAAAGACGTCACGAGAAGCCTGGTGGCCAGGTTCTGAACCAGGCCCAGCGCGGTTACAAGAGGATGGAGATGAGAGAAACCCCACGCCAAAACAGGGAGGAGCGGATCTATGCTCAAGCGGATGCCTTCTGTCTCTCTGACCAAATTAACCATCTTGCGCAATTTCCCAGGCATAAGCCACAAATGGCTTGCGCTCAAAGTGTTTTGACTGTGAAAACACAAGGTAACAAAACTCCATGCGAGGAGCCTAATATGTCGGTTCCTACTGAACCTGCCTCGGTCCCTCTGTCGCGTAGACTTGAGGAGATATATAATATTTCAGCTGTCCAGACCCGAGAGAGAATTTTTGTTTCCAGACTAGGACCAGCAACAAAAGTGGAAAGTATCAGGGCACTCTTTGCTCAAGAACATGGGATCAACTTAGACGCAAAAGCGATCAAAACCAGACACCCGACCTATTCTTCCTTTATCATCTCCTGCCCTGCGAATGCAAAGCATATCGTCTTGGATTCTAGCTGCTGGCCGGTAGGCACCCTTATAAAGCCGTTCCAAGAGAGGAGCAGATCGATCGCGTATAGCGGATCCAGGCGAGATAAACAGCCATAGCTACAAAAGGATGACTTGCTACCAGGTTCACACGAAGGAGAGATTCTTTGGTTTATGCAGAATGTTCGCAGCCTAAAAAACAAGCTTCATTGTCTCCAGACTCTCCTATTGCTTAATGAGTTTGATATCATCTGCCTTACAGAAACATGGTTAGCGGCAGATAGACAGCTTGATCTTACCCATTTCAACACCCCTTACAAACACATTGGAAATCACAGAATTAACGGGCGAGGCGGAGGTGTTGAAATCCTGTTCAACGATCGCTTCCGGCCAATAAAGACACGAGTGAGCCAGTCTAACAACTTTGAGGCAGTCTCCCTGACGCTGAGGAGTCCTCTTCTTCAAATCCAATACTGCCTGGTTTACCTTCCTCCGGACCACAATGATGACTCTAGAGCGGAGCTGCTCACGTGGTTAGCAACCAACTTAATGCCTAAAATTCCAACTGTTGTAGCAGGTGACTTCAACTTGCCACTGCCCAGGCATGAGAATGCTCTTGAGGGCCTTCAGGCCACTCCCCGGGCCTTTAACCTTACACGGTTAGTGACGCAACCAACTAGAGCGTGTCAAGCACTGGACCTAATCTTCCACAACTTAAAAGATATCAAACTCCTACCTGGCAAATTTCGATTCCAATCTGATCACTCGCCAATTACATGTAAACTGTCCTTACAGAACAATTCCCTTGGGTTACCTGACGAGTACTCTGCTGAATTACCTAGGATAGCCTTCTCTACCAAATATCTGAAGCCAGAGATCATTCTCCAATGCTTGATTGGGTTTGACTGGGGGCGTCTCTATTCTGAGCCGTTGGAGGATGCCATTATGCTCTTGTCGGAACAACTGAAGTTAATTGCACTACATGGTGCAGCCAGAATCACCAGGAGTGGTAACAGGTCGAATCGGGGTTTCAATAAGGAAACTAAGATGGCTTTCATCAAGAAGCAGAAGGCCTACCGGAAATGGCAGAAAACTCAACTTCCCTCAGACCATTCCATCTTTAAGAAAGAAAGAGCTTGCTTCTTGAAAAAAAAAAGGCTGGTCCTTAACCAAGCTGTTCTCAATAGGTTGAAGAGTGGTAGAAGGATCCTTTCGAATCATCATCATCACCTAGCCATTGACAAAAAGCTTGTCCAGGAATGGGCACAGTTCAGCTTACAGCAGGCAGATTTTCCTGACTCTGATTCCTTTCTCTCGCAGGAGAACTGGTTACCTAGGGCACACTTGTCTGAAATAGAAATAACTAGAGAGACCCTAATTGATGTCATCAATAAACTACCCAACAAAGCCACTGTAGGTCCGGATGGTTTCCCACTCTTTATTATCAAAATTTGCAGCCCATATATAGTCGACCTTCTCCTTCACCTTTTCAGACAAATCCTGCAATCTGGAACAGTTCCTTCAATTTGGAAAACTTACCATGTTAAGCCCATTCCAAAGATCAAGAAACCCAAATCTCCTAAAGACCTGAGACCAATATCCATCAGCTGTTCTTTACTCAAAATTTTCGAAAAAGTAATTCAGCCAACAATTGCCCAGCATTGCTTTGCACACAGGCCCGAGTACCTCCATACCGTTCTACAAAGGAGATCGACAACTACCAATCTTCTTGATACCCTCTTCAGAATTCAGCACACCCTTAACAACAAATCACAGATTGATATCATATTCCTCGACATAAAATCGGCTTATGACAGAATACACCTCCCAGCTCTTTTTACCATTCTGAAACACTACTTCGGCTTGGCGGAAACCTTACTTCAAATTTTGAAGTCTATTTTACTTCCTAGACATCTGTCTGTGACCCACAATGACTTTCAAGAAACTATTGACGTCTCAAGAGGCATCCCACAAGGAAGTGTACTGTCAGCTATACTGTTTGCAGCAGTTTTGGAGCCTTTCCTTGCTCAGAATCCGAACTTTGTTTCCTATGCCGACGATCTGAAGTTCTACGTGAGCTCAGACCATAATCATCAGATTCATGATATCAACCAGCAAGCTCCTAGGCAGATATTGAGCTTGGAAAGTTATCTTGCCACAATAGGGCTGCATCTGAGCCCTTCCAAATCAGCACAACTGACAATAACCAAGAAGAGAGCCAAAAATGATATCCAAATCTTTGTGAGTGGGGAACCGGTGCAAAAGGTGACCTCTCATACTGATCTTGGCCTCACCTGGGACGTTGGGCTCACATTTCAGCCTCACTTTGCCAGGATGAGGCAGAAGACGTACGCTGCTCTTTGGGCAGTGCGTCAAGAGCTCGTTGGTGTGCATCAGCCAGCGCTGCTTGTTCGGCACATCCTGAGGTGTATTACGCCGATTCCTCTCTATGCTTCGGAAATTTGGTCATCTGCCCCTGCCTCATACCTTCAGAAGTATCTTAGTTTAGAGTACTGGTTGCTTAGATGGATGAACAGGGTGGTAGGCCACCCCCTAACTAAATCCAGATCTATCCTACAAGCAAATCTAGGCACCACTCCTTGGAGACATATCATCATGACAAAAAATGTTCTCACGCTTGCACGGCTTATAACGAGGCGAATTGATGCTCCATCAGTATCCGCATTAATCTCTGGCCCGAGGAGGGCAAGAGGGAAGCACCCCGACTCCTGTCTCCCTCTACGTCTTACTCTGTCAAACATTGATTCCCTGAGGAACATGTTTCCAGCCAATTGTCTTCGGATCTTCAATAAATTTAGGATCCACCCTGATAGGTTCTGTGAAGACAAGCCCTACAGGAAGGAAACCCTCAAGAACTGTTACCAGATTATGAACTTATGATACTCCCCTTCTCCTGGACAGACTTTTTTTTTTTTTTTTTTTTTTTTTTTTTTTTTTAACTTGCCTATTTGTATATGGCAAAGACTTTCTGTTTTCATGTAATCATGTATATTACTGTATATTGTACATTATTGTTTATTTAACCCTGTAAAAGTCTCGGGTCGAGCACGAACGTACCCTTGTTTATTGTACATTGTGTTCCTCGCACCTTAGTCTGTATTCACACCCTTCTGGCACAGAGCCGTCCCGGGGTGACCCAAGGTTTCTTGGGAAATAAACTGATTTTAATAATAATAATAATAATAATAATAATGACCAGCGAGTCGTTATGGAAATCAAAGCAACTGCACGTGAACTACGGCGCGTGCGCGAGTCGGGACACGGTATAAAAAACACCTGATACTGAGCTCCGTTAACCAGTGTTACTCTTGTTCTTCAGATGGGAAAGGCAGCGGACTTAAGCGAGTTTGACAAAAGCCAAACTGAAATGGCCAGATGAATGGATCAGAGCATATCCAAAACAGCACGGCTGCTGCAATGCTTACGGTCAGCCATGGTTAATACCCACCGAAAGTTGTCAGAGGAAAAACTCACGAACACTTCGCCGGCGGTTCGTGGGTTTGTCCGAGGAGGGGAAAACCCACGCATCGCCGGCGAAGTGTTGGACGACCACGGCTCATCGATGCTCGAGGTGAGTAAAGGCTCTCCTGGATGGTATGTGGTAACAGAAGGACGACTGTGACGCAACTAGGCGGTAATTGGAATGCTGGTGAGGGGAGTAATGTGTCACAATACATCCAACCCTGCCGAAAATGGGGTTGCGTAGCTACAGGGCGCTCCGAGTGCTCATGCTAACCACGGTTCACCGGACCCAGCGCCTACAAAGGGCACGCGAGCATTGAAACTGGACCTTGAGTGATTGGAAGAAGGTCCTGGCTGTAGATCTCTACAAACGTCCTACAGAGTGGAGTCAATACCTAAGCAAATAGCGACTGTTATCCGTGCGAACGGTGGTCGAACACGGTATTAGTAGGTGGTTATAATTCAGTGATCAGTGAGTGTAGATTAACTTATAAGACTTAGCAGTGAACATAAACATACCAAATTCATAAGTCAAACATTCCTAGGTTTAGTTAAATACTAATTGAGTCCCCCTCCCCTCGGAAATGATCCATTATTCCGGAGGTCACTTTTCAACACCTTGTTCACTCCATTCTACGTCTTGCTGGAGTAATGATTCTACCAACAGCAGGCTAGTCCCAATAAACTAGCCAGGAAGTGCAACAGATCAAACTCGCACATACGGTAGATTTCTTTGCTAATAATAGGAGAGTCAGCGAAGTTGCCTACTATTCATGACTGCAATTGTGGTTCTCTGAACACCTGTACGGAAAATCCATGGATTCGATTTCTTTTATGGGCTTCTTTTTCACATCGTCTCCGATTCAGTCCGTCTTGGGTGAGAGTTGCGCAGTTCGTCCACTTTTGGATTTTTAGACGCGTGCGCAATTACTTAAAGTGCCCACTGTTCTTTTTATTTTATTTTTATTTATTTCGCTTTCTTCTTGCTGTATTTAAAAGCAGTGTTTCAAGTTTGATCCGTGGAAGACCACTGCCTGCGAGTGTTATCCGGTGGTTAGCAGATTGATTAATTAAAATAATGCACAAAACTCTCCATGTGACAAATGAATTTGGAATCAATTCTCTCCGAAGTGGGTTGGTAAAAGTTTGAAAAACACTTTCTCAGAAGTGAATAGTTTTATGTTATTATTTCATTGAAAGATACAGCAGTGTTATTTCTAAGCGTATAAAAAAATTGGCATGATCTTTAAAATTCTTGTTTCTTAAGAACGCATTTTTTGTGAACCCTGTCGTTTGGAATATGGATTTAAATAATTATCTAAACAATTTTAACTATTATAATCGTCAATATAATTAATATCTGTAGATGTAATGTCTGCACTAAATACTGCGTAATTATTCTTAAGAGAGCAGAGTTAACTTAGGAATTAAGGTAATGCTTCAATATCTGTCAAGATTTGAAATGTTTAACTCCTAGTATTCATTCCTAAATTAAAAAAAAAAAAAACAGCAAATACGTAAAGAATTTTCTTTTATAAAACGAATAGCACAAAGGTGCTTTTGTAGTGCGGAAAAGTTTTGATGGTCTTGGTACCATATAGCACTATTCATTAAGGATCGGCTTAATTTGATTTATTCCCTTCAGAGTACTGCTCTATTGATCGGCTTCGAAACTATAAACTTTTCGTGGAAGGGATCTCACATTGTGGGAAACGAAAGGAACGTTGATAACCTGTATGATTGATGATAGAAGAATGACATATTCTGAATGATGAATGATGACGCCCAAAACGACAATGTCAAAGGTTACTTAGAAAATAAATACTCTTCAGAGAAGATATAGTAGAGAGAGAGAGAGAGAGAGAGAGAGAGAGAGATTAAATTATTTCCTTGGTATATAAATCTCTCTTTCACAAGTTTTATCAGTATACAGGAAAATCAAATGGAAAACTCACGGCTTGTAATTTCTCCAATGGAGTTAATTGGAGAAAGTATCTCGGTTATGTAGGCTATTAAGTAATTATACTAATTATAATATAATCATTGTAATGATATTACAGTAATCTTGCCAATTATAGGTATAGATTCTTTTTAACAGTAGGGAGGTTTTAAAAGAAATTTCAGTTGGGAACATGGACATAAAAGGGAAACACATGGTAGTTGCGGTTTTTTTTTTTTTTTTTATTGTATGGAAAAATAATCTGGTCTCCTTACGCTGTGCCGCTAATACTAATATTAACACTAATATCATATAAAATGCATGAAAGCTTCCTGCGAAGAACTGTTTTCAAAATTGAAACAAATCAAATCAAAACGCATGAATCGACTTACTAATCACGATTCAATTTAAAGAAAATCTACCTCTAGCATAAAACTGACATAATGAGACAAGCAGCACCATTAGTGTAAATGCATTTTCTCTTGTACTTCAAAGAAATTGACTTATTTTTCGTGATTTATACTATTGTATATATTTTTTTTCTGAATTTCAAATGTAATTATTACGCCTTGGTCTGCGATCATGTTACTACTTCTGATGGCCGCGTTCCAGAAAGGTTGCATACCCCCCACCCCTGCACACCAGACGAGATACAGGTAACTAAATGGCAGAGGGAGTAGCCATAACTGTGAGATAAAATGATGAAGAAATGTTTCACTGTCATATGAACAGCTTGGTACACACATTTAGCTGTTATAGAGAACAGAATTAACGTGATGTGATCAAATTCCAAGATGATACAGGCAAACAAATTTACTACAAGTTTATAAATGAAACAATTTTATAAATAATAAGAAAAATAACATAATGAAAATATCTCTGCATAAATTTCTTAGTACGTCGTCAACTACGGCACAGGTAAAATCCTACACTCAGTTTAATCAACTAATAGAGAAATTTGATTATGAATAATATCCAAGGGCGAGGAGGTAGAAGAATGATTTCTTGACTTAAAATGGGCCGTATTAGCTCCGCAATCAACATTAAGTAAAGAAATCGAGTTGTTGAACGTCCCTGGTCAAATAAACGGTATCGACTAGAATTGCGGTATTTGAGACTGAATTGCATTTCTGCAGAGGTTTCGCGCGTGATTTGTAAGTGCAGCTAAATGTTTTTCAACCTATCAAAAATTTTGGTATTGATGATATCAAGAATGCATGACAAGTAACGAGAGGAATGCTTTCATATCATATGTCCTTAGCCCTGGTTTGTGAAGAATAGAAAACTTAGAAAATCTCCTTGCTTGATGTTTCCTTCCAGTGAGACTTTGATTGGTTTATGTTGCTTGGAAACATACTCCGGTAAAAGAACCGACCAAATGGAAATTTTAAATTCTCTTCCCGTAAGCTTCCTATGCAAGTATTGTCACTCTGCAAGACGTGATTGAAGAAGAATTTAGGAAAGAATACGAAAGTTTCGTTTGTTAACGAAATACCGGACAAAGATCAAAGTGTCAGGACCTTCGTTTTTGTGGAAAAGAAAAGCACGGATGTTATATGTCTTGGAAATAAACAGCACGTCTGCAACATCGCTTCAATCCCTCTTGCGTTTGATTGTTACGTAAAGCCTGCACGTGCCAGTTACTGACACTTTACAACAGCCAGTGGAGTTAGTGGTTTTCACAAAGAAACGTGATATGCCTTCGGATAATTTACTGTACACAGAAATTGAAATTCCGTTTCCTTTAGGCAAAAAAATATATATATATTTATTGTTAAGAAATATTCAGAAAACTGTCAGTAAATGTGTGAATAAAACCGGACAATGCTATAGATTTACTTGCGATCTACTTTTTTTCTTCAAAATATGCCGCGATCTACCATCTCAAGAATTTCATTGCACATGTTAAAAAAGTTAATCAACACATATTGAAATATGTTGTTTATAAATTTTAAAATTAAATACAATTCAGAATTGTTATTTTAAATTCATACGTTTTTTAATTTATGTGAAGTTTGCCTTCATGTCATCTGCCAGCTTTCAAAATCGGGGATATACTGTGATAAGGCCAATCGTAAAGAATCTTCTGTATGCAAGTCCGTAAGAGTAGAGCGATTCTTCGTCTTTGTTTCAAATACAAAAGGCCGATCCACATAGATATGTGGAACCACCAAAACAGGAATTTAAAAGTTCACTGCATTTTTTTACATTTGGGTACTTTTCTAGGCAAACATATTTACAAAAGTCCTTTTTTGATGATCTGGCTTTTAGGAAGATATCGTTTCGCAATGTAATAATTTCATTTTCAAGTAATATTTTCTGCAATTTGTTTCGTATCTAAGTCGAAATTAAATACAGGGTGTCCCAAAAAGGTGTAACCAATTTTAAATTTTTTTAACAAATGTAATTTTAATGATAGAAACACAAAACCTGCGCTAAATGTGAGAAAAACAGTTGAAGTTTTTACTGACATTCAACATGTGCACCACTTGTCACACGAATAAAAAGGTGTAACCAATTTTAAATGAGCAATACAAACAATAACAGTAACAAAGGAACCGGATGCAAAAAATAATTTTGACATCATATGTTTAGATATCAGAAAAGCTTTTGATGTTCTTGCATATAAAAGACTGCTATACAAACTGGAGCAGTGTGGTATTAAAGGAAAGTTGCTGCTATGGATAAAGGGATGGTGAGTGGGAGATGACAAAGAATGGTTATCAATGGGTACTGCTCTGCTTGGACTAATGTTATTAGCGGAATCCCTCGGGTTCAATGAGGATCGCTGTTGTTTTCTATATTTAGTCATATTAGTACATATTAAGCTTAATGTCTAATTTTGTAGATGATACAAAGGTTGGTAGGGTGGTTAATTACAATAATCAAAATAAACTACTGCAACAAGATCTATAAAAATTAGTCGCATGGGATGAGAAATGGCAACTGCAGGTTAATACTGACAAATGCAAGTATAGGTAGCAAGTAATCCCAGATAGCAACGTGGCAACTGCAGGTTAATACTGACAAATGCAAGTATAGGTAGCAAGTAATCCCAGATAGCAACGTACCAACTGTTTGGTACTACACGATGCATAACTTAAAAATACCTGGCGGGTAATTGCTCAGTCAGATATAAAGTTATCTGAGCAGTGCAGAATGGCTGCCAGGGCAGTTCATAGTGTTTTATCAATGATATACAGAAATTTTGCTAGCACGAATAAGGAGATCATTATCTCATCGTACAAGGCAATGTTAGGATACATCTTGAGTACTGCACACAGATCTGGAGATCTCTTTTTAGGATAGATGTTGACTGCTAAAACGGATGCAGAGAAGAGCAACGAGATCGGTGAGGAGAAAAAAAGGGGGTCATCGTACAAAGAAAGGCATCGGTTCCGCAAACTGCAGCGTCTGGAGACTAAACACCTCCGAAGTGACTGATTGAGGTGTTTAAGGCTTTGAATGGATTAATCAAGCTCAATGCTGATTGCATTCTTTGCCTTCAGCCAGCGAGTTATCGATTGTTAGAACAAACTTCCATCTGTTGTTGTGGAAGTGCCTAGTTCTTCATTGAATAACTTCAGTGAAGAACTAGACAAACTATCGGAGGGGATGGACAGGTGGTGATGTGGGAGGTTTTTTGTTTGGGGGGTGGGCTGAAGGTTTATAAGCTTGCTTGCATCATAACTCACTGCAAATTCAATACTAACACGTCCAGATTCGCGACCGTGAGCCAATGGTCGTGATTTTATCAGTGGCTTGTGGGTTGCATCTCTTCCATGAAAATTAGTGGCGTGGAATCCTCTACGTGCATGTCAAGCTGAGCAGCGCAGTAAAACGGCCAATAATGTGCCTGTTGCGGCCGAACGTAGGAATGCGAAGTTTCTATTTATATATGTGTAAATAAATATGTTAGTAGCGAAACGAAACGGTTCGCGAATGACTTTCTAAGAGTGTGCAATGCCTTTAACACACATAATGAAAAGTTATTTACACCGGATAGTATTTGATGGAGATCGGATCGTTGGGCTGCCAGAAGCTGGATAGCTAACATGGCAAATCGCTGTTCATGTGGGTTGTGATGGACGCTGATGGAAACAATAAGCATAGGAAGGTACTCAGATGTCATCAGGTCTCTGTTACCATCAGAAGAACGTCAGAACGGAGGATCGACGCATCTGCTGGCCAGCGACAAAAAATAGCTCTGTCACAGTCTGCTTATTTGCAACATTATAATGCCATCTCTGTTTGCGCCAGTGAGCATCACTTAGCACGCTTACACT
Source organism: Mastigoproctus giganteus (assembly GCF_048544385.1). Lineage (NCBI taxonomy): Eukaryota > Metazoa > Arthropoda > Arachnida > Uropygi > Thelyphonidae > Mastigoproctus > Mastigoproctus giganteus. Next base: position 76,898,298 of record NC_143577.1, read on the forward strand.
CCCTCCAGGGCACGGACCATTTAATGCAAAATTATCTAGCTTCCGAATCACTGAGGATCCCAGTTGCCTCTGTGGCCGCGAAGAGACATGACAACATCTCATGTATGACTGCGACCACTATGAGGACCTGCGATGCATGCTCACCACTGCTATTACCTACTTACCGCAGAACATGGAACAGCATCTTCTCGACTCGGAACATGAATGCAAAGCCCCTACCATTTTTGCACAGAAACTCTTTGCTAGAAGGCGAGCACTTATAGGAAACCACCATGCACAGCACCCGGAAGCTGATGGTGAATCTCAAAACTAGGACTAGAGAAAACCGGAATACACAAGAAAACTGTAACAAATAACCCACAACCACGAACATGACCATCATTTAGCCTTGTTCACGAGGGAACTGACAACCAGGAAGACCTACGTCTGAACCAGAGACAAACTGAGACAGGACTTGACATGAACTGGATACAAATTATTCGCACTGGACCACTAGCTGGATGACTAAACCAACTGACCAACGCACGAACTAAGAAAATGATATCACCAGGACCCAAGGCTGCATCCTCATAACATGCACAATAGGCGACCTGAACAGGTTACATGACTGACCATAGGACGAGACTGCTCATGTATGACCTTGCGACCGGGATTTGACTCCTACATTGAAAAAGATCACCAAAGAAGATCCGGTTCAGATCGCTTGGACCCCCACGTGCTCACAACTGTCAATGCCTGATGGCGATCTGTACCGGACTCCCTTGCCTGGTACCTTTACTCCCTTTCCCCCTAGTGGGGAGGAGGAGACAGTCTTGTCTACTCTCCACCCTTGCCAACCCTTATTCTTCTCCTGGTGGGACTTGGGCCTGCCTCACTGAAAATCCTGGGGGTCGCCTTCTCTATCGTCCCCATACTTCTGTCTTTTCCCCCCAGCCTTCAGTCTCCCCACTACTCTGCCTAATACGCCAGCGTATAACCTCACACAAACTGCAAAAACTTCAACTTCGTCCAAATTAAACCGCATAAACCTGAATTGGAGTTTCTAATTCCAGCGCTCACCCCTACCGAGGTTTTTTTTTAGGCCCTAGTCACTGAAATCTCAGGAAACTAGGTGGCAGGACCTGCCAAAGTAAAATTTCATTCTGTGTATCTGGTCTGCCCCCACGAGGCCAAGTGTGGGCAACGTTGAGCCTCAGTAAGGGTCCAGCGGCTAAACGGCCAGATGAACAACGATACACAACACTACACATATACAAAATCCACACACTTTTAAATCTCTGGCCTTCCCAGTGAACTGGTACACCTACAATGAAAGCAACGCGGAGATGGGGGCAACCCCTGGTGCCGTTAGACATCAATACACTTTACACTTACACTCTCTCCTAAAAGTTAGGAATCACTTTTCATTTTTCTTAAAATAGGACCAACTTGTTTACTAATTTTTATTAAAATATTTTCTATTATCTATAAAATCAAAAAACTTAAATATTTAAGTTTTTTGATTTTTAAGAAAATTCTTAAAAATCAAATAATTAAGAAAATTCTGGAATATTCCAGAAAGGTGTAGAAGACTCCTGAATGTAGTAAAACATTGTAGAAGACTCCTGAATGTGGTAGAACATTGTAGGTGAGTCTAGAAAGTGGGAGTATTGTTTCAATATTTACAAGATTGTAGATGATTCTAGTGTTTTGCAATAATATAAATTTAGATGAATCTATACCTTATAAAATCAAACAAATAGTGTTTGGTGTAAGTTTTGTTTCGTGATAAACATGGCAAGAAATAAGGTACTGAGTGTTGACAAAACAAATGCTATTGTAACTCTGTATAAAGAAAGTTATTCCATGAGAATTATTGGCAAAAAACTAGGTGTTTCAATTCAAGGACGCTGACAGTTTAAAGGACAAACCTCGATCAGGATATTGCACGTAACAACGAAAGTACACGATAAGACCATAATACTGATTTTTAAACGCAATCGACAACTTAATGCAACTGAAATCGGAGCTGAATTCAATAGGAACAAAAACTCCCGTGTCTACATCCGCTGTAAAACTTCTTTTTACACAAGCAGTGCTCGTAGCAGTCCGAAAACCCTTATTAAAACTGGAAAATCGGAAGAAACGGTTGACAAGAAGCCATCAGCATTGGAGAATTGAAGAGTGGAAAAACCTACTGTGGACGAATGAATCCAAATTTGAAATTTTTGGATCTAAAAGTTGAGTTTATGTGAGACGATCAACTGAATTAAAAAAGTGCCTACAGTCAAGCACGGTGGTGGTTCAGGAGTTGAATCTGTTTTTCTGTAATGGGGGACATCGTCAGAATTGAAGTAATTTTAAGAAATAGGAGAAAAGAAAACGCTATAAAAACATTCTTGAACAAAAAATTCAATATCCTATGGACTTCGACTTCGAAGAAAGAAATTTTACATTACAACAAGACAATGATCCGAAGCACAACTGTAAGCTGTGCAGACATTTTCTAGCAATAAACAACAGAAACGGGAATCGCAAATTATGGTGTGGCCGTCCCAATCGTCTGATTTTAACCCAGTAGAGATTTTTATGGAATAATCTATAGATCGCTTGGAATAATATTAGTCAAGCACATTACTGTAAAATTAATCGCCAGAATGCCACATCTGTAAGGCAATGATAAAATCTCGTAGAGGATATTTTGATGAAATATCGGTATAGTTGTCAACATTAATAATTTCAATAGCTTTTGCTGCAAATTTTTCAATGTTTAATAAAAAATCTTAAAATACTTAGTAGAGTAGTGTTTGGTTTTTTTTTATATTAAACCTTACTTTCATGTGGACATGCTGTGGCTTGTGTACGGCGGCCCCCAAACGTTAGTTCATCTCTGCCATGGCTATCTGTGAAGATATACAAAACTCTGAACAATGGCCAGAAATGAGTATAGTGCTGTGTGTGTGTGTGTGTGTGTGTGTGTGTGTGTGTGTGTGTGTGTGTGTGTGTGTGTGTGTGTGTGTGTGTGTGTGTGTGTGTGTGTGTGTGTGTTGTTGTTTAGTTGTTTCTGGCCACTTAGCTATCAAGAAGAAGCTATTACCAGGAAGGCTACTTCCCAGTAGCCGTTCACGCCATGAGAAGGCGGGCCCAACTATACACGTACTAAACTAAATGTATTATTACCAGCATCCATAGGAAGAAGCGCAAGTCGTATGGGTGCAGAAGTCTCCTATAATCACTTACGGTGGTAAGGACCACAAAGAATCCCGCATCCACTGGAGAAAGTGTAATACCAGTGGATGCCAGCAGTTCTCGTACCCAGGAAGCCCAAATCTGGGTCGAATAGGTGAAAATCCTGTCTCTAGTAAACTGGAAACCAGCGAATTCTACCCCCAAAGGGGCTAGCATAAAAAAAATGTCCCCAAAGGGACTAGCATAATTAACAATTTTAGAATAAAAATATTTAAATGGACAAAATAATATTTAAGTTTAAAAGAAAATTAAAAAACAAATAATAATAGCAAAAAAGAAAAAATTAAATAGATAAAATGATAAAATAATAATAATAATAATTAAACAAAAAGAAATTAAATAATTAAGGAAAAAATAATATAAGAGAGAGATAATAAAGGTTAACACTACCCTAAGAAAATAATGAAGCCCAAGTAAATAAAGTTGAACTTTAACACAGGAGGATTGTAAAAGTAGTTTTGTTGAGTACAGAAGTCAATTCAGTAATCCGCGTTGTCTGTTAAAAACCTGTGTGGCGAACTCCTGTAGAGCTGAGAAGGAATTTTGATTTGCAATAAGATATCTTTCATTTCCGGAAGAAAAATTATGTACTGTATTAGATAATGTTTGTCTTAAATCTTGGTAAACCAGGCAAAAGAATAAGACATGACTCAAGTCTTCAGAGGAGCCGCAGAAACAAGTATCTGATGTAGCTACATTGAATTTCAGAAGACGAGCCTTCAAAGATCCATGGCCAGTTAAAATGTATGATGTAACAAGGCTTGGTAGAACCAAAACTGATTACTTTTTGAGGTAGTGAATTTAATATCAGGTATAAAACATTTGGTCGCTGCTCCTTTGGTCGAGGAATTCCATTTCACTTGCCATCTTTTATGTAGCTCAGTCCAACATTTCGCTTTTCATAGGTCAGGTTCATAGGTCAAATTAGAAAAAGTTAAAGGATAATCTTTACGAATATAGTAAGCAAAGCCTTTGTAAGTAAGATACAGATCCGAAGGTAATAAGTCTGCGATAGCTTGCAAAGATGCAGTTGAAACTGTTCTAAATGTTCTCAGGAGAACTAGCAAAAAGGTCCGTTCGACACTGCATAGTTTGATTTGAACTGTAATAAGTTTGGTTCTGTGAAATCATATGCTGGCTGCATACGATTGGAATAAACATTTTGTAGTATAGAATTTTTTTTAATTCTGAAAGTTCCCTTTTTTAAACCCCAATCCTACCAAGAAATTTTGAATAACATGTCCGTAAAAGTTTTAACTTTTTTTGAAAGATTCTGGATGTGTGATAAGAATGACAATTTTTCATTAAAAATTATATCAATATGCTTATGAGTGGTAACAAGTGGCAAAGATGCTCCATTAAACTTGACAACCGGAGGTCTATTATGGTCTAGTTTTCCGTGAAATAGCTAATTTCAAAAAAATTAACGAAAACTGTTGTCACACGCTATGATTCAAAACTTTTGGGCAGGAGTATATGCAAGAAGTTCGGCTGTAAGCTCACCGTTCATTGCCTCGTCGGCCATTAACGCCCTTCCTTTACGTCAGCGGCCTCGGTGGTGCAGGGTGAGAGAGCTGTTTGGGAATAAGCACAATACATCGTCATCTTTAGTGACGAATCAGGTTTCTGTTTGGAATCCAGTAATGGCCTTGTGCGCATATGGAGAAACACCGTTGACAGAGGTAATCTGGCCCTGCATCTGGGAGTGGCATACCGAGAGCCAACACCCAAAATCCTGGTAAAAGCCATCATTTACAATAGTTACTCAACTCTAGTCGTTACCGTTGGCACATTTACGGCAAGGTATGTTGAAATGATTCTGACTAGTGCTAATACCGTTTTTAACTACGTTCCATCCGAAAGTTGGCGGATCCGATGATTTGATTCTTACATACTGGTGTCCATCTGATGCTACCAGAGCCCTGGTGACGTATCCAGGTATCTTCCTATACCCATTGTTGACAACATCATCCAACTATTCGGAAATCACGACTCACATAAATAACGTGTGTTACACAGCTATCTGACTACGAGTCTGTAGTAGTCAGATAGCTTTGTAACAACACCTGCTGCTTTATTTAGGATTAAAATCAATGCATACACAGCAGATGTAGCACGCATGCAGCATCTGTGCAAGCTCAGTAGAAATACAATATTTGAAACTGCTAAACTAACCACAATATTAATTAACGGAAATATGTATGAAAGCATTAGAATTGGGATTATGTGTGAAAACAGAATGAAACATTAGATCCATTCGGGATAAATTAAAACAAAACCAATATATACTCATCACATCCAATGCAACTACATTGATAGAGCTCTATTCATTTCTTATCACGTTCTTTACAGCTGTATCTGCAACTATTGTTCTTTGTCACTAATTATTTGTTATTCTTTTTTTCTTTTTTTTTTTTTAAATTACGGAATCGAATAATAGATCCTGAGTGGATCAACAATATTACCGAATAACCGTTGACAATCTCTAAATCAGTCCTACAAAGCTCACTTGAGATAAAACCGTGGAAGCTTCAGATCATGGAAACAAAACTTAACACTCACAAACCTAATTAAAGGATGGATAGACGTTCCCTCCCTTGAAGGAATAATTACCCAACCCACGAATGAGGAAGGTTGTAGAATAAACCAGAAACTGCAGCTTCGCTCATGCCTAATTAATTATAAATGCGTGCAGCATAATGTTCTCCCAAAACACAGCTGATCTTATCAACAAACTAAACATTCATCTGCACTGCAGGGGTCATTATAGCCTGCGGGACAGATTCGGCCCGTGGATATGTAAGAATATATATTTTTTTCCTATAATTATATATAACAAACATAGACATAAATAAATGAAGACGTTTTATTCCTGAGTAAATAATAGAATGGGAATATGTTAAATACGCACAACAAGAGTTAAATATGAATAAGTAGAGGTTGTTTTACAAGAGTATTTTCTTGTAATACTACTAGCCCATTGCTGTAAAGGGAAGAAACCGGCTTAGTTTAATAAAAAGATTTAATAATAATAATAAAATTTTTATTGTTGTTTGCCATCCTTTATAATAATATAATATTATTAATTAATTACAGTTAAGTGACAGTATAAGTCAAAGTCAAGCGAATCCACATCACTTGTCAAGAGAAGTCTTGAAAAACTTCTTCAAACGAGTTTAGGAATTGCTGTAGTCTCCGAAGGTTTTCGGAGATTCCAAGCATTCTTAAAGGCCTCTTAAATCCAGGCTGTACTTAGCCGAATAAAACTCCCTCTTCCCCCTCCCTCCGGATTAATCGAGTCCGCTTAATCCGGAGGGGGGGAGGGAAATGTGTGTGACAGTCTTATTCAGAGTACTGTTATGAATGAGTTGAATGTGCATAAATGAAGATTGAATGACAATGTCAGATACACGTTAACTGTTGTACCCTGAATATATACAGGGTGTCTCAAAAATATTGGTACAAACGTTTAGGGAAGGTAGGTAACATCTAGAGGATTGTGAATCGCATAGGAACCCATAACCGGAAACGTCACAGGAAAGTACAGAGGCAGCACAAGAAGCAGAAATGACACAAAACAGTAATTAGTGGCAAACATTTATTTGACACAATATTAACAATGGAGTACAAGATGGATGCATTTCATGATGTTACAACAGATGCTCGAAGGTTCTATCATGAGACGCGATGCATGCGTGACACCGACGCAGCATGGATTGGCGGACCCGGTCGAACACACCTGGAGTTTCTTTGACAGTAGCAGCAGCGCAGACGAGTCTTGCCCCGAGATCCATTTCCGTCTCCACAGGCGATTCATACACGATAGATTTGAGGGGCCCCCCACAGAAAGAAATCAAGGTTCGATAAATCAGGTGAGGGTAGGGGCCAGGCAACGGGTCCACCACGGCCAATCCATCGACGCCCAGAACACCTGTTCAAATAGTCACGAACACACCTTCCATAATGGGCAGGCGCCCCGTCATGTTAAAACCAAATGTTGTGTCTCGCATTTGCTGGAACATCGTCAAGTAACCCTGGTAGAACTTGTTCAAGAAAGATCCGATATTTAGCGGAGTTCATGCGGGATGGTAACAGGTATGGGCCGACTAAGCAGCCACCGACCATGCCTACCCACACATTTATTGCGAAGCGATGTTGTGCAGCATGGGGGCGCACACCGTGTGTGTTGTCGTGAGACCCACACATGAGCATTGCGCTGATCGAATAAGCCTTCCCGAGTGAAATAAGCCTCATCCGTGAACAAAACATAGGCTGGAAAATTCAAGTCTTGAACACTTTCTTGGAGAAACCACTGCGCAAAAGCCACGCGTGAGGATGATCTTGGGGAAACAGTAACTGAACCCTTTGGAGATGAAAAGGGTGTAAGGAATCGTCGTGCCAGACACGCTGTACACTGCAACGAGACACTCCTAAGGCAGAGGCAATGGCACGTGTGCTGGTAGTAGGATTATTATGGACGGCATTCAGCACACTTTCTTCCATGGCGAGAGTTCGCGTCGAACGTGGTCTGCCCGCACTATTCCTGTTACCTCTAAATGACCCATAATCGCACAAATTTTGATGCACACGCGCAAACAAACGGTGGTCCGGTACATGTCTGTCTGGGAAGCGTTCTCCATAAATTCGTTGAGCGGCTCGTCCATTGTCCTCTGCTAATCCATACACTAGGTGCATGTCTGCCAGCTCGTAGTTCGTATATCGCTGCATGCTCTTCGTGAGGCGACTACTGCTTGAATAAGTAAACCAGAAATTTTCCGTCTCGCGAACTGATGAACAGCACCGTCTATCGACTTACAATGACGTTTCCGGTTATGGGTTCCTATGCGATTCACATTCCTTTAGATGTTAGTACCAATATTTTTGAGACACCCTGTATAAAAATGATGTTATGTCCGAGTCAAACAGTACAAATCAGGGTGTAAAGACTGGTCACTTGTGTAAACTATGCGGTGACTGTGTGAATGCACTGTGATTTTCTCAAAACAAATGTCCTGTCGTGGCAGATGTCTTCATTTAGGTGGCACTTGTGTCCTGTCTGAATGTGTGATGATGGATGAAAAAAGTAAATGAGTTGAGTGGGTGTTGTATACTATTAGAAACCAGTCTGTTCCTAAATAAAGTGTAATTGTTAGTATGATAGCTGTATATTGAGTAGAATAAATGGTTAGTGCTTCTTCCACAGGGGTGGAAGAAGAAGTAACAGGAGGTAAGTAAAACTCTGTGCTTCTTCCACAGGGGTGGAAGAAGCACAGAGTTTTTTTTTCCTTTTACACTGGGACCCTCCCTGGAAGACTCAGGCGCAGTCCAAGGTTCGTCCCCCCGCCAGTCTTTCTTCTACTGTACCCGGCTGCCTCTCCGAGGCGGAGAACGGAAACGCGGAGCCCCACTAAGGGCCCTGGCGGCTAAATTCCAGAGGAACAACAGACCAACATAAATCCAGACAAACTAACACAAATGCACTATCTCTGCCATTTACAGAGTTTGTACTTCGTCACAAAGCACCTTTCTTGTATATTTTAGACATTCTTTTATTCACATTTTATGGTAATCCCCTGGAATTTTCTGCCGTGAAGGGAATTTGTCACTTACCAATGTACACCTATATTTTAAATTTGGTAGGACAAATAAAGATTTATTTATTCATATTTCGCGGTTTGTAGGGGGAACTTCCCTCTACCGCTAGAAAAGATACAATATACGCTATGTATTTAGCCGATCTCAGGCGGAGGGAGTAAGCTTTTTTCCCCTGCGAGTTATTCGTGGATGTTCAGGCAGCATACAACGCGAATTGAACCATGACCTCACACTGTGCATAAGAAATGATGCGCTAAATGTCGTTGCTTTTTGTTCGTTTTTTGTATTATAATTATTACTATTTGCTAACGTGCCTGAGATATAACTCACTACGTACATTAACTAACTTGTTTAAGTTTATTATTATCAGCAGGTTGCTTACTGTTAGTTATAACACATCTAAAGTTTCCGTGCCCTGCTATTAATAATTAACAGGAGGTAAGTACGCAAAATAAAAATTACTGTATACCACCCACACGTGGTTGAAAGTGTTCTTTTGTCCTCAAGTTATAACTACCTACAGTCACTATTCGCAATGTTCAGTTCCTATTACTTTTTTTGGTCTTTTATTTTAGTAGTCGGCTAATCAAACTAGGTATATATAATACTCTGATGCTAAGAAAAACTACATTCTATAACGACAAGTCAGATATTTTTAGTATATTTCTATATTTGTTTTATATATCCTTCTCTTTCATCGGACGCCCCAACACGCAAGCGGCGAGGAACGAGAAAAAAAGTGCGAAAGAGGAAGCATTGACAAAATTTAGCTTGCCAATGTACACATTAAACTCGCAGCGTTTATTGTCTCTCGCTCGAATCTTCCTCGGCTATGGAAGTTACTTCTGGCATCATTTATGCCAGAAGTAACATAGAAGCAAGTCTATTATGAGAAGCGGAAATTAAATTTCCTTTATTTTATACCTTCTTCCTACAAAAGAAAACATTTTCTTGTAGTATAATTAAAGAAGGTAAAGTGGAAAGTGATAGCCTACTCTTGTGGCCAAAGAACATCAGCAATAAATTCGTTAAGATATGTCCGAATCTGATATCCATATTTTTAAACTACACTATTCAACCAATTAAAAAGAAGTTCACGTAATATATTTTTTACGAATCTATTACGAATTTTTAGAACATGCCAGCTGCTAAAGAACCAATGCTAAAAGTGCATATTTAATCTAGGTTCAGGTCTAAAATAATCAGATAATCTAAGATTCTTCTTTACCAAGTTTTCATTATGAAATCTAAGAACTAAAGTGGCTACAATGACACAGCACATCTCAAAGTTGACACCTCGCTGTCAAATGTTTTTAGGTAGAACTTTTCTCCCCGTTATTAATATGCATGATAAACAGCTGCTATATGATGGCTAATCTTTCTTCAAGAATGTTTACGGTAACTTTACCATCATTATCGCAAAAAAAATCGAATATTTATTAAATATCATGATTCCACTAGTTTTTTCCCCCATATAGGACAGATGGTACTAGTTCAATCAGGTACCACCATTTTTTTTATAGTGACCTAAAACACAAAAAGTTATTACTACATATAATTAGTACATATAAAAGTTATTAGTACATACATATTAGTGTGACATAATATATCGATTGTCTAAATTTAAACTACGCACCACCATAGTTGTTTTATACATTGGTACTAAAGTTTCAATTCAAAATTGGACACGGTGATTGTTCTGTATGCCCAGTGAGCCTCGCAGCAACAAAGCAATATGGAGCTCACGGGGACGAATGTGTCCAATTTAGCACAACGCAGTGTTATTCAGTTTTTTTTAACACTGGAGGGCGTCTCTCCAATAATATTTTACCGAGGTCTATATTCACAACTGTATGTCACGCCCACGAGTGTACGTGACATGCAGCTGTCATCCATGTTTACTCTGGAGTATGGCCCTCACTCAGGACAAGTTCACACAGTTTTCAAATTAATAAAATGTTCTCTTAGCAAGCAACATCATCGGGACAAATCGGTGTGCGACAGTCCATGGTGTGATCACTCAGGGGTCAACTTATACAATTATTCCTGTCATACTGCAATAAGTTATTAAAGTACAGTATTCCTAGATCCGAGGATCATACATCCATAGTATATTGCGTCCGTAAAATGCGTGTGTTTTTTTGGCCGATCTGTCTGTTTTGTTGGACGAAAAACCAGTTTCCGGGAGAAAAGACCATGCCACTCTCTCATCCGAGACCGAGTAACTCGGTCGCGGTTTGGAGGGGAAAAAAAGAAGAAAGATAATAAAAATTTCTCCCGTGATTCGATCACAGGCTTTTTCTACACGTGTTGATCGTAACCGCTATGCTATTCGCCGGGCAGACAGCAGTTTAAAAAAATAATAATATATCAGAAGCTAGAGCAAAAATACCAGTTGATCAAAGAAAGTGTACCGTATTATGAGTACGAACATCAGGATGCGCTAGAGATCCCTACTCACAAACTATACTGGAAACGTGATGATTCCGCAAAAAAATCATTCAAGTGCCATTCAGATGAACTTCGGTTTACTAAAGCATCACTATGGCATATTCTAACTTCCATATAAACTTCAGATTGTAAAAAAAAAATTAAAAAAAAAACTTTTCCTCCAACGACTGGGAATGTTTTTGGCGAATTGACTCCCTTGTTGTAGTGTGCTAGTTCCTATAATATACTCCTAAGGCTGAAAAATCTGTTAACTTACAGGCAAAACCCCGTCGGCTCACTACAGCCTTGTTTGAAGAAGCGTTGAAGAATTTCTCCTCTCCGACGGGATTTGAACCCAGACCTCTCCAAATGAGTGACAAACTCAAGCAGACAGTTATGAGGGTAAGGGGACTACAAAGCGCAAAGATTATCATTTATCACTCATTTCACAATGGGTCATGAAGCTCAATTTTATTTAAACGAAGACAACTTCATGAATGTGCATAATTCCAGTATGTGAACTACAGAAAATCGGCAAATTATTTATGAACGCCACTACTTCAGAAGCGCGGTACGATGTGGGAAGCAATAACCACAAATGAAATTACTGGACTTTTTTTTTTTTTTTTTTTTTTTGAAGTAGTACGGAAAGGCTATTGTAGTTACAAACAAAAAGGTACTGTGACCGTTTTTCATGGCAGGCTGATTTCATGTTGCCGAGGCATTCCTTGGCCTCCCAGGCTGTCGATTCATCCGTTCCAGAAATCTTACTATAGGACTATTTAAAAGTAAGCGCTAACCATTCAAAGTCAAACATAATAGGAATTAAATGAAGATATAAACATAAACAGATACTAAAAACTAAAAAGCACTATAGGAACACTTTGTTTTGACTAGTGGAAAGCAGTTTTTCGAACTTGTCTGTGTGTTCGTGGAGAAGACTTCAACAACGTGATATTTAAAAGTGACTCCAAGATGTACCTTTAGCTGTTACATAATTGATAATTCTGGTCAACAATTGTCAATTATATAACAATGCATTTTATTTTAAAAGTTCAAAATCTCAAGGTGACTTGATGGGTCTGTATGATGGGTGCAAGAAAGCAAAGCAAAATCTATATGTAACAGGGAAAAAATGTACACAGAAAGGCGTAATTACTTCGCACCTGGTAATGAAATAAGAGAATGCTCAGTTTAAAGCTGCGGAACGATCAACATAAAGTAACTAGAAATATGGAAAATCGAAAGAAAACATACACATTAACGCCAGTAGAAATACGGCAACACAACAAATAATGGAAATGTGGGGAAACGATGAGGTAGGAATCACCTGCTACTCTCTCATACTAGATAAATTTAGAATGATGTTCGTCGAAAGAAATCGGGGTTTCTGCGAAAATGTATCAACTTGCTCAAGACAACGCCATGAAAGACAAAAAAGTCAAGTAGATTTTTTTTTTATTATTTATTAAACTTAGCAGTCCCAGTCAGCTTCTCTGACAACTCCGCCACCTATATAGAATACTTTACAAATGCTTTATATAATACATATAATTTAGCAACAATAAGATAAAATAATACAATATATATACATTTGGTTATTTATTCACCACCAAATCACGTCATTTAAAGGAGATGTCTATGTCATTAAAGTCATTACATCACAAGGAGATGCGCCAGTTCCAAATGAAATAAGGAATGCATCACAAAAGGAGATTAGTATTTATTATTAGTATTAGTAATGGCCGCATTGTGCAAGAAAGCCTGTGGCTTATGCTGCACCAGCCAAAAAAAAAAAGAAAAAAAGATGTATCAGAAGTGGTGAGCTACAGTGGGCTCCCGAGAGCCCATTGTTATTTATTTATTTATACAGTATTTATTGTTATTTTTTTTAATTTATCAGCGCATTGTTGAAACTATCGTTTATTTTACATATTAAATCCTGAAATAGGGAAAGAGCTAAAATGGTTAACAACTTCAAAATGTTAACCATTATATGATTCTATAAAAAAATATAGAAGTAAATCATTTTGAAATATTTCTATAAACGGAATTTTTATATCACCAATCTCCAAAAAACCAGCGTCATTTAAGGAAGTTGCTAAAGAACTTGATGTGCAAATTATAACTATAGAAAAGCAGATAAATTAATTATTCAAACTATCAATACTATTAATAATTTGAAAAATTCTGAAGGAAATTATGAGGCTAAAATTGAGAGCATGTTGAAGTCTAAAGAATTTGAAGGAATCAAAATCGAAAGTAAGAATACATTTAAAAAATTACCCCGTGACAAGTTATTAAACTGCACTGTTTTATCCTTAAAAGATAGGTTATTAATGCAACAGATTTTCTTCATTTAATTTTAAATTAAATGAAGAAAATAATGATGTCATTGATAATGAGAAATTGAAAGAAATTTTAAGCATATGCTACCCAGAAAAGTGGAATACGGAAGAACTTTCGCTTCCATGGCAAGAGGGTGAAAAACGAATAAGAAATTTTAAGTTTTCTAATAAAATATAAAATAAAAATTAATGATTTTAGAGATTTTGTCGAAGACAGTTTATATTTCAAATCGAGTGAAATTCCCTTTTCAATTAAAAAAGCCATAAATATCCTTGAAACCATTGCGATTAGCAGTGTTGAAGCTAAGGGAGCTTTCAGCTTAATGAATAATATTGCAACAATAAAAAGAATATCTTTGACAATTAAACATGTCGCAGATATGATGAGCATAAATTTAATGGAAACCACTGCTTAAATTTGATCCAGATCGTTACGTAAAATCTTTCCTCCGAATCATCGCTCAGCTATTGAGCAAAGCAGAAGATCGACAACAAATATTAACAAAGAAGTAAATTCTATATGGCAATTTTTAGAATAAATTTTTCTTGAATATTTGTGTAATCATTTTTTTCATGTAATCTGTGATTTTTTGTGTACCTTTTCTAGAATAGTTTTATTTTTTTAATGTAGTATTTGTTTTTATATTCTAGAATGTTTTGTGATAGTTTGTGATATGGGAAATATTTCATGTTATTTTTTATTCGCAATATTAAAATTTTATTATGAAAAAAAATGTACCTCTTATATTTCCCTAGTTATAAAAAAAAAAGAATAAAAGGTTGGCAAAACTGCGAGTCCATTGTTAAAATATTCACAGCTCACCACTGCGCGACCAGTTCCAGGTGAAATGAGGAATACACCACAAGGAGATGCACCATCCAATGGAGTCACTGCAGCACAAGGAAATGCGTCACCTACAGATAATATAAGGAATGTGTCACAAGGAGATGCACCCACCAGTCAATCAGTTAGTGCAGTGAAGTCACCACAGCACAAGGAGACACAGCAGTCAAAGATGATGACTGATGAGCAGATGCCCCAATTTCAGAAGCAGAAGGTGCAGTACAGCGAAGCCATTGCATCATAAGTAGATGCTTTCAAGCGGATCCATATACGGCAAGGAGGTGTATCACAACGAAGCCATTGCATCACGAGGAGATGCCTTGAATAGACTACACACCACAAGAAGATGGCCGGCCACGGTAACCTTGGTTACTCTGAAAAGTCCCAACACATCACTAAAAGATGGCCTCGGTAGCCGTAGTCACTCTGATGAATCACCAGCTCATGACACCTTGAAGGATTGCCGCTGAACTAGGCAGAGCAAGCTCCCACCATATATCAGAACAGTTCTATGATGCACAACTTTGGAAAGCCAGTCAGTGTGTGTAGGGTGGATTATGTGAGTAGCATGTTTTTTGTGTTATTAGACTGGTCACTTAGTTATCGGGAGGCACAATCACCAGAGAATACCCTCCCACAATCCGTCGAAGGCACGAGGAACCGGACCAAGGGCAGTAGAAAAACGCCTGTCGGGATGCCTGCACTCTTGCATAGCAAGAGTGATGGGAGTCAGCAGAAACGAGCATTTTACAGAAAAGATGAAGGCAAGGAAGGCATATGGAGGCAGCAGAACGAAAAGTACCCCCAAGGCGAAAACAGGGGAAAGGAAAAATGCTTAGTGCAAGATGGTAAGTCCCTAGAGAAAGGTGTGGGATAAGGAAGGAAAGAGAAAGTGCAAAAGGGTGAGTAGAAGTTCTGCCTATTGCGAGGATCTGGAAAGTTGGGATATCGGCTGAATTTGACTACGGAAGAATTGATTCACTGGTGCTGGAGACTTGTCTAATGGAATTATCAGGGTGGTGCAGCAGAGCAGACATTGCCGTCAGAAGGTGCTTCAAATCCCACCAGGGTATTCCCTGGTTAGTTGGAAGAAGTGACTATGATGGTGCTTTCAGATCAGTGCCGTCATCGTACAAGGTGGATGTCCAGTTGGATGTCCATTCAGTTCTGGTTGTGGCCAGTGATGAGGGAAGAGCAGGTGCGAGGAGAGGCATAGCGGTTTCAGGAACGTCTGGTCTGGATGTCTCTTTTGTAGGATCAGAAGTGGAGAAATGATACCAGCTCCACTGAAAGACTGCAGAGGTATACCTGCTAAAAGCTAAACACACTTCTTTTCATTCTAACAGTTTGCTTTCTGGACTGGGTGTGGTTAAATTTAGATCCAATAAGAGTTGATACGTCGGTCCAGATAGACGTTACATGAGTAACGTCAATCTTACGTGATGCCAATCCTCCAGTTCTCTGCATCCACAATGGACATCATTTATAATCCCAAAGTCCTGAAATCGCTTTTTGAATGACCCATGTCCTGTCAGAAGATAGGTAGTATGCACATTTGGGAAGAACCAGTCAAGTCGTAATTCGTAGAAGTGGGGGACACTAGGTAGAAATAGCTTGGTAGTACTGCTTTTGGTGGACTCATCCCAATGGATTTGCCAGAGGGAGACAAGTTAGTGCCAAGTACACCGGAGTTCTTGTTTTGGATCTGCATCGAAGAGTTTTTATCCCGAGGAATTCAGCTTATTTGTTCTTTCTGATAGCATGGGAAAGCCCGGTGAAAGCCCGGTATCTGCAGAGTTATGTTCCTAGTGCTGATGATTGGCAAACGATTGAACCATATGACAGTGGCGCATGTTACGATCGGTACAAAGAAAACTGAATAAAGAAGGTGGGGTGCACGTCCCTTAAGACCCCAGTCTTTGCGGGTGAAGCGAGAAAACTTACTGATGTAATTTTTGGCCTTCTCTTTCATATACTTTAGAGGCGGCACGAAAATTCTGCGATAATCTAGGACAGCGTTTCCTAAACTGGGGTCCGCGATACCGTGGTCGACCATATATAGCATATATATGGTCGACCACGTATATATAACATATGCATATATTATATGTAGGGTCCGCAAACTTTTGATATTTAAAGAGATCCATGAACTTTTTTTTAATTTTTGAAAGAGTCCGTAGATCTCAGTAGTTTGGGAACCACTGATCTAGGATAACACCTAAATATTTTAATGAACGTTGAGTCTTGAGTACCTGTCCTTTATAACGAATAGTTAGTGGTCTGTTGATGTCAGGACATCTTTTAAGACTATGGTTTTTACTTTTATCTATAGAGATTTCCAGCTTATTCTACTCAGCCCAAACCGACAGGCTATTCAGGATGGTGTTGGCTCTGGTCTCAATAGCCGCACGAGTAGGGCTCTCCACAACGATAACCAGGTCATCGGCATAAGAGAACTGTGTGATATAGGGGAAGTCCCATCAATAGTTCAATGGTAGATGCAGGAAGTTTTTAAGCATCCCCGCATCGTTTAGATCTTGGCCGCTAGAATTACGGCCTCCATGGACAGTGTGTTTTTTAGGCCTCAATAGTTTTAAGGAGACGCCCCTTAATATTAAACTGTACCCTGAGGATATAGAGATTTAAATTTGATTATATAGATCAAAAGTGACTAAACTCCATCAACTAAAACTGAAATACTAATTCTTTTGCAAAAAAGAAAAATTGTAATCGATACAAACATACAGGCTGCTTTTTATTCCCTGAATATTAATATCCTATTCTGCCTACTAGAAAACACCTTCCAAATTAAAGAAAACATGCTGCTTTTCCTATAGTCTCCCCTAAAATGTAGTTTTTCTATATATTCTGTAAATAAACTAACAAGCGACCAATTCTTACTGGAGCTCAAGTTTTATCTGAATTCCTCTCTACGATCCTGATCACCTCTTTAGTTAAGCTGCAAAAATAATTTTGGATATCATCTACATATGATATTCAACATACAATCTCAAGGAGTTGTCCCATTATCTAAACTGTATGGCCTCTTACTTAAACCACAATCAATTTTAATTGTACATATTAGAGAAGACGCGCCTATTCCAATTTTCACATCTCTGCCCATGAAGATCTCTGAGTCATCTTCAATACAAAACTGACCTATTCCTCATAAGATTAACTATCTTCGGTGAACATGTAAACGGCACCTGTTATATTAAAAGTTAAGTCCACGCTATTGTTGGGTACATATGAACTGCAAGTTCACTCGGTGATTTTATATGAACTGAAGTCGCTCAACGAAAGCTAATCTTTGGCATGGCGCATTGGTTATTAAAACTGATTAATATTAAGCAGCACCCCTGCTCAGCTACACACCACACAGATAACGAAATAATTCTGCATATAAAGACAACCTGACCTCATTAGTTCAAAGCGCCTAGTGACAAACATCTGTTACGACGCTGACGAGAAAAGTATCCTCTCCCAAGATCTGGAAAATCTTACAGTTGGTGGGAGCCGCAGATGCGGCCACCAACTGTAAAATCTGCTTCTAAGAATGTTATCTAATTGTCTAAAAATGGTTAACAGATTCTTATCAGCAAAGGTACTACCATCAGTTCAAAACTAAAATGTTGGTGTTGAACCTGAAAAAGTAACGACCGATTCAAAAACACAAAAGAGCTGTATTTTTTTTTTTTTTTTTTTTTTTTGTTAGTTGTTGGCGCAAAAGAATTTATGTATCCCACGCTACCGCTTTGAATGATAATGAAATAAATGGACTAATGTATTTGGGACCCCTTACTATCGATTTAAATTGTTTTGTCACATCTTTTTTTTATTATTTACAAGAGTGGGAGAAGAAAAGCTGTCTAATATACATATTTTTAATACCCGATTGTTAATGCCAATGGGCTTGTACATATATACTGAGATAATGCAACCGTATTGCACCACCTTTAGCGCGCAGATTCTGGATACGTCGCGGTATAGACTCCACGAGGTGCTGGAGGGTGATCACAGTTATGGTACATCATGCCGACCCACTACATCCCACAGTTGCCTGATATTCGATGTTAGCCCTCGCGGTAGCACGGTGGATACCTTCACCGTACTGCCCACACCAGATGGAAGAAAAGACCAGAGTCCGAATCCCATCATCAATGACGATGACGCGAGGAATTTTTATGTCCTTTTTTTCACGACGTGGCTGAGTTAGTCGGTGTCAAGTAAGGATTTCGAGTTTTTATCGCCCGGAAGCGGTTTTTCGTCCGGAAAACAGGCATATCGACCGCATACGCAATTTAAAGACAATATACTGTAATGTCATAACCATGGTTCCTCTGGCGATTAGCACACACGCACACACGCCCCCGCGATTTATCGAATTTATCATTATCATTTCCACTCATCCGCTGCCCAACCCGAGCCTGCTACACCGTCAGCAGACCTGCCCCTCAAGTACTGGCTGGGGCTATGCCACTCCACCTCGAAGCCATTGCCAGAGGCCTTTGTTACTGCTTCAGAAAATCTCTTCCGGCAAAAATACTGAACTTCACACTAGACCGAACCAATAATTGGAAACAAGAAAAGAAAAGATTGTATACTCACCTTACTCAAATTTGGCAAGACGACTGGAATACCACCCCTAAAGGGTTGGTTAAAAATAAATTCATTTCCTAAGTCCCCAAACCTTCCCGCAGCCTCACCAGGTCTCTATGCCACTTATCTTCTCACGGGACACGGCTCATTAAACCAGAAGCTTGCCGGCATGGGCCTCACCGACAGTCCATCCTGTATTTGTGAAGCGCCCGAGGACTAGAAGCATGTGCTCTACCACTGTGAAAATTACCATCCATTCACAAGCAAACCTCCACTCCCTCCCAGGTAGAGGCGAGCATTTTTTGTCATAAATGAGCAGCACTACAAAGAACTCTCCACATTTGCAGAGGCAGCCTTCACACACAGAAGGTCCCTTCTCTCTAGAAACTGAAACAAAAAAAAAAAAAAAAAAAACGCAACTGCAACACCGCCCCACCTCGGGGTCTCCACGTTCTAAGCTGCTGCCACAACATCACCTTACCAACGGATTTATTCTCGCCTTCCTAAGAAACCGGAAATGAGAACCGTGCAGGCGACCTCTTCAGGACGCGGAATCTGCTGATCTGTCAAGGTTTCTTTGCACCTGTATACCCTCGAGTTGGTCAGGTGCAGCCGACATCTGGTTTGCCAAATGTGGGATACCAATATGGCACTCACCTTTGCAGACCTCCCTTGTTCTGCAAGCTGTCTTCCTTTCCTTGGCCTTCGGTGGACTCCTAGACCATGGGCGATTCCTACTTCTGAATTCCCACCTCTTCTTTCCGCTGGAGAATGCCTTCTTTCCTCATCCTCCTCCTTTTGCTTTTACTTTGACTCCACCACTTGTACTACTTCCTCACTCTCTTCCTTTTTTTTTTTTTATTTGGTTCAGGAAGCTCAGGCAACCCTGGCAGAGACCAGCCAGAGTATAATGAGCAGCCTGGCTCACCTCCCAGTGGTGGTAGCGGAAAACATAGGATTCCACTAAGGTTCCTGGGGCTAAGCAGCCAGAAAGACAACAGAACAAAACACAATACGGCATAAACAAAACACTACACTTTTTCCTAGCTTTTGCAGTCGTTCTGCATTCCATTACAGACTATATACGTCGCAAATGCGGGAAACCACCAGTGGCGCCTGACCCTAAATACTATGCCACTATGTCCAATGGCTCCCAGAACCCAATATACAACAATATTACACATTCAATACACAATGCCGACCGGGCTAGCCGGGTGGGTAAAGTGCCTGCTTGGCAACCCAAAGGTCGCGGGTTCGAATCCCGCCTCGGGCTTGGATCAAAGTACTGCAAAAACCTTGGGAGGTGCATTATGGCCACAGAAGCTGATGCGCCAACAACTACCAAAAAAAAAAAAAACAATACACAACACTTTTCTGGCATTTACAGTAGTACTGTATTTCGTCACAGCGTACATATGGCTCAGATGTGGTAAACCACAGGTGGCACCTGATCTTAACACTGTGCCCAATGGCCCCATTCCTATGCTCAAAAGCAAATGGAAGCGCATTTGCTCGTCACAAGCCATCATCAGCAGCATTACTTGGGTGAGCCCTAAGCTGCGATAACACCGCCTGGTGTTCGACGCATGGTACACATTGAAATGGGTCATGCTACCTCGCGTCGCACTGTATGGTCATTTACTTCATATACCACGTTTCTTCCGCTGGACAGCAAGTTGAATTTTCCTGTCGCCCATTTATTCAACAATGCTGCTGAATGGCGCCTCCGACTGCTTCTTTCAAGTTTAAGAAAGAAAGAATCTTTATTTGTCCTACCAAATATAAATATAGTAGTACATTGGTATGAGAAATTCCTTTCACGGCAGAAAATTATTTTATATAACATAAAATGAAATATAAAAGAATAGCTAAAATATAAAAAGAGTCTCATCACTACATTTCTGTATAGAATCCTGTCAGTTGTAAAAAGTTCAGCTTAACATCACATCTGCTGAAACAACTTATGCGAGATATACACTTGTTCAAATAATTACACAAAATTGCGTGCACAGTTGTTGACAGAAATACACAAAACTGCTAAGCAACAGTAGCCTCAGCGAGCCACACCGCGGTTTATCTTCTATAGTTCTGATCTTCTTCAAGCTTATCAAAGTCAATTCCTATATGTGATAAGCTGTGAAATGACTGAGCGCTCTGGCTGGTAAGAACCTGTCGGCCATCTTCAGTCTGTTGGCTATCATCCTCAGGGATTTCGTGCCTCTTAAGGCAGATGGTGGGATGTGCCACTCACATAGTGTCAGAAGCAAGGTGAAGAGATCGCGCCAGTCATCATCTTTATTGTGGTTAGCAATCGTTTCTAGGCAATGATGTCTGGTAAACGCTGTAGTTTAAGCTGTTCAGCAAGCTGTTCTTAAATGATGGGGAAGACGGTGTTTATTGTTGTCCCACTTCAGCAGCCAGAATTCAGTCGGTCGCATATATTCTCCTAATGTGGGTATGGGTGCCCGACGCCCACAATTCGGCACCATACAATATGGTCGAATACACTGTGGTTCTTATATGTCGTGCAGTTGTATTTTTTTTTTTTTTTTTTTTTTTTTTACGATGCAAGAGGTGCTGTTTGGTTGTCCAACGTAAGAAGTTCATTCTATTTACAAGCATGTCAATATGCGACGTGGACTTAAGTCTAGCGTGAAATATTATTCCGAGATCTCTATGAGTTTTGACAATTGGAATAGTTATGCCACTTAGTTTTGGTTGTACAAGCGTAGGTGATATTTTTAGAGAGTACGCCATCATTTCAGTCTTCTGTGCATTTAGGACCAAGCCAAATCTATCTAAATACATAAATAACTCCAGAAGCTTATAATTTCTCTTGACACACAATGCACTATTGGTCAAGGACGGTTGGATGATCCTCAGAATTTTAATGTCGTCTGCGTAAGTGCATACATCATCCCTACCTTTGCAGAACGGGATCAGCATCGCGATAAAGAGCAGTCCCAATAACACTCCACCTTGTAGAACTCCTGCATGAACTGGGTGTTGGAGGATCTGATGCTCTGTATGGAAATACATGGAACGATAGATTAGTAGGGACTGGAAGAACTTCACCATGTTTCCCTTTATTTGGAAGGCGTGTTGAAGCAGATGCAGTAGGGTACGTACATTTAGATTATCGAAGGCTGCTTTTATATCAGCATATATTACAACTTCATTTCGAGCTTGGAAAGCATTCAGTATCTCGGTTTGAACTTTGTTGTTGTTGTTGTTGTTGTTTGGAGCATTAGCAACTAAGGCCATATTGCTCCGGGAATATGCGGTGGTCATTCCCTAACCTTTCCGCATCCTCCGTATTTGGTGGTGACGGGCTCGAACCCCGGTCTAATCAAGAAGCGTGTGCTACGCACTGCTGCTCCTTCCCACCTGGCTACGGAGGCGCCTTTGAACTTTGAAGAGGTTTGTAATTGTAGATCTATTAGTCATAACATAATGCATTTTTTAAGGCTGACTGGCCAGTATCTCATTCGTCAACTTTGGTAGTAGAGCTTTCTCCAGTATTTTTAAGAGTGTAAATGCAGTAGATATAGGCCTATAGTGCTCCATGAGAATAATTTTTGTAATTTTTGGCATTGGGATTACGGCATAATTATTCTAGTTTTCATGGAAAACTCGGTGAGCAAGGATGGTTATAAATTGCTTGGAGTGGTTCAATTAGAAATAGGCTGAGATACTTTACCATGAATTGTGCGACCCGATCAACACCAGCTGTCCTACTGGCCCTAAGGGAGTTGATGCGAACCGGGCTAGCCGGATGGGTAAAGTGCCTGCCTGGCAACCCAAATGTCGCGGGTTCGAATCCCGCCTCAGGCTTGGATCAAAGTAGAAAATGCAAAATCCTTGGGAGGTTCAATATGGCCACAGAAGCCGATGCGCCAACAACTAACAAAATAAAAATAAAAAAAAGGGAGTTGATACTCTACATTAACACTTCCTTAGTGATAGTAACAGACTCCTGCTCACAGTCAACCAACGGAACCCAGTCAAACTTCATGACTTGTAACTTCTGATGTATGTTGGAGAATTTGCTGATGTGATTCATCCAAGATCCCACGTCCAGTTCCTTATCCCTGTCAAGTTTAGTTCACTCTTGATAAACTTAAGACACGGCTATCCAGAAATAATGGAAGAAGACAGCCGTGTTCAAAACGCTTGTTCCCGCTAATCTGGGCCGAACGATCATTCCCTTTGGAAATCAGGTAGCTAAAGTCTCCCGCCCATTCTTCTCGGGAAATAAATAAAATAAATTTTCTGTTTATACTCCGGGACGACCAAACGGTCAGAGGAATTCACAAGAAAGACAGAATACAAGAAACAGCACCGTATTCAGTAGTCACGGGCTTGAAATACCGGGAATGCTGCAGCCTCGGGCTCTGCCTTTATATAGAGCCGGTGCGTTACGTGGCAACAGCAATTACACTGCGCCTACTGTATATATATTAAGCGCCAAAGAAACTAAGATTATGAGGCTTCAGTATATTGTGTCTGTATTCTGTCGTCGATTTGTCTGTTTGATTGGCGAAAAACCAGAGCTTCCGTAAAGATAAAACTATGCAAACCAGGCATTAAACCGACTAACTCAGTCACTTTTTGAAAAAATGCCATAAAAATTTCTTGCGTCATTTGCGGGATTCGAATTCAGACCTTTTCCGACAGGAATGGGAATGACGGTAATTATATCAACTATGCTACCCGCGAGAGCCGTAACGTCACACGCCGCGCATGAATGGTAAGGGTATTCCTAATGTAAAATGATCTTAGTATATACTAAAATTAAATAAAAGGAAAGCAAAAGCAAACATACAGACACAGAAAAAACATTAACACTTGCAACTTTTCAGATAATAATGTGTAACCCCCTCCTTTAACACGAATCACTTCATGAATTCTCGTTGATAGGGATTCGACTATACCTCTTAATCCATTCTGAAAACAACGGAGTCCGTAATTCATAAAGGTTTCATGAATGCTGTTGGTGTGTTTTCACTTTCCGTTTAAGACAGTCCCATACGTTCTCTACAGGATTTAAATCTCGCGACTTGGACGGCCAATTTAAATGCCATGTGAACTGACTGTTTTCAACTTGGAATACAGGAGTATCGAAATCATAAGTTTTTTTTTTTTTTTTTTTTTGGTAGTTGTTGGCGCATAGGCTTCTGTGGCCATAATGCACCTCCCAAGGTTTTTTCAGTACTTTGATCCAAGCCCGAGGCGGGAATCGAACCCGCGACCTTTGGGTTGCCAGGCAGGCACTTTACCCACCCGGCTAGTCCGGTCGGCAAATCATAAGTGTCCCTCAATTTTCAGCAAAAGCCATAACCTGATTCATCATAGTTGGTATTTCAAGTAAGGGACATAGTTCATAACAGTTTAAACATCTCCAATGCATCACTGACCCACTACCAGATTATACACTGGTGTGCAAAACTTAAGGAACAACACTATTTCTAAAGGTTACAACCAAAAAATCTTTACTGATGAGAGTAGATTCAATCTCAGCAGCAATTCTGGACGTCAGCTAATCTGGCAAGAGGTTGGCACACGATATTACCCCGCAAACATCACTGAAAGGGATCGATATGACGATCGAGGTGTTCTCGTCTGTGGAACCGTTATCTTGGATGGACATACACAACTCCAGATACTGGAAGGCGGTACTGTAACGGGTGCACGCTACTGTACTACGGTAATCCTTCCCCATGTCCGTTGTTCCAAGGTGCCAATGGCCCCTGGTTCCTGTTTATGGATGATAACGCCACACCCCATCGGACTGCAGCTGTTGATATGCTTTTGGAAAGTGGGGATATTGTTCGTATGGATTGGCCTGCTTGTTCCACCGATCTAAATTCCATATAAGACGCTCTGGGGAGATGCCTAACGGCACGTCCACACCCACCAGAAAATGTTCACCAGCTGAAGATGACGCTGACAGAGGAATGGACAATATTACCGCAAGAACTTATCAACAACAATGTTCTAAGTATGGACAGACGGCGCAGAGCCTGCATCGACATTAGGGGTGGCCATAACTCCTACTGAGGACCACCTCTTCCCTTTGTTCCATCTTTGGCAGTGATGCATCTGTATTATGGCAGCCAGTGCTATGTTGCCATTTTTGAATAAAGTCCCTCTGTACCGTTTTGTTTCCGTTGTTGTGTCGGGGTTGTTTCCTTCATCATTTCTGTACCTCACAAGGTTCCTTTGGTATGCTTTTCCCATATCCAGCCACTCCTATGAGAAGCTACAGGTGAAAACCTGACTGGTCCTTAAATTTTACACACCAGTGTATGACACATTTCAAACATTTTAGAATGCAGGCAAAATTTGGATTCGTCACATCATATCATAGCTTTCCAATCATCAAAAGCACACTTTTTATGCATTTTAACCCATATTAGCCGAACTTTTTGGGGGGGGGGGAGAACAGATATTCAGGTTATACAATTCTCTTCGGAATATTATCTCAGAAATCGGCTGATGGTTGTCAACTGTTTCCAGTAGTTCTTGTCTTGTTTGAAATCGTTTTTTGTTTACTAGACGCAATATTCTTGCTAATCACCATCACCTGGTATCGACTTTCGATCACAATTCTGCCGTTTATTTCTGTTTTCGCACCATTCCTTAAAAACGAATTAGTATTATTTCTGAAACAACAGTAAATTTAGCTCTGTCTTAACAGGATATTCTTTAGACCTGATAAATGCCATTATTTCATTTTATCATTCACTAATATCTTTTCTG
Organism: Mastigoproctus giganteus; assembly: GCF_048544385.1. NCBI lineage: Eukaryota > Metazoa > Arthropoda > Arachnida > Uropygi > Thelyphonidae > Mastigoproctus > Mastigoproctus giganteus. The sequence continues at coordinate 76,924,104 of NC_143577.1, forward strand.
CACCCCCGGAAATTTCTTACATCTTCAGTCACGTTTAGGAAACGGGTTAACCTCATACTCTAATTTCAGTGCTGTAGGCAAACAATCGTAGAGCATAAACTTGTTCAATCTGTTATATGTCTTAAATACCACAAAAAATAAATCAAGCTTTACCGATTTTGGATTCCGACCACACTGCGCCATCTTGGAGTATCCAGTGATATTTACACCATAATGACAGCTACTAATCTATTCTAAAACGCATGTCCAAATATGCAGATTTGGATGGAATCAAACTGTTTCTTAAAAAAAAAGAATGTTCACAAATAATGAACAGCAATGACGTCCTGCTGCTGCTCACGCCTTGATATCACTGTCTCTGCCATTCAAAAATTTCATTCCTTTAGATAGTCTCGATCACACAAGTTGTCTGCCCAACATGTCTAGTAAAGTTTCGAGACAACAGGATTCCCATAATGTTTCTTATGCAATGTCAAACTATTACCTTAGTGAATAGGAAACACGCTCTACATAATTTATTTATCGAAAACTCCAATTGATTATAAAGCTTTCTCAGCAGTCACTGCAGACTGCTGAGAAAGCTTTGTAAACTTCTAATCCAATCGCTTCATACATTTACATTTATTTATACACACAATTCTATATACATTCTCAAGATTTATATACATCCATTTATATATACATGATACAAGATTTATATACAATTTATATACATTCTCACATATATATCCATTCGCGACATGTATACAGATAAAGTGTATTTGTAAGTTATTAGCGGCTTCCAGGGTTTCCCCTATATCCGCCGTTTGTTAGGCTTTTTGCCAAGTTGCCGGCTTAGAAAAGAACTTAAAAGAGCATCAAAATTTCACGTATATATTTAACTCAAAACAAAAAAAACAAAAAAAAAAAAAATGCATCTTATAGATGAAATATGTAATTAGGTGTGCATTAGTGTTGTGTTTGCGTTGTGTGTTAGCCGGCACCTGGCATTTAGCAGCAGGGGGCTGTGGCAGGTTTGTGTCACAGCCCCTCACTCCCATCCCTAGCCACATGGAGGCAGCCAGGATCTACTGTATCTTAAGAGGACACGGACTGATCCGGTCCTGTGGTTAAGTTTTTGGACGTCTGATGTCCCATCAAGTTAATCCTGTGTGGCCGGGTAATGCATCAGGGAAGGTCCCCTCAGAATTACCAGGGCACACTTTTTTGGTTTTATTTCCCCTTAGATATGAAATAAAATAAAATAAATAAAACAATTAAAATAAAGTAAAGTAAAATAAAATAAATAAAACAATTAAAATAAAGTAAAGTAAAATAAAATAAGATAATTAAAATAAATAAAATAAAGTAAAATATATTAAAATAAAATAAATAAAATAAAATAAATTAAACTATAATAATATAAGGACTATCATTTACTTTTCGATATCCCTATACCCCATCTCTCACAGGGCTCAGTCCTGGCCAAGAGTGGGAGGGATGTACTATTCCATCTCTTGCAGGGCTCAATCCTGACCAAGAGTGGGAATGAGGGGACAAAGTTTCTTCTCTTCCCCTTCCCTTCTTCTTTGTTGTTGTTCATGTCTCAATCTTTGCTTGTTGTCCATGTCATACTATTGTGACCTGGGAATTTCACCCCATTACCTCTGCTCACTTGATGGGCCTTTGGCTTTGGCAATGTTAGGGTTAACTGGCCTTATTGTGCCTGGTACTGTTGATGTGAGGTACAAAGTTTTTGGCCCTTGGTGTAATTTGTGATGTCAGTGTTGCAGTCAACCTGCTTTGTTCTCATTGGCACTTAACTGCTTGCAGGGTGAGCTGTCTGAGGCATGGGCACTGGGAATGTGATTCAGTGACCTGCCCCTTGATTTTATTCTGTCTCTCTTCTTCCCCTTTTCCTTCTACTCTCTTTCCTTCCCTTTCCTCCCTTCTTGTTGTCTTCTATGCCTCAATCATTCCTTCTTGTTCTTGCAGTGCTACTGTGATCTGGGACAAATATTCACTACTTCCTATACCTACCAGATGAGCCTTGGGCCCAGGCACTGCCAGGGTTAACTGGTCTTAGTGAGCTTGGCACTAATAGTTTGTGGTTCATACTGTGATCTAGGACACTTATTCACTACTACCATGATCTAGGACAATTATTCACTGCTTCCTATACCTACCAGATGTGCCCTAGGCCCAGGCACTGACAGGGTTAACTGGTCTGAGTGAGCCTGGTACTGATAATTTGTGGTACATATAAGGTTTATGACCGTTGTTGAGGTTCCCTAAGAAGGTACTATTGTAGTCAACATGTATTTTCTTAATGGTGCTAAACTACTTGTGTGGTAAGTGCACCGTGTTGTCTGAAACATGGGCACTGAGGATGTAGTTCAGTACCATGCCCTTGAATTTATTTTTGTTGTTTTCCATGTTGCAATCATTACTTCTTGTTATTGTCATATTTCTGTGGCATAGGGTATACTCTCCATTTCCCTTACTCACTTGTTGTGTCTTAGACTTTTGCCATGTTGGGGTTGACTGGTCTTTTGTTCCTGGTACTGTTTATTATGGTACATGTACAGTTTATGTCCATTGTTATGACTATCTGAAATGACAGTGCTGCAGTCAGCATGTATTCCTTTTTATTGTGGTATTTTTAGCATGGGTACTGAGAATATATATCAGTCCCTTTCCGTAGGTTAGTCTCCATCCATGCTGTGTCCTCTCTCCCAATTTTAGGTATGGGCTTGTGTGTTGCCTCTTGCTTTACTCCGGCATACCGAGGAGGGTTCTTCTTCTTTTGAATGCACTTGTTGCAAAGTTTACTAATGCTTGAAAGTTATCTGGTGATTCCAGCACTTTGGGGAAATCCTCAGTGTGATACACTTCTGTTACAAGCTGGAATGGTTGTCTCAGGTCTGTGTAGTTTATGCATTCGAGCATTATATGTTGTACGGTTTCCAGTGATCCGCATCTGCAGTTGGGGGAATCAGCCAGCCCCAGAGCATGCAGTCTTGCATTTATGCTTCCATGACCCGACAGGAGGAAGGTAGTATATAAATCTGGGCTCAACCAGGGTTTATTGTTTTTATTTATTTCCTGTGCCAGGGGGATGAACTGGTATGTTGTTCTCCCTTTGGTGTCTTCTCTCCATTCTCTTTGCCAGTCTGTAATGAACATTTCTCTTAATCTTCTTTTTTCTTCCTTATCTGTCTCATTTGGATCTGTTGTATATTCTCCTAGGGAATGTGGGGTTCCTTGTCTTCTATAGTATTTTAGATATACCTGTATAATTTCGTATGTTATTGGTATTTTACCACATATTATCTGGAGTGCTGATGTAGAGATGGTTCTACATGCTCTGGAGGAGGCCAGCAGGAAAATTCTCTGTGCCTGCATTAAGTATTTTTTTACTAGGCTGTGTTTAATGCTGGGTGCCCAAGCACCTGCTCCGTAGCATATAATGGGTAGGAATAGACATTTGTAATACATTGCCAGTGTAGATGATTTTATGTTCCACTTTTTCCGGGCAATTCTCAATAATTTTCCTGTTAATTGTTGGGTTTTATTTCTTAGATATTTTGCGTGCTCTACAAAGTTTAGTTTCTCATCTAGTATGACTCCTAAATACTTGTAAGTGGATTCCCTACCTATACTCTGTTCATTGATTTTTATTAATGGGGGCCTGTTTCTGTTGAGTTTTCCCTTAAAAAGGACTTGTTTTGTTTTTTCTGCAGACAATTCTAGTTTGTTTGTTGCACACCAGGAGATTAGATCATTTAAGGCCTCTCTTGCTCTGGTTTCCAGCTCAAGCCGTGAGTTACCCTGTAGGAGCAGAACAAGGTCGTCTGCATACCCTATTTTAGTTATTTGGGGGAAATCTTTTGCGAGCCACTCATCAAGGACCATGTTCCAGCAAACTGGGCCAAGAACAGATCCCTGTGGGCAGCCGCGGGTTACCGGTCTTGTTACGGAACATGCTCCACTTGAGACCACAAGGTGCCTGTTTGAGAAGTAGTCTGTAATTAGACGATAGATCGGAATTGAGACCTCTGCCTCTCGTAACCTTGCCAGCACACTTTGCCACCATAAGGTGTCAAAGGCACCTTTAAAGTCTACAAAGAGACCTAGGACATATTTAAATTCCGATGAAGTGATAGTATTAAGGACTTGTTTGATAGCTCCCACAGCTGACTTGCCAGGGGTGAAGCCGAATTGGCAGTGTGAGGAAAGATTTTTTTTGGTATAGTATTGTAGGAATCTGCCTACTATTAGTTTTTCTAGGACTTTGCCTATGACAGGAAGTAGGGCAATGGGGCGGTAGGAGGAAGCTAAGTTGGGGGGCTTATCAGGGTGTTTAATGAGGACTTTAAGGTTTGCTGTTTTCCAGGGGGCAGGGAAGGTGCCCTCATGTAGACATGTGTTGAAGAGGATTTCCAGTACTGTGCTATTTGTTTTCCACAGTCTCTTCATTATTGCTACCTCTATCAGATCTAATCCTGGGCATTTTCCATCTGTGAAGGAGAGTATTGCTGCATTTATTTCCTCATGTGTGAAGTCATCCTCTCTATCTGTTGCTTTGTAAGTCAGGTGCTGAATTCGGATGGTTGTCTGTGTGGGGCTCTCAGGGTTTGTTATGTCCTGCTTTATTAACCCATCCAGGATTTCATTTATTGACTGTTCCCATGTCAGTGTTTCATTGTTTGGGGAGCTTATGATTGAGGAGAATACTTCTCCCGGGCGTATTTTCTCAAATACCTGCCTATAGACCGCTTCATACAGCTTATGTGAACCAATTCAATCCAATCTGCTGACAGACAATCTTAAACCTTTCAGGAATTTTGTTAATAACATGAAAGCTACACGCCGAACACTTACTGTTCTTATCAAACGGCTCCACAACAGCTGATGATGCAAAGAGCCAACCTGACTTATTTACAGACTTGTTTAAAACTAGTTCTATCTCTCCAAACTATCATCCGATAATGAATGATGGTCATCCTAGTCTCACTGAATATATTAATTTTATATTAAATTATATCTATATTATTATTATTGTAATGGTAGTAATCGAATATGACACAAGAAAGCAAGCTCGTAAAATATCAGCCAAAAAAAATTTCCCACATCACCTGTCCATCCCCTCCAATAATTTGTCTAGTTCTTCTTTGAATTTATTTAAACTACCCACTTTCACAACAACAGATGGATTTGTTCCGATAACCAAGCACCCAATAACCGAAGGCAAACCTCCGCACATCTATCCTGCAACCATCCTTCCTCAATTTGAATTTATGCCCACAGAGCACGCATAAAAAAAGCAATAAACATATGAAAGCTCGCTCTTCGGGCCTCGAAGAGCGAGCTTTCATATGTTAAGGAATGTCAGATGTGCTCTTAAAACCTCTTCAATTGCTCTACAACAAATCGGTATAATGTGAAATATTTCCCAATCCTTTCAAAAAAATGAAGATTATACTTGACTCAAAGAGGTGAACCTACCGACACTCATGATACAGACCGATTTCTATTTTATGTACCTATGCCAAAATACTTGAAAAAATAATACATGACGAATTATATGACGACCTTAAAGCAGTAATTTGCACTGAACAGCATGGGTTCATTAGTCGACGCTCTACTATGATTAACCTTATGATCATTAGGGAAATTATTTCGGCAGCGCTTGAAAATCAGTACAAAGAGATGTCATTTATACCTAATTTTCCAAAGCCTTTGACTCTGTCAACCAAGATCTACTTCTATATAAATGAGGATCATATGGTATTGGAAGTTCTCTAAAATCTTAGTTTGAAAATTATCTTCACGACAGACAACAATATGTGGCAGTTAAAAATCAACTATTACGTCGCACATGTTGCATTCGGGAGTCCCTCAAGGATCTAACTAGGTCATCTGCTTTTTAAAGTTTATGTGAATGACATTTTTTTTATGTTAGTTGTTGGCGCATCGGCTTCTGTGGCCATATTACACCTCTCAAGGTTTTTTGAATTTTCTACTCTGATCCAAGCCCGAGGCGGGATTCGAACCCGCGACCTTTGGGTTGCTAGCAGGCACTTTACCCAACCGGCTAGTGAATGACATCCCATCGGTATATATTAATGAGAAGTTAAATTAAATGTCTGATGTACGCTGATGACATAAAACTCTTTTCAACAGTAGCTAATAATGAAGACTGCGTCAATCTACAAATTAACATAAATAACCTTGCTGAATGGTGTAAACACTAGTTTCTTAAATTAAATCCTCAAAAAATGTGTCGTTTCCTATGCGGACAGATATAAAAGCAAGTATATAGGTATGGATACAAACTTGAAGACTTTTCCATTTCAGGAACTAACAGTGTCGAGGACCCCTGGAGTTTATCTTAGAACCTAATGGGCCATTCCATAAACATATCTGCAACGTCTCCAACTCAGCATACAGAATGTCAGGTTTTATTAGATGGCATGGATTCAAATTTACATCAGGCAAACCACTAGTCGTTCTTTACTCATCAAGTAACATCCATTCTAGATTACGCATCAGATGTCTGGAATCCACACCTCCCCATCCTTGTAGACGTCGAAAAGTCTCAAGGAGGAGATTCATTAAATACCTCTGTTACAGGAACAAGATCACATACCACACTGAAGATAACGCAGACTTATGCGAGGTTTTTAAACTCAATGCCTGCTGCAACAGAGAAAATATAACGACTTATATTTTCTTTATAAACTTATTAATTCGAAAGTGGATTATCCAACGCTCCTTGAAGATATCAATGTTATTGCTGCTCACTCTGATACCAGAGATCCCTCAACGTTTCGTCCAAGTATGCAGAGAACTAATTATGGACGATACAGTCCCTTAACTCGCATGATGTAGGAAGCGAACTCTAAACAGCTTGACTTCTTCGAAGTTGACTCCTCCTTCAGGAATACCCTTAGGTGTATTACAAGAGAAATAAATGCCTAAGCATAAGAAATTGTTAATATTTTAGTTATCATTGTATTAAAACTAATCTCATTCTAAATTCCGTATGTTCAATAATGTAATATTTCTCTTGTAGGCTAATATTAATAAGCTCAATGTCTGTATAGTTGGAAAATTTATTCCTCACTACTGCCATTTCGTTCGCATGTATTACGAACGCATTGCATGTTTATCTAATGATATAACTGCTTAATTGCAGGTTTCTATGCTTAGACTGCAAATATATTTCTATATATATATAGTTATTATAGTAAAAGTATAATATGTACTATATAGATGCTGAATATGTATATAAACATAACAGTATACAGCGGGCCATAAGGCCAAAATAACTTATAAAGACTAAGATAGCCTGTGTAGATCTTCAATGCCATGTACCTTGGAAATAAACATATAATTAGTAATAATATATAAATATATAATACAATAATAATTACGTAGCTAATTATTGATATATAGATATATTGAAAGGAACTTTTTCGAGGGCTAACCCCTTTCAATATATCCCACCAATAATTAACAGAGCTACTGTTTCTGATTGCTATCTGCCTGTTTAACTAAGTCCAATTATTAAACATAAAGGCTAATTTGGTTATAATTTAAATTTAGCAGCAAACAGCAAGATAACAGCTAGCCCGACAGATAACTTCGAAACGAATATATAGAAAATAGAGGGCCAACCATAATTTTCAATTTCAGTCGTGGTAATTTTATTTTATTTATATTTATGCAAAAGAAAGCTACTGCTGACTTAAGGAGAAAGGAAGTAGGGATAAGTTTAGTTATAGTACCTCAATTTCCCTCAAATTGTGAGCAATTCAAGGGAAATTCCCGTCATATTAAAGTAATATGACGGGAAGAACATTCTTCCTCATGTAAAGGAACAATAGCACTCTTCCTTCGTGGCGTCAACTGCATGTAACTCGCCATTCTGACACAAGCAAGGAATGACTGCAACTCTTGCAGAGCGTGCTTATATAGCTGAAAGTAACAGCTGATAAAATATTACGCGCCTAAGCGTGTCAATCTTATCTGATGCAATCTGTAAAAAATATTGTCATATACTTACGTTATTCGGTCGACAATTACAATTTTAAGAGGTGATGCACTTTCTTTGAACACCAGTGTATGTATTCTGGCTGTAATTGCATGCATTATTCGATCGGTTTACTGGACAAAACCCCGAGTTTCCTGGGATGGGGGATTATGCGGCCTTCTCCTGAGACCGATTACACAGCCCCCTGTTGTGAAAAAATCCCTCAAAAATTCCTCTCGTCATTTAAGCATTTATGGGATTCGAAATCCAGCCTTTTCCACTAAGTGAGAGAAGAAAGTGACTACACTACCCGGGAGGGCTAGGGGGAGCGAACAGTATCTCACGGACTTTCAAAGAGTAAGGATCGTCGGTGCGCGTTTAGCAGACGCTAAAGCGGAGAGAACAGCTGCACTTGTGTTCAAATTCTGGTGTCATTCGGGTCTTTAACGAATGGAAAAATGCCCGGAACAGATGTAACTCAGCCGAAAACGTAAAGTGACAGGGAGGGGTGCTAGAGTCCAGAGAGGATTATCAAGTATAATAAATGCCAGACGATGGAAGAATTAACTTTTGCATTTAATGCATGGGCATCACAAGGCATCAGCACCCGTCCCATATGAACAATTCCACAAAGACTGCCCAACGGGAGTAAGAGAACTTCGCGGAAGCTAGTCATCTCGGATACCAACCAAAGGCGGTATCGATGCCAGAACGCAGAAAGTCATATGGTATGATGAATCCCGATTTACGCTTTCCCTCACTAATTTAAGAGTGTCTATCGATAGTATCAAGGCCTGACGTAGCCGAATGATCAGGAGCGCGAGTGAAATAGCACACGCTTTTTCAGTGGATGGGGGTTCAAACCCGTGATTGCTAAATACGGTTATCATTTGGATTGATTTATTGTAAACTCCACTGATGTGGCGGAGTATAAACAAGAACATTTTTTTATCCCCCGGAATTTACTGCCTTGAAGGAAATTTGTCACTTACCATTGTAACACCTTATTTAGTATGATAAGACAAATAAAGATTATTTATTTATTTGCTGCTGAATCAACTGAAATGGAATGGGGCATGTTTTCTTTTACACAGTTCTTGTCCCTAATCCCACTGGGGGAAGGGATGGTACCAGCAGTACCAGAGCATACGGTTTCAGATAAGGTACACCCATAACAATGAGAAGGGATTTTAAGGGAATGATTCTGTCAAGAAAAGAGCTGCAAAGAAAGTAGATCGAGATATGGATATGGTATACCGATATATAACCTGAATTTAAGGTGTTTTTTTTTTTTTTTTTTTTATGAAAACCCCCAACACGAAAGGTATCAAAACCTATAGTACTTAGTACCGTGCATGGGTTGAAGGAGAAGTATGGGGGAGCGGGTTGCCGGAAACTTTGCTCTAGAAACTAAACATGGGTTTCACCACTTCAAGCCTCCAATAAGCAAAGTGGTGGTATTTCACCGGTTGATGAAAGTCATCTACCACCTACAATTAATTCGAGAAGTTGTACTCGACAAAAGAAATGCTTTTTTTAATCTCTGGGTCTTTATGAACAGAGACTCTCCTAACAAGCTGTGACTTAAACAGTGGAAAGAACGAAAAATGCAAAAAAGAGATATCGGCATATTTCTAAGAATTAATTTCAAGGCCAAAATTCATGACTTGCCCAACAGTGGGATCTAAATTTCATTGATTAAAATAGTGTAAGATAATGACTCACATAAAATATATGACGGAGTCCATATTTTCGGTTTTCACTGCCTATTTTTTTTTACCTTAGGCAGGTTCTCATTCCAGTTTCATAATCATCGATTCCCCTCCCCCACCACAGAAACACTACTATAAATATAGAAGCTCCAAACGTTTCAATTTTCTTTTCCTGCCAAATTTCATTTCATGTCAAAAGGTAATCCTTTTTTCCTGTGCGCTCCAAAGAACTACTACACAGATCCCATCTCATGGCTACCCACCGCGTGAACATCTCGTCGTGAAGCTTTAGTAAGCACTTCTTGAATATATAGAAATTCTTATTCCTAAAGTACGTTATTTGATAATCGAACGCGCCTGAAATGCAACGCAATTATCCTTATCCAACTTGTTCAAATTCTGCATAGCATCAATTTTTGCATCGAGACGTGCAAATTCAGCGAGGAAACTACAAGAAGTTCTAAACGTGAAAGCGTGATCACTCCATGTTTTCGGTGTTACACTGAACATTGTTATACTATAACCGTCTCTCCAGCATGTCGCTGTTGGTATATGAATTTATTTATTTTTTTTTTTCCAATACCTGTTCTAGTATATAAATGTTCTGGCATGTATTTGAATGAAATTAATCTCTTGCCAATGTATATGTTATTATTATTGCTGTATGATTAGACAGACAAACATTATTTATTAATCTACATCCTTACCATGTTCAAAGACTGCAGACTGCAAACTGATAATCCAGCACAAAGGATCGTGTAACAATCGATGTTTCGTTTTAGTTCCCCAAACCCTGCCTTTCCGAATGGGGACTGTTTACAATAATTTATGCTTCTCAAATAGAAATAAAAAAAAAAACAAATATACGTTTATCACTAAGTATATGAGTATGAAAGAGGCTGTTTATGCATACATACGGCACTTACATTATTTCTACCACCCAGGTAGCATGAATTCATCGTTAATTCACATAATCATATTAGCAGAAACAAGTCAGTAGACAAAAAATAATCAGTAACACATGCAACATTCAGATCAGCATTAAGACAACAGTAGCGTACAAAATATTATGAACAACCTTTCAGCTTTACACTGCAGAAAAATATATTAAAATGAATCGGTCAAATGATTATTATACATTTAAATACTCATTTATTTGTACTTATATCTACGTATGTATATACTTATGTATATCTACGTTTACACTTACGTAGTTACGATAAAAAGAGCGTAAGGTTTTTTTTTTTTTTTTTTTTTTTTTTATGTAAACCCCAAACTTGAGAGGTATTAGAACCTATACTACTTAGTACCGAGCTTGGGTTGGAGGTTGAGAAGACGAAAGAAGATATTTGTTGACATTGGACTTCAACTTCTTCATACGTATTTTCAGGAAATACGTATGAAGGAAGGTTGTTCCAGAAATCGGTAGTTGAATGAATAAACGAGGAAGATGAAAAGTTGGTTCTGTGAGTTTGAAGTTGGACAGTAAACGGATGTTGACTGGTGGCTGCACGTGTTCGGACTGTTTTGAAAGAGGGAGCGGTATTTTGAAAGAGAGAGAGAGAGAGAAAGAGATTGGTGGGAGGTGTTTTACCAAGATCATTAATACATGAGTTGGAAGAAAAATGGGATGCTAGCAGGTCAGCTTTATCCTTGGCTGAAGTAAAAACAGAACCATCTGGTTTGGACAGAGGTGGGAGCAGAGATGGGCAAAAGTTGCGGCCAATAGCTTTGGCAAGGGACCAGAATGCTCGGCTACCATTAGGGCAAGAAGAACGTTTTCTACTGTTAGCCTGTTCAAACTCTAATTTGGACTGTTATGTTATTTTGGTTTTTAGGAGCATTAGCAACTAAGAGCATATTGCTCCGGGGATATGCGGTGGTCATTCCCAGAACTTTCCGCAACCTCCGTATTTGGTGGTCACGGGCTCGAACCCCGGTCTAATCAAGAAGCGTGTGCTACGCACTGCTGCTCCTGCCCACCTGGCTACGGAGGCGCCAGTTTGGACCGATTAATAACTGATTTACAATTGTTGCGAGCTTTGGTGTAAGCAGAAAATGAAACTGAAGAATTAGAAACAAGCCAATTACGATATTCAACGTTCTTCTCTTGAACAGCCTTAGCACATTTATTGGAAAAGCAAGGTTTACATAAAGGATGAGATTTTAAAGTGGAGTGTGGGATAAAGGATTCCATTCCTGCAAGAATAATTTCACTGACACGATCTGAGCAAACGTTGACATCAGAAGTTTTGAAATAGCAATCCGACCAAGGAAAAGAAATCTCGCAGGTCATCCCATTTTGCATTCTTGTAATGCCAAACAATACGAGGTTGGGAACAGCCATGAGATAAAGGCTCCGTTGGAGAAGAGACAATCACCAAGATGTGATCTGAGGTGCCTAAAGGACTTCTCACTTCGACAGTGTACTTAGAATGGATGTTTGTGAGAAAAAGATCAAGCGTGTTGGCTGTATGGTTAGGATTGTCCGGTATTCTGGTAGGTAAATGAACAATCTGTGCAAGGTCATTAGTAATTGCAAAAGCCTCAGCATCTCCACCAGCTGGGTCGGTGTGACTAGAAAACGGGAGCCAGCTGGAGCTGTGAACATTAAAATCACCAAGGAAAATTACCTCACTGTTAGGAAAGTTGGACTGGAGAAAGTCAAGTTGCAAACAGAGGAAGTCAAAGAGCTCCGAGTGATTAGTGGAGTTGGGAGAACGGTAGAGATAACAGATGAATTTGACACAATGAAGTAGAGAGATTTTAAGCCAGAGAAGATCGAAAAGAGGAGA